>NW_028136474.1:1200000-1574000 GCF_964662115.1 Mustela nivalis | reverse complement strand
TGTAGGAGAAAACGGCATGGCCCATGAGGCCACGCCCATGTGTGAGGGCCGCCTTGGGCACAAACACACATTGTGGCCCTCAGCGTGAGTACCTTATTCAAGTAACGCCTCTCAGTGATTGGACCAAGAGCCCGCATATGTGGCTTGCCATGCCCATAGGCACGCAGGACTAACTAGATGGTGTGTATTCCAGTTGAGGGAACCCACTGCTGTGCTCTAGAGTCCCTCTCCTGGGGGGTCCCCTGTGGCAGAAAACAGTACTCTTCCCTTCCCACAGAATGAACCCAAACACTTGGGAGCTTGGACAATCCCCCGAGAGGAAGGCTCTTCCTCGGCCCCTGAAGCAACCCCTACCCTGAACGGCCACTGTGAACGCAACACCCAGAGACAAAAGCCTGAGCGACTGCCTCCCACTTGCCCTCCTTTGATATCCAGAGGATCTCCCCTCTCGGACTGGAGATCAGGCCTGCCATTACCTTGGCCCCTACCTGAGCCAAGTTTGCTTTTTCAGACATCTGTCCCCACAGCCCTGGCAAACACAGCCTCTAGGCTGGGTCCTCTGGAGCCATACCACAGGACCATGCCTGCTCTCTCCTGGGAAACTCTGTCCATTCCTTTGGCCACACACCTCCAGAATATGAGAAACCTCAAGGCCCCTGAGGACATACCATTACCGGGAGCCTCCCTGCACACACAGGGGCCTTCGGACACAAGCGGAGCTGCTACCTCCATGAAGGCATGCACACAGATGTCAACAGAGATAGAAGGTTGAGCCGGACAGGCCCTTAGGCCCTAATCTCAACTCTTGCTTTGTTTTCCAGGTGTCACTCCTCAGAGGCTTTGGTTCGAAGAACAGGATATGGGGCTTTCCTGAGGCACTGAACAGAACTTCTCTCGTCTCCACATGGGAAGCTTCCTTGTTGGAGCCGTGTCAAACACCTCAGGTTGGAGAATCCTGCAGAGTCCCTGAGCCACCTCCACATTCCAAGGTCTCCCAGGCCACCAAGCCACAGTAGGACTCATCTTCAGGAGAGTCCATTTCAACTCTCCCCTCTGGGTAGCTCACCCAGGAGCCCGCAGATTGAGCCTGCCTTGTCCTGACTAAAGAGTGGGAATATGAGGTGGCGTTCCCAGGCATCCATGCTTAGACACCTGCTCTCGAGTCTTTCCGTATGGGGCCTCCTGGAACCATCCAATAGCACTCGACTTTCGTGCAGAAGGAAACCTTGAGGTTTGGAGTAGTTCACAAATCCCATCGTAGGCAAACCTTCCTGGCCTCATGAGGCCCCCACACCATTCAGGAAGAGGCCATGCTGGACAAAAACTCTAGCCTGAGGCACGTCTCAGAGTTGAAATGACCTCAGTGCAGGAGATCTCGATTCAGCCTCTCAGATTGGGCCTGCCGTGCCATCGGTCCCAAACCTCACGCTAGCTTGTGTTTTCAGACTTCCTTCCTCACACTCCTGGCAAACAAGCCCTCCGGACTAGGAACTCCAGAACCACAACCCAGCCCAGGGTCTGCCCAAGGGAAGAAAGACGTTTCCCTGTGGGGCTCTCTCCAGAAAACCCAGATGAGGATCAACCTGCTCGGGCCTCGACCGGTACCCGAACTGGATAGGCTGCTCTGGGCACTCATGCTCTGTCTGACACAGCCTGAAGCCAGACGTCCAGACAGACAAGGAGACAGCTGGCCGCACACCCAGCACTTCGGACACGCCATGGTCTTATGCCGTCACCTCTTCCTAACCTTGGTTTTCAGATATCTGAACCTAGACATTATATCAATTCTCCACACAGCTGGGTATCGCAAGCACAACACAGAACTCCTCCTTCCCCGTGGCTGTGAAGCTTGCTCTTGGCATGGAGTCACACCTTCAGGGTGGGAGAAACCTTCCTGGTCCCTGATGCCACGCCCAAACTTGAGTGCTGCTTGGGCACAAATTCACACTCTGACCCTCAGCATGAGCCCCATGTCAAAGAAAGGCCTGTCAGGGCCTGGGCCAAGAGCCCGCATATGGGGCTTGCCAAGCCCCTATGCACCCAATCCTCACCAGTGTTTGAGTTTTCCAGTCGCCCCGCCCGTACCTGGGGCTCTGCTCTGGAATCCCTTTCTTGGAGAGACACGTGAGCCAGACAACACTTTTCCACCCTTCCCACAAAATGACCCCAAACTCTTGGGAGCTGGGACAAATCCCCAGAGAGGGATACTCGTCCACAGTCCCTGAGGCCACCCCTCCAATCCACGGCTATCTCGGACACAACATCCAGAGACAAAAGCCTGAAGGAACGCCTCCCACTCGCCCTTGTTTCAGAGGCCCAGGAGCTCCCTCTCGGGCTGTACATCCGGCCTGCCATACCCTAGGCGCCACTCATAAGCTGAGTTTGTGTTTTCAGACTTCTGTGCCCTCAGCCTGGACCCACACAACCGCCAGGCTAGGGCCTCTGGAGCCACAGCGAAAGATTGTGCCTGCCCTCTCCAAGGAAATTGTGCCCAATCCACTGACCACAACCCTACAGGTTAGGGAAAAGCTCCAAGGCCCCTGAGGCCATCAATAGTGTAGGCCACCCTGGACTAAGAGGGGCTCTCTGACACCAGCGGAGCAACTATCTCCACTTAGACTCTCAGACAGTGTCCCCAGAGACAGAAGGTTGAAATGGACAGGCCCCCAGGCCCTAATCTGAACCTTAGCTTTGGTTTCCATGTGTCCGTCCTCAGAGGTCTGTTTTCGTAGACCAGCACACGGGGCTTTTCTGAGGCTCCAAACCAAACCTCTCTCGTCTCCACATGGGGAGCTTACTTACTGGGGATGTATCAAACCCTTCAGGTAGGAGAGTTCCGCAGGGCCACTGAACAACCAGCACATTCCAAGGTTTCCATGGACACAAACGCACATTATGACGCATCCTCAGGAGAGGCCATTTCAACTCAGCCCCCTGGTTAGCGTGCCCCAGAGGCAGCAGATCAAACATATCTTGTGGCTAATGGCCAATGGGAATGCGAGGCATGCTGTACAGGGATCCATCCTTCGAACCGTGCTCTCCAGTCCTTCCGTATGGTATGTCCTGGAGCCATGCATCAGGACTCGAATGTCCCACAGATTGAAACCTGGTGGTTTGGGGCAACCTCCAAACTCAGCGTGGGAAAACTTCCTTGGCCTCATGAGGCCCCCGCTTCATGAAGGTGCCATCATGGACACATACTCCAGCCTCAGCAAACGTCTGATCCTCAGCCTGACTTCAGATGCAGGAGATTTTGATTCAGCCTCTGCCTAGTGGGCCTGCTCTGCCCTTGGCTCCAATCCTCACTTTAGCTTGTGTTCCTAGACTTCCGTCCTCACACTCCTGGCCCACAAACCCTCCCTACTGGGAATTCTGGGGCCACAATGAAGCACTCCGCCTGCCTCCCAGGAGAAAAACTTTGTCTATGGTGCTGCCGAGAGACCCCAAATGAGGATCAAACTGCTTGGCCCTCGGCAACACCCCAATTGCATAGGCTACCTTAAACACTGATGCTCTGTCGCAAATAGCCTGAGCCCAGACCTTCCAACAGACACCGACACAGCTGGCTGCACACCCAGCACATTGGACCCGCCACTGCCTTAGGCCACCATCCATTCCCAACCTGGGTTTTCAGTCATCAGAACCTAGACCTTATCTCCAATCCCTGCACAGGGGGGAACCTGATGCACAAGTCAGAACCCCTCCTTCCCCATGGCAAGAAACCTTGCTGCTGGCAGTGAGTCAAACCTTCAGTGTAGGAGAAAACGGCATGGCCCATGAGGCCACGCCCATGTGTGAGGGCCGCCTTGGGCACAAACACACATTGTGACCCTCAGCGTGAGTACCTTATTCAAGTAACGCCTCTCAGTGATTGGACCAAGAGCCCGCATATGTGGCTTGCCATGCCCATAGGCACGCAGGACTAACTAGATGGTGTGTATTCCAGTTGAGGGAACCCACTGCTGTGCTCTAGAGTCCCTCTCCTGGGGGGTCCCCTGTGGCAGAAAACAGTACTCTTCCCTTCCCACAGAATGAACCCAAACACTTGGGAGCTTGGACAATCCCCCGAGAGGAAGGCTCTTCCTCGGCCCCTGAAGCAACCCCTACCCTGAACGGCCACTGTGAACGCAACACCCAGAGACAAAAGCCTGAGCGACTGCCTCCCACTTGCCCTCCTTTGATATCCAGAGGATCTCCCCTCTCGGACTGGAGATCAGGCCTGCCATTACCTTGGCCCCTACCTGAGCCAAGTTTGCTTTTTCAGACATCTGTCCCCACAGCCCTGGCAAACACAGCCTCTAGGCTGGGTCCTCTGGAGCCATACCACAGGACCATGCCTGCTCTCTCCTGGGAAACTCTGTCCATTCCTTTGGCCACACACCTCCAGAATATGAGAAACCTCAAGGCCCCCGAGGACATACCATTACCGGGAGCCTCCCTGCACACACAGGGGCCTTCGGACACAAGCGGAGCTGCTACCTCCATGAAGGCATGCACACAGATGTCAACAGAGATAGAAGGTTGAGCCGGACAGGCCCTTAGGCCCTAATCTCAACTCTTGCTTTGTTTTCCAGGTGTCACTCCTCAGAGGCTTTGGTTCGAAGAACAGGATATGGGGCTTTCCTGAGGCACTGAACAGAACTTCTCTCGTCTCCACATGGGAAGCTTCCTTGTTGGAGCCGTGTCAAACACCTCAGGTTGGAGAATCCTGCAGAGTCCCTGAGCCACCTCCACATTCCAAGGTCTCCCAGGCCACCAAGCCACAGTAGGACTCATCTTCAGGAGAGTCCATTTCAACTCTCCCCTCTGGGTAGCTCACCCAGGAGCCCGCAGATTGAGCCTGCCTTGTCCTGACTAAAGAGTGGGAATATGAGGTGGCGTTCCCAGGCATCCATGCTTAGACACCTGCTCTCGAGTCTTTCCGTATGGGGCCTCCTGGAACCATCCAATAGCACTCGACTTTCGTGCAGAAGGAAACCTTGAGGTTTGGAGTAGTTCACAAATCCCATCGTAGGCAAACCTTCCTGGCCTCATGAGGCCCCCACACCATTCAGGAAGAGGCCATGCTGGACAAAAACTCTAGCCTGAGGCACGTCTCAGAGTTGAAATGACCTCAGTGCAGGAGATCTCGATTCAGCCTCTCAGATTGGGCCTGCCGTGCCATCGGTCCCAAACCTCACGCTAGCTTGTGTTTTCAGACTTCCTTCCTCACACTCCTGGCAAACAAGCCCTCCGGACTAGGAACTCCAGAACCACAACCCAGCCCAGGGTCTGCCCAAGGGAAGAAAAACGTTTCCCTGTGGGGCTCTCTCCAGAAAACCCAGATGAGGATCAACCTGCTCGGGCCTCGACCGGTACCCGAACTGGATAGGCTGCTCTGGGCACTCATGCTCTGTCTGACACAGCCTGAAGCCAGACGTCCAGACAGACAAGGAGACAGCTGGCCGCACACCCAGCACTTCGGACACGCCATGGTCTTATGCCGTCACCTCTTCCTAACCTTGGTTTTCAGATATCTGAACCTAGACATTATATCAATTCTCCACACAGCTGGGTATCGCAAGCACAACACAGAACTCCTCCTTCCCCGTGGCTGTGAAGCTTGCTCTTGGCATGGAGTCACACCTTCAGGGTGGGAGAAACCTTCCTGGTCCCTGATGCCACGCCCAAACTTGAGTGCTGCTTGGGCACAAATTCACACTCTGACCCTCAGCATGAGCCCCATGTCAAAGAAAGGCCTGTCAGGGCCTGGGCCAAGAGCCCGCATATGGGGCTTGCCAAGCCCCTATGCACCCAATCCTCACCAGTGTTTGAGTTTTCCAGTCGCCCCGCCCGTACCTGGGGCTCTGCTCTGGAATCCCTTTCTTGGAGAGACACGTGAGCCAGACAACACTTTTCCACCCTTCCCACAAAATGACCCCAAACTCTTGGGAGCTGGGACAAATCCCCAGAGAGGGATACTCGTCCACAGTCCCTGAGGCCACCCCTCCAATCCACGGCTATCTCGGACACAACATCCAGAGACAAAAGCCTGAAGGAACGCCTCCCACTCGCCCTTGTTTCAGAGGCCCAGGAGCTCCCTCTCGGGCTGTACATCCGGCCTGCCATACCCTAGGCGCCACTCATAAGCTGAGTTTGTGTTTTCAGACTTCTGTGCCCTCAGCCTGGACCCACACAACCGCCAGGCTAGGGCCTCTGGAGCCACAGCGAAAGATTGTGCCTGCCCTCTCCAAGGAAATTGTGCCCAATCCATTGACCACAACCCTACAGGTTAGGGAAAAGCTCCAAGGCCCCTGAGGCCATCAATAGTGTAGGCCACCCTGGACTAAGAGGGGCTCTCTGACACCAGCGGAGCAACTATCTCCACTTAGACTCTCAGACAGTGTCCCCAGAGACAGAAGGTTGAAATGGACAGGCCCCCAGGCCCTAATCTGAACCTTAGCTTTGGTTTCCATGTGTCCGTCCTCAGAGGTCTGTTTTCGTAGACCAGCACACGGGGCTTTTCTGAGGCTCCAAACCAAACCTCTCTCGTCTCCACATGGGGAGCTTACTTACTGGGGATGTATCAAACCCTTCAGGTAGGAGAGTTCCGCAGGGCCACTGAACAACCAGCACATTCCAAGGTTTCCATGGACACAAACGCACATTATGACGCATCCTCAGGAGAGGCCATTTCAACTCAGCCCCCTGGTTAGCGTGCCCCAGAGGCAGCAGATCAAACATATCTTGTGGCTAATGGCCAATGGGAATGCGAGGCATGCTGTACAGGGATCCATCCTTCGAACCGTGCTCTCCAGTCCTTCCGTATGGTATGTCCTGGAGCCATGCATCAGGACTCGAATGTCCCACAGATTGAAACCTGGTGGTTTGGGGCAACCTCCAAACTCAGCGTGGGAAAACTTCCTTGGCCTCATGAGGCCCCCGCTTCATGAAGGTGCCATCATGGACACATACTCCAGCCTCAGCAAACGTCTGATCCTCAGCCTGACTTCAGATGCAGGAGATTTTGATTCAGCCTCTGCCTAGTGGGCCTGCTCTGCCCTTGGCTCCAATCCTCACTTTAGCTTGTGTTCCTAGACTTCCGTCCTCACACTCCTGGCCCACAAACCCTCCCTACTGGGAATTCTGGGGCCACAATGAAGCACTCCGCCTGCCTCCCAGGAGAAAAACTTTGTCTATGGTGCTGCCGAGAGACCCCAAATGAGGATCAAACTGCTTGGCCCTCGGCAACACCCCAATTGCATAGGCTACCTTAAACACTGATGCTCTGTCGCAAATAGCCTGAGCCCAGACCTTCCAACAGACACCGACACAGCTGGCTGCACACCCAGCACATTGGACCCGCCACTGCCTTAGGCCACCATCCATTCCCAACCTGGGTTTTCAGTCATCAGAACCTAGACCTTATCTCCAATCCCTGCACAGGGGGGAACCTGATGCACAAGTCAGAACCCCTCCTTCCCCATGGCAAGAAACCTTGCTGCTGGCAGTGAGTCAAACCTTCAGTGTAGGAGAAAACGGCATGGCCCATGAGGCCACGCCCATGTGTGAGGGCCGCCTTGGGCACAAACACACATTGTGACCCTCAGCGTGAGTACCTTATTCAAGTAACGCCTCTCAGTGATTGGACCAAGAGCCCGCATATGTGGCTTGCCATGCCCATAGGCACGCAGGACTAACTAGATGGTGTGTATTCCAGTTGAGGGAACCCACTGCTGTGCTCTAGAGTCCCTCTCCTGGGGGGTCCCCTGTGGCAGAAAACAGTACTCTTCCCTTCCCACAGAATGAACCCAAACACTTGGGAGCTTGGACAATCCCCCGAGAGGAAGGCTCTTCCTCGGCCCCTGAAGCAACCCCTACCCTGAACGGCCACTGTGAACGCAACACCCAGAGACAAAAGCCTGAGCGACTGCCTCCCACTTGCCCTCCTTTGATATCCAGAGGATCTCCCCTCTCGGACTGGAGATCAGGCCTGCCATTACCTTGGCCCCTACCTGAGCCAAGTTTGCTTTTTCAGACATCTGTCCCCACAGCCCTGGCAAACACAGCCTCTAGGCTGGGTCCTCTGGAGCCATACCACAGGACCATGCCTGCTCTCTCCTGGGAAACTCTGTCCATTCCTTTGGCCACACACCTCCAGAATATGAGAAACCTCAAGGCCCCCGAGGACATACCATTACCGGGAGCCTCCCTGCACACACAGGGGCCTTCGGACACAAGCGGAGCTGCTACCTCCATGAAGGCATGCACACAGATGTCAACAGAGATAGAAGGTTGAGCCGGACAGGCCCTTAGGCCCTAATCTCAACTCTTGCTTTGTTTTCCAGGTGTCACTCCTCAGAGGCTTTGGTTCGAAGAACAGGATATGGGGCTTTCCTGAGGCACTGAACAGAACTTCTCTCGTCTCCACATGGGAAGCTTCCTTGTTGGAGCCGTGTCAAACACCTCAGGTTGGAGAATCCTGCAGAGTCCCTGAGCCACCTCCACATTCCAAGGTCTCCCAGGCCACCAAGCCACAGTAGGACTCATCTTCAGGAGAGTCCATTTCAACTCTCCCCTCTGGGTAGCTCACCCAGGAGCCCGCAGATTGAGCCTGCCTTGTCCTGACTAAAGAGTGGGAATATGAGGTGGCGTTCCCAGGCATCCATGCTTAGACACCTGCTCTCGAGTCTTTCCGTATGGGGCCTCCTGGAACCATCCAATAGCACTCGACTTTCGTGCAGAAGGAAACCTTGAGGTTTGGAGTAGTTCACAAATCCCATCGTAGGCAAACCTTCCTGGCCTCATGAGGCCCCCACACCATTCAGGAAGAGGCCATGCTGGACAAAAACTCTAGCCTGAGGCACGTCTCAGAGTTGAAATGACCTCAGTGCAGGAGATCTCGATTCAGCCTCTCAGATTGGGCCTGCCGTGCCATCGGTCCCAAACCTCACGCTAGCTTGTGTTTTCAGACTTCCTTCCTCACACTCCTGGCAAACAAGCCCTCCGGACTAGGAACTCCAGAACCACAACCCAGCCCAGGGTCTGCCCAAGGGAAGAAAAACGTTTCCCTGTGGGGCTCTCTCCAGAAAACCCAGATGAGGATCAACCTGCTCGGGCCTCGACCGGTACCCGAACTGGATAGGCTGCTCTGGGCACTCATGCTCTGTCTGACACAGCCTGAAGCCAGACGTCCAGACAGACAAGGAGACAGCTGGCCGCACACCCAGCACTTCGGACACGCCATGGTCTTATGCCGTCACCTCTTCCTAACCTTGGTTTTCAGATATCTGAACCTAGACATTATATCAATTCTCCACACAGCTGGGTATCGCAAGCACAACACAGAACTCCTCCTTCCCCGTGGCTGTGAAGCTTGCTCTTGGCATGGAGTCACACCTTCAGGGTGGGAGAAACCTTCCTGGTCCCTGATGCCACGCCCAAACTTGAGTGCTGCTTGGGCACAAATTCACACTCTGACCCTCAGCATGAGCCCCATGTCAAAGAAAGGCCTGTCAGGGCCTGGGCCAAGAGCCCGCATATGGGGCTTGCCAAGCCCCTATGCACCCAATCCTCACCAGTGTTTGAGTTTTCCAGTCGCCCCGCCCGTACCTGGGGCTCTGCTCTGGAATCCCTTTCTTGGAGAGACACGTGAGCCAGACAACACTTTTCCACCCTTCCCACAAAATGACCCCAAACTCTTGGGAGCTGGGACAAATCCCCAGAGAGGGATACTCGTCCACAGTCCCTGAGGCCACCCCTCCAATCCACGGCTATCTCGGACACAACATCCAGAGACAAAAGCCTGAAGGAACGCCTCCCACTCGCCCTTGTTTCAGAGGCCCAGGAGCTCCCTCTCGGGCTGTACATCCGGCCTGCCATACCCTAGGCGCCACTCATAAGCTGAGTTTGTGTTTTCAGACTTCTGTGCCCTCAGCCTGGACCCACACAACCGCCAGGCTAGGGCCTCTGGAGCCACAGCGAAAGATTGTGCCTGCCCTCTCCAAGGAAATTGTGCCCAATCCATTGACCACAACCCTACAGGTTAGGGAAAAGCTCCAAGGCCCCTGAGGCCATCAATAGTGTAGGCCACCCTGGACTAAGAGGGGCTCTCTGACACCAGCGGAGCAACTATCTCCACTTAGACTCTCAGACAGTGTCCCCAGAGACAGAAGGTTGAAATGGACAGGCCCCCAGGCCCTAATCTGAACCTTAGCTTTGGTTTCCATGTGTCCGTCCTCAGAGGTCTGTTTTCGTAGACCAGCACACGGGGCTTTTCTGAGGCTCCAAACCAAACCTCTCTCGTCTCCACATGGGGAGCTTACTTACTGGGGATGTATCAAACCCTTCAGGTAGGAGAGTTCCGCAGGGCCACTGAACAACCAGCACATTCCAAGGTTTCCATGGACACAAACGCACATTATGACGCATCCTCAGGAGAGGCCATTTCAACTCAGCCCCCTGGTTAGCGTGCCCCAGAGGCAGCAGATCAAACATATCTTGTGGCTAATGGCCAATGGGAATGCGAGGCATGCTGTACAGGGATCCATCCTTCGAACCGTGCTCTCCAGTCCTTCCGTATGGTATGTCCTGGAGCCATGCATCAGGACTCGAATGTCCCACAGATTGAAACCTGGTGGTTTGGGGCAACCTCCAAACTCAGCGTGGGAAAACTTCCTTGGCCTCATGAGGCCCCCGCTTCATGAAGGTGCCATCATGGACACATACTCCAGCCTCAGCAAACGTCTGATCCTCAGCCTGACTTCAGATGCAGGAGATTTTGATTCAGCCTCTGCCTAGTGGGCCTGCTCTGCCCTTGGCTCCAATCCTCACTTTAGCTTGTGTTCCTAGACTTCCGTCCTCACACTCCTGGCCCACAAACCCTCCCTACTGGGAATTCTGGGGCCACAATGAAGCACTCCGCCTGCCTCCCAGGAGAAAAACTTTGTCTATGGTGCTGCCGAGAGACCCCAAATGAGGATCAAACTGCTTGGCCCTCGGCAACACCCCAATTGCATAGGCTACCTTAAACACTGATGCTCTGTCGCAAATAGCCTGAGCCCAGACCTTCCAACAGACACCGACACAGCTGGCTGCACACCCAGCACATTGGACCCGCCACTGCCTTAGGCCACCATCCATTCCCAACCTGGGTTTTCAGTCATCAGAACCTAGACCTTATCTCCAATCCCTGCACAGGGGGGAACCTGATGCACAAGTCAGAACCCCTCCTTCCCCATGGCAAGAAACCTTGCTGCTGGCAGTGAGTCAAACCTTCAGTGTAGGAGAAAACGGCATGGCCCATGAGGCCACGCCCATGTGTGAGGGCCGCCTTGGGCACAAACACACATTGTGACCCTCAGCGTGAGTACCTTATTCAAGTAACGCCTCTCAGTGATTGGACCAAGAGCCCGCATATGTGGCTTGCCATGCCCATAGGCACGCAGGACTAACTAGATGGTGTGTATTCCAGTTGAGGGAACCCACTGCTGTGCTCTAGAGTCCCTCTCCTGGGGGGTCCCCTGTGGCAGAAAACAGTACTCTTCCCTTCCCACAGAATGAACCCAAACACTTGGGAGCTTGGACAATCCCCCGAGAGGAAGGCTCTTCCTCGGCCCCTGAAGCAACCCCTACCCTGAACGGCCACTGTGAACGCAACACCCAGAGACAAAAGCCTGAGCGACTGCCTCCCACTTGCCCTCCTTTGATATCCAGAGGATCTCCCCTCTCGGACTGGAGATCAGGCCTGCCATTACCTTGGCCCCTACCTGAGCCAAGTTTGCTTTTTCAGACATCTGTCCCCACAGCCCTGGCAAACACAGCCTCTAGGCTGGGTCCTCTGGAGCCATACCACAGGACCATGCCTGCTCTCTCCTGGGAAACTCTGTCCATTCCTTTGGCCACACACCTCCAGAATATGAGAAACCTCAAGGCCCCCGAGGACATACCATTACCGGGAGCCTCCCTGCACACACAGGGGCCTTCGGACACAAGCGGAGCTGCTACCTCCATGAAGGCATGCACACAGATGTCAACAGAGATAGAAGGTTGAGCCGGACAGGCCCTTAGGCCCTAATCTCAACTCTTGCTTTGTTTTCCAGGTGTCACTCCTCAGAGGCTTTGGTTCGAAGAACAGGATATGGGGCTTTCCTGAGGCACTGAACAGAACTTCTCTCGTCTCCACATGGGAAGCTTCCTTGTTGGAGCCGTGTCAAACACCTCAGGTTGGAGAATCCTGCAGAGTCCCTGAGCCACCTCCACATTCCAAGGTCTCCCAGGCCACCAAGCCACAGTAGGACTCATCTTCAGGAGAGTCCATTTCAACTCTCCCCTCTGGGTAGCTCACCCAGGAGCCCGCAGATTGAGCCTGCCTTGTCCTGACTAAAGAGTGGGAATATGAGGTGGCGTTCCCAGGCATCCATGCTTAGACACCTGCTCTCGAGTCTTTCCGTATGGGGCCTCCTGGAACCATCCAATAGCACTCGACTTTCGTGCAGAAGGAAACCTTGAGGTTTGGAGTAGTTCACAAATCCCATCGTAGGCAAACCTTCCTGGCCTCATGAGGCCCCCACACCATTCAGGAAGAGGCCATGCTGGACAAAAACTCTAGCCTGAGGCACGTCTCAGAGTTGAAATGACCTCAGTGCAGGAGATCTCGATTCAGCCTCTCAGATTGGGCCTGCCGTGCCATCGGTCCCAAACCTCACGCTAGCTTGTGTTTTCAGACTTCCTTCCTCACACTCCTGGCAAACAAGCCCTCCGGACTAGGAACTCCAGAACCACAACCCAGCCCAGGGTCTGCCCAAGGGAAGAAAAACGTTTCCCTGTGGGGCTCTCTCCAGAAAACCCAGATGAGGATCAACCTGCTCGGGCCTCGACCGGTACCCGAACTGGATAGGCTGCTCTGGGCACTCATGCTCTGTCTGACACAGCCTGAAGCCAGACGTCCAGACAGACAAGGAGACAGCTGGCCGCACACCCAGCACTTCGGACACGCCATGGTCTTATGCCGTCACCTCTTCCTAACCTTGGTTTTCAGATATCTGAACCTAGACATTATATCAATTCTCCACACAGCTGGGTATCGCAAGCACAACACAGAACTCCTCCTTCCCCGTGGCTGTGAAGCTTGCTCTTGGCATGGAGTCACACCTTCAGGGTGGGAGAAACCTTCCTGGTCCCTGATGCCACGCCCAAACTTGAGTGCTGCTTGGGCACAAATTCACACTCTGACCCTCAGCATGAGCCCCATGTCAAAGAAAGGCCTGTCAGGGCCTGGACCAAGAGCCCGCATATGGGGCTTGCCAAGCCCCTATGCACCCAATCCTCACCAGTGTTTGAGTTTTCCAGTCGCCCCGCCCGTACCTGGGGCTCTGCTCTGGAATCCCTTTCTTGGAGAGACACGTGAGCCAGACAACACTTTTCCACCCTTCCCACAAAATGACCCCAAACTCTTGGGAGCTGGACAAATCCCCAGAGAGGGATACTCGTCCACAGTCCCTGAGGCCACCCCTCCAATCCACGGCTATCTCGGACACAACATCCAGAGACAAAAGCCTGAAGGAACGCCTCCCACTCGCCCTTGTTTCAGAGGCCCAGGAGCTCCCTCTCGGGCTGTACATCCGGCCTGCCATACCCTAGGCGCCACTCATAAGCTGAGTTTGTGTTTTCAGACTTCTGTGCCCTCAGCCTGGACCCACACAACCGCCAGGCTAGGGCCTCTGGAGCCACAGCGAAAGATTGTGCCTGCCCTCTCCAAGGAAATTGTGCCCAATCCATTGACCACAACCCTACAGGTTAGGGAAAAGCTCCAAGGCCCCTGAGGCCATCAATAGTGTAGGCCACCCTGGACTAAGAGGGGCTCTCTGACACCAGCGGAGCAACTATCTCCACTTAGACTCTCAGACAGTGTCCCCAGAGACAGAAGGTTGAAATGGACAGGCCCCCAGGCCCTAATCTGAACCTTAGCTCTGGTTTCCATGTGTCCGTCCTCAGAGGTCTGTTTTCGTAGACCAGCACACGGGGCTTTTCTGAGGCACCAAACCAAACCTCTATCGCCTCCACATGGGGAGCTTACTTACTGGGGATGTATCAAACCCTTCAGGTAGGAGAGTTCCGCAGGGCCACTGAACAACCAGCACATTCCAAGGTTTCCATGGACCCAAACGCACATTATGACGCATCCTCAGGAGAGGCCATTTCAACTCAGCCCCCTGGTTAGCGTGCCCCAGAGGCAGCAGATCAAACATATCTTGTGGCTAATGGCCAATGGGAATGCGAGGCATGCTGTTCAGGGATCCATCCTTCGAACCGTGCTCTCCAGTCCTTCCGTATGGTATGTCCTGGAGCCATGCAACAGGACTCGAATGTCCCACAGAAGGAAACCTGGTGGTTTGGGGCAACCTCCAAACTCAGCGTGGGAAAACTTCCTTGGCCTCATGAGGCCCCCGCTTCATGAAGGTGCCATCATGGACACATACTCCAGCCTCAGCCAACGTCAGATCCTCAGCCTGACTTCAGATGCAGGAGATTTTGATTCAGCCTCTGCCTAGTGGGCCTGCTCTGCCCTTGGCTCCAATCCTCACTTTAGCTTGTGTTCCTAGACTTCCGTCCTCACACTCCTGGACCACAAACCTTCCCCTCTGGGAATTCTGGGGCCACAATGAAGCACTCCGCCTGCCTCCCAGGAGAAAAACTTTGTCTATGGTGCTGCCCAGAAACCCCAAATGAGGATCAAACTGCTTGGACCTCGGCAACACCCCAATTGCATAGGCTACCTTAAACACTGATGCTCTGTCTCAAATACCCTGAGCCCAGACCTTCCAACAGACACCGACACAGCTGGCTGCACACCCAGCACATTGGACCCGCCACTGCCTTAGGCCACCATCCATTCCCAACCTGGGTTTTCAGTCATCAGAACCTAGACCTTATCTCCAATCCCTGCACAGGGCGGAACCTGATGCACAAGTCAGAACCCCTCCTTCCCCATGGCAAGAAACCTTGCTGCTGGCAGTGAGTCAAACCTTCAGTGTAGGAGAAAACGGCATGGCCCATGAGGCCACGCCCATGTGTGAGGGCCGCCTTGGGCACAAACACACATTGTGACCCTCAGCGTGTGTACCTTATTCAAGTAACGCCTCTCAGTGATTGGACCAAGAGCCCGCATATGTGGCTTGCCATGCCCATAGGCACGCAGGACTAACTAGATGGTGTGTATTCCAGTTGAGGGAACCCACTGCTGTGCTCTAGAGTCCCTCTCCGGGAGAGTCCTCTGTGGCAGAAAACAGTACTCTTCCCTTCCCACAGAATGAACCCAAACACTTGGGAGCTTGGACAATCCCCCGAGAGGAAGGCTCTTCCTCGGCCCCTGAAGCAACCCCTACCCTGAACGGCCACTGTGAACGCAACACCCAGAGACAAAAGCCTGAGCGACTGCCTCCCACTTGCCGTCCTTTGATATCCAGAGGATCTCGCCTCTCGGACTGGAGATCAGGCCTGCCATTACCTTGGCCCCTACCTGAGCCAAGTTTGCTTTTTCAGACATCTGTCCCCACAGCCCTGGTAAACACAGCCTCTAGGCTGGGTCCTCTGGAGCCATACCAAAGGACCATGCCTGCTCTCTCCTGGGAAACTCTGTCCATTCCTTTGGCCACACACCTCCAGAATATGAGAAACCTCAAGGCCCCCGAGGACATACCATTACCGGGAGCCTCCCTGCACACACAGGGGCCTTCGGACACAAGCGGAGCTGCTACCTCCATGAAGGCAGGCACACAGATGTCAACAGAGATAGAAGGTTGAGCCGGACAGGCCCTTAGGCCCTATTCTCAACTCTTGCTTTGTTTTCCAGGTGTCACTCCTCAGAGGCTTTGGTTCGAAGAACAGGATATGGGGCTTTCCTGAGGCACTGAACAGAACTTCTCTCGTCTCTACATGGGAAGCTTCCTTGTTGGAGCCGTGTCAAACACCTCAGGTTGGAGAATCCTGCAGAGTCCCTGAGCCACCTCCACATTCCAAGGTCTCCCAGGCCACCAAGCCACAGTAGGACTCATCTTCAGGAGAGTCCATTTCAACTCTCCCCTCTGGGTAGCTCACCCAGGAGCCCGCAGATTGAGCCTGCCTTGTCCTGACGAAAGAGTGGGAATATGAGGTGGCGTTCCCAGGCATCCATGCTTAGACACCTGCTCTCGAGTCTTTCCGTATGGGGCCTCCTGGAACCATCCAATAGCACTCGACTTTCGTGCAGAAGGAAACCTTGAGGTTTGGAGTAGTTCACAAATCCCATCGTAGGCAAACCTTCCTGGCCTCATGAGGCCCCCACACCATTCAGGAAGAGGCCATGCTGGACAAAAACTCTAGCCTGAGGCACGTCTCAGAGTTGAAATGACCTCAGTGCAGGAGATCTCGATTCAGCCTCTCAGAGTGGGCCTGCCGTGCCATCGGTCCCAAACCTCACGCTAGCTTGTGTTTTCAGACTTCCTTCCACACACTCCTGGCAAACAAGCCCTCCGGACTAGGAACTCCAGAACCACAACCCAGCCCAGGGTCTGCCCAAGGGAAGAAAAACGTTTCCCTGTGGGGCTCTCTCCAGAAAACCCAGATGAGGATCAACCTGCTCGGGCCTCGACGGTACCCGAACTGGATAGGCTGCTCTGGGCACTCATGCTCTGTCTGACACAGCCTGAAGCCAGACGTCCAGACAGACAAGGAGACAGCTGGCCGCACACCCAGCACTTCGGACACGCCATGGTTTTATGCCGTCACCTCTTCCTAACCTTGGTTTTCAGATATCTGAACCTAGACATTATATCAATTCTCCACACAGCTGGGTATCGCAAGCACAACACAGAACTCCTCCTTCCCCGTGGCTGTAAAGCTTGCTCTTGGCATGGAGTCACACCTTCAGGGTGGGAGAAACCTTCCTGGTCCCTGATGCCACGCCCAAACTTGAGTGCTGCTTGGGCACAAATTCACACTCTGACCCTCAGCATGAGCCCCATGTCAAAGAAAGGCCTGTCAGGGCCTGGACCAAGAGCCCGCATATGGGGCTTGCCAAGCCCCTATGCACCCAATCCTCACCAGTGTTTGAGTTTTCCAGTCGCCCCGCCCGTACCTGGGGCTCTGCTCTGGAATCCCTTTCTTGGAGAGACACGTGAGCCAGACAACACGACTCCACCCTTCCCACAAAATGACCCCAAACTCTTGGGAGCTGGGACAAATCCCCAGAGAGGGATACTCGTCCACAGTCCCTGAGGCCACCCCTCCAATCCACGGCTATCTCGGACACAACATCCAGAGACAAAAGCCTGAAGGAACGCCTCCCACTCGCCCTTGTTTCAGAGGCCCAGGAGCTCCCTCTCGGGCTGTACATCCGGCCTGCCATACCCTAGGCGCCACTCATAAGCTGAGTTTGTGTTTTCAGACTTCTGTGCCCTCAGCCTGGACCCACACAACCGCCAGGCTAGGGCCTCTGGAGCCACAGCGAAAGATTGTGCCTGCCCTCTCCAAGGAAATTGTGCCCAATCCATTGACCACAACCCTACAGGTTAGGGAAAAGCTCCAAGGCCCCTGAGGCCATCAATAGTGTAGGCCACCCTGGACTAAGAGGGGCTCTCTGACACCAGCGGAGCAACTATCTCCACTTAGACTCTCAGACAGTGTCCCCAGAGACAGAAGGTTGAAATGGACAGGCCCCCAGGCCCTAATCTGAACCTTAGCTCTGGTTTCCATGTGTCCGTCCTCAGAGGTCTGTTTTCGTAGACCAGCACACGGGCCTTTTCTGAGGCACAAAACCAAACCTCTCTCGCCTCCACATGGGGAGCTTACTTACTGGGGATGTATCAAACCCTTCAGGTAGGAGAGTTCAGCAGGGCCACTGAACAACCAGCACATTCCAAGGTTTCCATGGACCCAAACGCACATTATGACGCATCCTCAGGAGAGGCCATTTCAACTCAGCCCCCTGGTTAGCGTGCCCCAGAGGCAGCAGATCAAACATATCTTGTGGCTAATGGCCAATGGGAATGCGAGGCATGCTGTACAGGGATCCATCCTTCGAACCGTGCTCTCCAGTCCTTCCGTATGGTATGTCCTGGAGCCATGCAACAGGACTCGAATGTCCCACAGAAGGAAACCTGGTGGTTTGGGGCAACCTCCAAACTTAGCGTGGGAAAACTTCCTTGGCCTCATGAGGCCCCCGCTTAATGAAGGTGCCATCATGGACACATACTCCAGCCTCAGCCAACGTCTGATCCTCAGCCTGACTTCAGATGCAGGAGATTTTGATTCAGCCTCTGCCTAGTGGGCCTGCTCTGCCCTTGGCTCCAATCCTCACTTTAGCTTGTGTTCCTAGACTTCCGTCCTCACACTCCTGGCCCACAAACCCACCCTTCTGGGAATTCTGGGGCCACAATGCAGCACTCCGCCTGCCTCCCAGGAGAAAAACTTTGTCTATGGTGCTGCCCAGAAACCCCAAATGAGGATCAAACTGCTTGGCCCTCGGCAACACCCCAATTGCATAGGCTACCTTAAACACTGATGCTCTGTCGCAAATAGCCTGAGCCCAGACCTTCCAACAGACACCGACACAGCTGGCTGCACACCCAGCACATTGGAACCGCCACTGCCTTAGGCCACCATCCATTCCCAACCTGGGTTTTCAGTCATCAGAACCTAGACCTTATCTCCAATCCCTGCACAGGGGGGAACCTGATGCACAAGTCAGAACCCCTCCTTCCCCATGGCAAGAAACCTTGCTGCTGGCAGTGAGTCAAACCTTCAGTGTAGGAGAAAACGGCATGGCCCATGAGGCCACGCCCATGTGTGAGGGCCGCCTTGGGCACAAACACACATTGTGACCCTCAGCGTGAGTACCTTATTCAAGTAATGCCTCTCAGTGATTGGACCAAGAGCCCGCATATGTGGCTTGCCATGCCCATAGGCACGCAGGACTAACTAGATGGTGTGTATTCCAGTTGAGGTAACCCACTGCTGTGCTCTAGAGTCCCTCTCCTGGGGGCTCCCCTGTGGCAGAAAACAGTACTCTTCCCTTCCCACAGAATGAACCCAAACACTTGGGAGCTTGGACAATCCCCCGAGAGGAAGGCTCTTCCTTGGCCCCTGAAGCAACCCCTACCCTGAACGGCCACTGTGAACGCAACACCCAGAGACAAAAGCCTGAGCGACTGCCTCCCACTTGCCCTCCTTTGATATCCAGAGGATCTCCCCTCTCGGACTGGAGATCAGGCCTGCCATTACCTTGGCCCCTACCTGAGCCAAGTTTGCTTTTTCAGACATCTGTCCCCACAGCCCTGGCAAACACAGCCTCTAGGCTGGGTCCTCTGGAGCCATACCACAGGACCATGCCTGCTCTCTCCTGGGAAACTCTGTCCATTCCTTTGGCCACACTCCTCCAGAATATGAGAACCCTCAAGGCCCCCGAGGACATACCATTACCGGGAGCCTCCCTGCACACACAGGGGCCTTCGGACACAAGCGGAGCTGCTACCTCCATGAAGGCATGCACACAGATGTCAACAGAGATAGAAGGTTGAGCCAGACAGGCCCTTAGGCCCTAATCTCAACTCTTGCTTTGTTTTCCAGGTGTCACTCCTCAGAGGCTTTGGTTCGAAGAACAGGATATGGGGCTTTCCTGAGGCACTGAACAGAACTTCTCTCGTCTCCACATGGGAAGCTTCCTTGTTGGAGCCGTGTCAAACATCTCAGGTTGGAGAATCCTGCAGAGTCCCTGAGCCACCTCCACATTCCAAGGTCTCCCAGGCCACCAAGCCACAGTAGGACTCATCTTCAGGAGAGTCCATTTCAACTCTCCCCTCTGGGTAGCTCACCCAGGAGCCCGCAGATTGAGCCTGCCTTGTCCTGACTAAAGAGTGGGAATATGAGGTGGCGTTCCCAGGCATCCATGCTTAGACACCTGCTCTCGAGTCTTTCCATATGGGGCCTCCTGGAACCATCCAATAGCACTCGACTTTCGTGCAGAAGGAAACCTTGAGGTTTGGAGTAGTTCACAAATCCCATCGTAGGCAAACCTTCCTGGCCTCATGAGGCCCCCACACCATTCAGGAAGAGGCCATGCTGGACAAAAACTCTAGCCTGAGGCACGTCTCAGAGTTGAAATGACCTCAGTGCAGGAGATCTCGATTCAGCCTCTCAGAGTGGGCCTGCCGTGCCATCGGTCCCAAACCTCACGCTAGCTTGTGTTTCCAGACTTCCTTCCTCACACTCCTGGCAAACAAGCCCTCCGGACTAGGAACTCCAGAACCACAACCCAGCCCAGGGTCTGCCCAAGGGAAGAAAAACGTTTCCCTGTGGGGCTCTCTCCAGAAAACCCAGATGAGGATCAACCTGCTCGGGCCTCGACGGTACCCGAACTGGATAGGCTGCTCTGGGCACTCATGCTCTGTCTGACACAGCCTGAAGCCAGACGTCCAGACAGACAAGGAGACAGCTGGCCGCACACCCAGCACTTCGGACACGCCATGGTCTTATGCCGTCACCTCTTCCTAACCTTGGTTTTCAGATATCTGAACCTAGACGTTATATCAATTCTCCACACAGCTGGGTATCGCAAGCACAACACAGAACTCCTCCTTCCCCGTGGCTGTAAAGCTTGCTCTTGGCATGGAGTCACACCTTCAGGGTGGGAGAAACCTTCCTGGTCCCTGATGGCACGCCCAAACTTGAGGGCTGCTTGGGCACAAATTCACACTCTGACCCTCAGCATGAGCCCCATGTCAAAGAAAGGCCTGTCAGGGCCTGGGCCAAGAGCCCGCATATGGGGCTTGCCAAGCCCCTATGCACCCAATCCTCACCAGTGTTTGAGTTTTCCAGTCGCCCCGCCCGTACCTGGGGCTCTGCTCTGGAATCCCTTTCTTGGAGAGACACGTGAGCCAGACAACACGACTCCACCCTTCCCACAAAATGACCCCAAACTCTTGGGAGCTGGGACAAATCCCCAGAGAGGGATACTCGTCCACAGTCCCTGAGGCCACCCCTCCAATCCACGGCTATCTCGGACACAACATCCAGAGACAAAAGCCTGAAGGAACGCCTCCCACTCGCCCTAGTTTCAGAGGCCCAGGAGCTCCCTCTCGGGCTGTACATCCGGCCTGCCATACCCTAGGCGCCACTCATAAGCTGAGTTTGTGTTTTCAGACTTCTGTGCCCTCAGCCTGGACCCACACAACCGCCAGGCTAGGGCCTCTGGAGCCACAGCGAAAGATTGTGCCTGCCCTCTCCAAGGAAATTGTGCCCAATCCATTGACCACAACCCTACAGGTTAGGGAAAAGCTCCAAGGCCCCTGAGGCCATCAATAGTGTAGGCCACCCTGGACTAAGAGGGGCTCTCTGACACCAGCGGAGCAACTATCTCCACTTAGACTCTCAGACAGTGTCCCCAGAGACAGAAGGTTGAAATGGACAGGCCCCCAGGCCCTAATCTGAACCTTAGCTCTGGTTTCCATGTGTCCGTCCTCAGAGGTCTGTTTTCGTAGACCAGCACACGGGGCTTTTCTGAGGCACCAAACCAAACCTCTCTCGCCTCCACATGGGGAGCTTACTTACTGGGGATGTATCAAACCCTTCAGGTAGGAGAGTTCCGCAGGGCCACTGAACAACCAGCACATTCCAAGGTTTCCATGGACCCAAACGCACATTATGACGCATCCTCAGGAGAGGCCATTTCAACTCAGCCCCCTGGTTAGCGTGCCCCAGAGGCAGCAGATCAAACATATCTTGTGGCTAATGGCCAATGGGAATGCGAGGCATGCTGTACAGGGATCCATCCTTCGAACTGTGCTCTCCAGTCCTTCCGTATGGTATGTCCTGGAGCCATGCAACAGGACTCGAATGTCCCACAGAAGGAAACCTGGTGGTTTGGGGCAACCTCCAAACTCAGCGTGGGAAAACTTCCTTGGCCTCATGAGGCCCCCGCTTCATGAAGGTGCCATCATGGACACATACTCCAGCCTCAGCCAACGTCTGATCCTCAGCCTGACTTCAGATGCAGGAGATTTTGATTCAGCCTCTGCCTAGTGGGCCTGCTCTGCCCTTGGCTCCAATCCTCACTTTAGCTTGGGTTCCTAGACTTCCGTCCTCACACTCCTGGCCCACAAACCCTCCCTTCTGGGAATTCTGGGGCCACAATGCAGCACTCCGCCTGCCTCCCAGGAGAAAAACTTTGTCTATGGTGCTGCCCAGAAACCCCAAATGAGGATCAAACTGCTTGGCCCTCGGCAACACCCCAATTGCATAGGCTACCTTAAACACTGATGCTCTGTCGCAAATAGCCTGAGCCCAGACCTTCCAACAGACACCGACACAGCTGGCTGCACACCCAGCACATTGGACCCGCCACTGCCTTAGGCCACCATCCATTCCCAACCTGGGTTTTCAGTCATCAGAAACTAGACCTTATCTCCAATCCCTGCACAGGGCGGAACCTGATGCACAAGTCAGAACCCCTCCTTCCCCATGGCAAGAAACCTTGCTGCTGGCAGTGAGTCAAACCTTCAGTGTAGGAGAAAACGGCATGGCCCATGAGGCCACGCCCATGTGTGAGGGCCGCCTTGGGCACAAACACACATTGTGACCCTCAGCGTGAGTACCTTATTCAAGTAACGCCTCTCAGTGATTGGACCAAGAGCCCGCATATGTGGCTTGCCATGCCCATAGGCACGCAGGACTAACTAGATGGTGTGTATTCCAGTTGAGGGAACCCACTGCTGTGCTCTAGAGTCCCTCTCCTGGGGGGTCCCCTGTGGCAGAAAACAGTACTCTTCCCTTCCCACAGAATGAACCCAAACACTTGGGAGCTTGGACAATCCCCCGAGAGGAAGGCTCTTCCTCGGCCCCTGAAGCAACCCCTACCCTGAACGGCCACTGTGAAGGCAACACCCAGAGACAAAAGCCTGAGCGATTGCCTCCCACTTGCCCTCCTTTGATATCCAGAGGATCTCCCCTCTCGGACTGGAGATCAGGCCTGCCATTACCTTGGCCCCTACCTGAGCCAAGTTTGCTTTTTCAGACATCTGTCCCCACAGCCCTGGCAAACACAGCCTCTAGGCTGGGTCCTCTGGAGCCATACCACAGGACCATGCCTGCTCTCTCCTGGGAAACTCTGTCCATTCCTTTGGCCACACACCTCCAGAATATGAGAAACCTCAAGGCCCCCGAGGACATACCATTACCGGGAGCCTCCCTGCACACACAGGGGCCTTCGGACACAAGCGGAGCTGCTACCTCCATGAAGGCATGCACACCGATGTCAACAGAGATAGAAAGTTGAGCCCGACAGACCCTTAGGCCCTAATCTCAACTCTTGCTTTGTTTTCCAGGTGTCACTCCTCAGAGGCTTTGGTTCGAAGAACAGGATATGGGGCTTTCCTGAGGCACTGAACAGAACTTCTCTCGTCTCCACATGGGAAGCTTCCTTGTTGGAGCCGTGTCAAACACCTCAGGTTGGAGAATCCTGCAGAGTCCCTGAGCCACCTCCACATTCCAAGGTCTCCCAGGCCACCAAGCCACAGTAGGACTCATCTTCAGGAGAGTCCATTTCAACTCTCCCCTCTGGGTAGCTCACCCAGGAGCCCGCAGATTGAGCCTGCCTTGTCCTGACTAAAGAGTGGGAATATGAGGTGGCGTTCCCAGGCATCCATGCTTAGACACCTGCTCTCGAGTCTTTCCGTATGGGGCCTCCTGGAACCATCCAATAGCACTCGACTTTCGTGCAGAAGGAAACCTTGAGGTTTGGAGTAGTTCACAAATCCCATCGTAGGCAAACCTTCCTGGCCTCATGAGGCCGCCACAACATTCAGGAAGAGGCCATGCTGGACAAAAACTCTAGCCTGAGGCACGTCTCAGAGTTGAAATGACCTCAGTGCAGGAGATCTCGATTCAGCCTCTCAGAGTGGGCCTGCCGTGCCATCGGTCCCAAACCTCACGCTAGCTTGTGTTTTCAGACTTCGTTCCTCACATCCTGGCAAACAAGCCCTCCGGACTAGGAACTCCAGAACCACAACCCAGCCCAGGGTCTGCCCAAGGGAAGAAAAACGTTTCCCTGTGGGTCTCTCTCAAGAAAACCCAGATGAGCATCAACCTGCTCGGGCCTCGACGGTACCCGAACTGGATAGGCTGCTCTGGGCACTCATGCTCTGTCTGACACAGCCTGAAGCCAGACGTCCAGACAGACAAGGAGACAGCTGGCCGCACACCCAGCACTTCGGACACGCCATGGTCTTATGCCGTCACCTCTTCCTAACCTTGGTTTTCAGATATCTGAACCTAGACATTATATCAATTCTCCACACAGCTGGGTATCGCAAGCACAACACAGAACTCCTCCTTCCCCGTGGCTGTAAAGCTTGCTCTTGGCATGTAGTCACACCTTCGGGGTGGGAGAAACCTTCCTGGTCCCTGATGCCACGCCCAAACTTGAGTGCTGCTTGGGCACAAATTCACACTCTGACCCTCAGCATGAGCCCCATGTCAAAGAAAGGCCTGTCAGGGCCTGGGCCAAGAGCCCGCATATGGGGCTTGCCAAGCCCCTATGCACCCAATCCTCACCAGTGTTTGAGTTTTCCAGTCGCCCCGCCCGTACCTGGGGCTCTGCTCTGGAATCCCTTTCTTGGAGAGACACATGAGCCAGACAACACGACTCCACCCTTCCCACAAAATGACCCCAAACTCTTGGGAGCTGGGACAAATCCCCAGAGAGGGATACTCGTCCACAGTCCCTAAGGCCACCCCTCCAATCCACGGCTATCTCGGACACAACATCCAGAGACAAAAGCCTGAAGGAACGCCTCCCACTTGCCCTTGTTTCAGAGGCCCAGGAGCTCCCTCTTGGGCTGTACATCCCGCCTGCCATACCCTAGGCGCCACTCATAAGCTGAGTTTGTGTTTTCAGACTTCTGTGCCCTCATCCTGGACCCACACAACCGCCAGGCTAGGGCCTCTGGAGCCACAGCGAAAGATTGTGCCTGCCCTCTCCAAGGAAATTGTGCCCAATCCATTGACCACAACCCTACAGGTTAGGGAAAAGCTCCAAGGCCCCTGAGGCCATCAATAGTGTAGGCCACCCTGGACTAAGAGGGGCACTCTGACATCAGCGGAGCAACTATCTCCACTTAGACTCTCAGACAGTGTCCCCAGAGACAGAAGGTTGAAATGGACAGGCCCCCAGGCCCTAATCTGAACCTTAGCTCTGGTTTCCATGTGTCCGTCCTCAGAGGTCTGTTTTCGTAGACCAGCACAAGGGGCTTTTCTGAGGCACCAAACCAAACCTCTCTCGCCTCCACATGGGGAGCTTACTTACTGGGGATGTATCAAACCCTTCAGGTAGGAGAGTTCCGCAGGGCCACTGAACAACCAGCACATTCCAAGGTTTCCATGGACCCAAACGCACATTATGACGCATCCTCAGGAGAGGCCATTTCAACTCAGCCCCCTGGTTAGCGTGCCCCAGAGGCAGCAGATCAAACATATCTTGTGGCTAATGGCCAATGGGAATGAGAGGCATGCTGTACAGGGATCCATCCTTCGAACCGTGCTCTCCAGTCCTTCCGTATGGTATGTCCTGGAGCCATGCAACAGGACTCGAATGTCCCACAGAAGGAAACCTGGTGGTTTGGGGCAACCTCCAAACTCAGCGTGGGAAAACTTCCTTGGCCTCATGAGGCCCCCGCTTCATGAAGGTGCCATCATGGACACATACTCCAGCCTCAGCCAACGTCTGATCCTCAGCCTGACTTCAGATGCAGGAGATTTTGATTCAGCCTCTGCCTAGTGGGCCTGCTCTGCCCTTGGCTCCAATCCTCACTTTAGCTTGTGTTCCTAGACTTCCGTCCTCACACTCCTGGCCCACAAACCCTCCCTTCTGGGAATTCTGGGGCCACAATGCAGCACTCCGCCTGCCTCCCAGGAGAAAAACTTTGTCTATGGTGCTGCCCAGAAACCCCAAATGAGGATCAAACTGCTTGGCCCTCGGCAACACCCCAATTGCATAGGCTACCTTAAACACTGATGCTCTGTCGCAAATAGCCTGAGCCCAGACCTTCCAACAGACACCGAGACAGCTGGCTGCACACCCAGCACATTGGACCCGCCACTGCCTTAGGCCACCATCCATTCCCAACCTGGGTTTTCAGTCATCAGAACCTAGACCTTATCTCCAATCCCTGCACAGGGCGGAACCTGATGCACAAGTCAGAACCCCTCCTTCCCCATGGCAAGAAACCTTGCTGCTGGCAGTGAGTCAAACCTTCAGTGTAGGAGAAAACGGCATGGCCCATGAGGCCACGCCCATGTGTGAGGGCCGCCTTGGGCACAAACACACATTGTGACCCTCAGCGTGAGTACCTTATTCAAGTAACGCCTCTCAGTGATTGGACCAAGAGCCCGCATATGTGGCTTGCCATGCCCATAGGCACGCAGGACTAACTAGATGGTGTGTATTCCAGTTGAGGGAACCCACTGCTGTGCTCTAGAGTCCCTCTCCTGGGGGGTCCCCTGTGGCAGAAAACAGTACTCTTCCCTTCCCACAGAATGAACCCAAACACTTGGGAGCTTGGACAATCCCCCAAGAGGAAGGCTCTTCCTCGGCCCCTGAAGCAACCCCTACCCTGAACGGCCACTGTGAACGCAACACCCAGAGACAAAAGCCTGAGCGACTGCCTCCCACTTGCCCTCCTTTGATATCCAGAGGATCTCCCCTCTCGGACTGGAGATCAGGCCTGCCATTACCTTGGCCCCTACCTGAGCCAAGTTTGCTTTTTCAGACATCTGTCCCCACAGCCCTGGCAAACACAGCCTCTAGGCTGGGTCCTCTGAAGCCATACCACAGGACCATGCCTGCTCTCTCCTGGGAAACTCTGTCCATTCCTTTGGCCACACACCTCCAGAATATGAGAAACCTCAAGGCCCCTGAGGACATACCATTACCGGGAGCCTCCCTGCACACACAGGGGCCTTCGGACACAAGCGGAGCTGCTACCTCCATGAAGGCATGCACACCGATGTCAACAGAGATAGAATGTTGAGCCCGACAGGCCCTTAGGCCCTAATCTCAACTCTTGCTTTGTTTTCCAGGTGTCACTCCTCAGAGGCTTTGGTTCGAAGAACAGGATATGGGGCTTTCCTGAGGCACTGAACAGAACTTCTCTCGTCTCCACATGGGAAGCTTCCTTGTTGGAGCCGTGTCAAACACCTCAGGTTGGAGAATCCTGCAGAGTCCCTGAGCCACCTCCACATTCCAAGGTCTCCCAGGCCACCAAGCCACAGTAGGACTCATCTTCAGGAGAGTCCATTTCAACTCTCCCCTCTGGGTAGCTCACCCAGGAGCCCGCAGATTGAGCCTGCCTTGTCCTGACTAAAGAGTGGGAATATGAGGTGGCGTTCCCAGGCATCCATGCTTAGACACCTGCTCTCGAGTCTTTCCGTATGGGGCCTCCTGGAACCATCCAATAGCACTCGACTTTCGTGCAGAAGGAAACCTTGAGGTTTGGAGTAGTTCACAAATCCCATCGTAGGCAAACCTTCCTGGCCTCATGAGGCCGCCACACCATTCAGGAAGAGGCCATGCTGGACAAAAACTCTAGCCTGAGGCACGTCTCAGAGTTGAAATGACCTCAGTGCAGGAGATCTCGATTCAGCCTCTCAGAGTGGGCCTGCCGTGCCATCGGTCCCAAACCTCACGCTAGCTTGTGTTTTCAGACTTCCTTCCTCACACTCCTGGCAAACAAGCCCTCCGGACTAGGAACTCCAGAACCACAACCCAGCCCAGGGTCTGCCCAAGGGAAGAAAAACGTTTCCCTGTGGGGCTCTCTCCAGAAAACCCAGATGAGGATCAACCTGCTCGGGCCTCGACGGTACCCGAACTGGATAGGCTGCTCTGGGCACTCATGCTCTGTCTGACACAGCCTGAAGCCAGACGTCCAGACAGACAAGGAGACAGCTGGCCGCACACCCAGCACTTCGGACACGCCATGGTCTTATGCCGTCACCTCTTCCTAACCTTGGTTTTCAGATATCTGAACCTAGACGTTATATCAATTCTCCACACAGCTGGGTATCGCAAGCACAACACAGAACTCCTCCTTCCCCGTGGCTGTAAAGCTTGCTCTTGGCATGGAGTCACACCTTCGGGGTGGGAGAAACCTTCCTGGTCCCTGATGCCACGCCCAAACTTGAGTGCTGCTTGGGCACAAATTCACACTCTGACCCTCAGCATGAGCCCCATGTCAAAGAAAGGCCTGTCAGGGCCTGGGCCAAGAGCCCGCATATGGGGCTTGCCAAGCCCCTATGCACCCAATCCTCACCAGTGTTTGAGTTTTCCAGTCGCCCCGCCCGTACCTGGGGCTCTGCTCTGGAATCCCTTTCTTGGAGAGACTCATGAGCCAGACAACACGACTCCACCCTTCCCACAAAATGACCCCAAACTCTTGGGAGCTGGGACAAATCCCCAGAGAGGGATACTCGTCCACAGTCCCTGAGGCCACCCCTCCAATCCACGGCTATCTCGGACACAACATCCAGAGACAAAAGCCTGAAGGAACGCCTCCCACTCGCCCTTGTTTCAGAGGCCCAGGAGCTCCCTCTCGGGCTGTACATCCGGCCTGCCATACCCTAGGCGCCACTCATAAGCTGAGTTTGTGTTTTCAGACTTCTGTGCCCTCAGCCTGGACCCACACAACCGCCAGGCTAGGGCCTCTGGAGCCACAGCGAAAGATTGTGCCTGCCCTCTCCAAGGAAATTGTGCCCAATCCATTGACCACAACCCTACAGGTTAGGGAAAAGCTCCAAGGCCCATGAGGCCATCAATAGTGTAGGCCACCCTGGACTAAGAGGGGCTCTCTGACACCAGCGGAGCAACTATCTCCACTTAGACTCTCAGACAGTGTCCCCAGAGACAGAAGGTTGAAATGGACAGGCCCCCAGGCCCTAATCTGAACCTTAGCTCTGGTTTCCATGTGTCCGTCCTCAGAGGTCTGTTTTCGTAGACCAGCACACGGGGCTTTTCTGAGGCACCAAACCAAACCTCTCTCGCCTCCACATGAGGAGCTTACTTACTGGGGATGTATCAAACCCTTCAGGAAGGAGAGTTCCGCAGGGCCACTGAACAACCAGCACATTCCAAGGTTTCCATGGACCCAAACGCACATTATGACGCATCCTCAGGAGAGGCCATTTCAACTCAGCCCCCTGGTTAGCGTGCCCCAGAGGCAGCAGATCAAACATATCTTGTGGCTAATGGCCAATGGGAATGCGAGGCATGCTGTACAGGGATCCATCCTTCGAACCGTGCTCTCCAGTCCTTCCGTATGGTATGTCCTGGAGCCATGCAACAGGACTCGAATGTCCCACAGAAGGAAACCTGGTGGTTTGGGGCAACCTCCAAACTCAGCGTGGGAAAACTTCCTTGGCCTCATGAGGCCCCCGCTTCATGAAGGTGCCATCATGGACACATACTCCAGACTCAGCCAACGTCTGATCCTCAGCCTGACTTCAGATGCAGGAGATTTTGATTCAGCCTCTGCCTAGTGGGCCTGCTCTGCCCTTGGCTCCAATCCTCACTTTAGCTTGTGTTCCTAGACTTCCGTCCTCACACTCCTGGCCCACAAACCCTCCCTTCTGGGAATTCTGGGGCCACAACGAAGCACTCCGCCTGCCTCCCAGGAGAAAAACTTTGTCTATGGTGCTGCCCAGAAACCCCATATGAGGATCAAACTGCTTGGCCCTCGGCAACACCCCAATTGCATAGGCTACCTTAAACACTGATGCTCTGTCGCAAATAGCCTGAGCCCAGACCTTCCAACAGACACCGACACAGCTGGCTGCACACCCAGCACATTGGACCCGCCACTGCCTTAGGCCACCATCCATTCCCAACCTGGGTTTTCAGTCATCAGAACCTAGACCTTATCTCCAATCCCTGCACAGGGGGGAACCTGATGCACAAGTCAGAACCCCTCCTTCCCCATGGCAAGAAACCTTGCTGCTGGCAGTGAGTCAAACCTTCAGTGTAGGAGAAAACGGCATGGCCCATGAGGCCACGCCCATGTGTGAGGGCCGCCTTGGGCACAAACACACATTGTGACCCTCAGCGTGAGTACCTTATTCAAGTAACGCCTCTCAGTGATTGGACCAAGAGCCCGCATATGTGGCTTGCCATGCCCATAGGCACGCAGGACTAACTAGATGGTGTGTATTCCAGTTGAGGGAACCCACTACTGTGCTCTAGAGTCCCTCTCCTGGGGGGTCCCCTGTGGCAGAAATCAGTACTCTTCCCTTCCCACAGAATGAACCCAAACACTTGGGAGCTTGGACAATCCCCCGAGAGGAAGGCTCTTCCTCGGCCCCTGAAGCAACCCCTACCCTGAACGGCCAATTGAACGCAACACCCAGAGACAAAAGCCTGAGCGACTGCCTCCCACCTGCCCTCCTTTGATATCCAGAGGATCTCCCCTCTCGGACTGGAGATCAGGCCTGCCATTACCTTGGCCCCTACCTGAGCCAAGTTTGCTTTTTCAGACATCTGTCCCCACAGCCCTGGCAAACACAGCCTCTAGGCTGGGTCCTCTGGAGCCATACCACAGGACCATGCCTGCTCTCTCCTGGGAAACTCTGTCCATTCCTTTGGCCACACACCTCCAGAATATGAGAAACCTCAAGGCCCCCGAGGACATACCATTACCGGGAGCCTCCCTGCACACACAGGGGCCTTCGGACACAAGCGGAGCTGCTACCTCCATGAAGGCATGCACACAGATGTCAACAGAGATAGAAGGTTGAGCCCGACAGGCCCTTAGGCCCTAATCTCAACTCTTGCTTTGTTTTCCAGGTGTCACTCCTCAGAGGCTTTGGTTCGAAGAACAGGATATGGGGCTTTCCTGAGGCACTGAACAGAACTTCTCTCGTCTCCACATGGGAAGCTTCCTTGTTGGAGCCGTGTCAAACACCTCAGGTTGGAGAATCCTGCAGAGTCCCTGAGCCACCTCCATATTCCAAGGTCTCCCAGGCCACCAAGCCACAGTAGGACTCATCTTCAGGAGAGTCCATTTCAACTCTCCCCTCTGGGTAGCTCACCCAGGAGCCCGCAGATTGAGCCTGCCTTGTCCTGACTAAAGAGTGGGAATATGAGGTGGCGTTCCCAGGCATCCATGCTTAGACACCTGCTCTCGAGTCTTTCCGTATGGGGCCTCCTGGAACCATCCAATAGCACTCGACTTTCGTGCAGAAGGAAACCTTGAGGTTTGGAGTAGTTCACAAATCCCATCGTAGGCAAACCTTCCTGGCCTCATGAGGCCGCCACACCATTCAGGAAGAGGCCATGCTGGACAAAAACTCTAGCCTGAGGCACGTCTCAGAGTTGAAATGACCTCAGTGCAGGAGATCTCGATTCAGCCTCTCAGAGTGGGCCTGCCGTGCCATCGGTCCCAAACCTCACGCTAGCTTGTGTTTTCAGACTTCGTTCCTCACACTCCTGGCAAACAAGCCCTCCGGACTAGGAACTCCAGAACCACAACCCAGCCCAGGGTCTGCCCAAGGGAAGAAAAACGTTTCCCTGTGGGGCTCTCTCCAGAAAACCCAGATGAGGATCAACCTGCTCGGGCCTCGACGGTACCCGAACTGGATAGGCTGCTCTGGGCACTCATGCTCTGTCTGACACAGCCTGAAGCCAGACGTCCAGACAGACAAGGAGACAGCTGGCCGCACACCCAGCACTTCGGACACGCCATGGTCTTATGCCGTCACCTCTTCCTAACCTTGGTTTTCAGATATCTGAACCTAGACGTTATATCAATTCTCCACACAGCTGGGTATCGCAAGCACAACACAGAACTCCTCCTTCCCCGTGGCTGTAAAGCTTGCTCTTGGCATGTAGTCACACCTTCGGGGTGGGAGAAACCTTCCTGGTCCCTGATGCCACGCCCAAACTTGAGTGCTGCTTGGGCACAAATTCACACTCTGACCCTCAGCATGAGCCCCATGTCAAAGAAAGGCCTGTCAGGGCCTGGGCCAAGAGCCCGCATATGGGGCTTGCCAAGCCCCTATGCACCCAATCCTCACCAGTGTTTGAGTTTTCCAGTCGCCCCGCCCGTACCTGGGGCTCTGCTCTGGAATCCCTTTCTTGGAGAGACACATGAGCCAGACAACACGACTCCACCCTTCCCACAAAATGACCCCAAACTCTTGGGAGCTGGGACAAATCCCCAGAGAGGGATACTCGTCCACAGTCCCTGAGGCCACCCCTCCAATCCACGGCTATCTCGGACACAACATCCAGAGACAAAAGCCTGAAGGAACGCCTCCCACTCGCCCTTGTTTCAGAGGCCCAGGAGCTCCCTCTCGGGCTGTACATCCGGCCTGCCATACCCTAGGCGCCACTCATAAGCTGAGTTTGTGTTTTCAGACTTCTGTGCCCTCAGCCTGGACCCACACAACCGCCAGGCTAGGGCCTCTGGAGCCACAGCGAAAGATTGTGCCTGCCCTCTCCAAGGAAATTGTGCCCAATCCATTGACCACAACCCTACAGGTTAGGGAAAAGCTCCAAGGCCCCTGAGGCCATCAATAGTGTAGGCCACCCTGGACTAAGAGGGGCTCTCTGACACCAGCGGAGCAACTATCTCCACTTAGACTCTCAGACAGTGTCCCCAGAGACAGAAGGTTGAAATGGACAGGCCCCCAGGCCCTAATCTGAACCTTAGCTCTGGTTTCCATGTGTCCGTCCTCAGAGGTCTGTTTTCGTAGACCAGCACACGGGGCTTTTCTGAGGCACCAAACCAAACCTCTCTCGCCTCCACATGAGGAGCTTACTTACTGGGGATGTATCAAACCCTTCAGGTAGGAGAGTTCCGCAGGGCCACTGAACAACCAGCACATTCCAAGGTTTCCATGGACCCAAACGCACATTATGACGCATCCTCAGGAGAGGCCATTTCAACTCAGCCCCCTGGTTAGCGTGCCCCAGAGGCAGCAGATCAAACATATCTTGTGGCTAATGGCCAATGGGAATGAGAGGCATGCTGTACAGGGATCCATCCTTCGAACCGTGCTCTCCAGTCCTTCCGTATGGTATGTCCTGGAGCCATGCAACAGGACTCGAATGTCCCACAGAAGGAAACCTGGTGGTTTGGGGCAACCTCCAAACTCAGCGTGGGAAAACTTCCTTGGCCTCATGAGGCCCCCGCTTCATGAAGGTGCCATCATGGACACATACTCCAGCCTCAGCCAACGTCTGATCCTCAGCCTGACTTCAGATGCAGGAGATTTTGATTCAGCCTCTGCCTAGTGGGCCTGCTCTGCCCTTGGCTCCAATCCTCACTTTAGCTTGTGTTCCTAGACTTCCGTCCTCACACTCCTGGCCCACAAACCCTCCCTTCTGGGAATTCTGGGGCCACAATGAAGCACTCCGCCTGCCTCCCAGGAGAAAAACTTTGTCTATGGTGCTGCCCAGAAACCCCAAATGAGGATCAAACTGCTTGGCCCTCGGCAACACCCCAATTGCATAGGCTACCTTAAACACTGATGCTCTGTCGCAAATAGCCTGAGCCCAGACCTTCCAACAGACACCGAGACAGCTGGCTGCACACCCAGCACATTGGACCCGCCACTGCCTTAGGCCACCATCCATTCCCAACCTGGGTTTTCAGTCATCAGAACCTAGACCTTATCTCCAATCCCTGCACAGGGCGGAACCTGATGCACAAGTCAGAACCCCTCCTTCCCCATGGCAAGAAAACTTGCTGCTGGCAGTGAGTCAAACCTTCAGTGTAGGAGAAAACGGCATGGCCCATGAGGCCACGCCCATGTGTGAGGGCCGCCTTGGGCACAAACACACATTGTGACCCTCAGCGTGAGTACCTTATTCAAGTAACGCCTCTCAGTGATTGGACCAAGAGCCCGCATATGTGGCTTGCCATGCCCATAGGCACGCAGGACTAACTAGATGGTGTGTATTCCAGTTGAGGGAACCCACTGCTGTGCTCTAGAGTCCCTCTCCTGGGGGGTCCCCTGTGGCAGAAAACAGTACTCTTCCCTTCCCACAGAATGAACCCAAACACTTGGGAGCTTGGACAATCCCCCGAGAGGAAGGCTCTTCCTCGGCCCCTGAAGCAACCCCTACCCTGAACGGCCACTGTGAACGCAACACCCAGAGACAAAAGCCTGAGCGACTGCCTCCCACTTGCCCTCCTTTGATATCCAGAGGATCTCCCCTCTCGGACTGGAGATCAGGTCTGCCATTACCTTGGCCCCTACCTGAGCCAAGTTTGCTTTTTCAGACATCTGTCCCCACAGCCCTGGCAAACACAGCCTCTAGGCTGGGTCCTCTGGAGCCATACCACAGGACCATGCCTGCTCTCTCCTGGGAAACTCTGTCCATTCCTTTGGCCACACACCTCCAGAATATGAGAAACCTCAAGGCCCCCGAGGACATACCATTACCGGGAGCCTCCCTGCACACACAGGGGCCTTCGGACACAAGCGGAGCTGCTACCTCCATGAAGGCATGCACACAGATGTCAACAGAGATAGAAGGTTGAGCCGGACAGGCCCTTAGGCCCTAATCTCAACTCTTGCTTTGTTTTCCAGGTGTCACTCCTCAGAGGCTTTGGTTCGAAGAACAGGATATGGGGCTTTCCTGAGGCACTGAACAGAACTTCTCTCGTCTCCACATGGGAAGCTTCCTTGTTGGAGCCGTGTCAAACACCTCAGGTTGGAGAATCCTGCAGAGTCCCTGAGCCACCTCCACATTCCAAGGTCTCCCAGGCCACCAAGCCACAGTAGGACTCATCTTCAGGAGAGTCCATTTCAACTCTCCCCTCTGGGTAGCTCACCCAGGAGCCCGCAGATTGAGCCTGCCTTGTCCTGACTAAAGAGTGGGAATATGAGGTGGCGTTCCCAGGCATCCATGCTTAGACACCTGCTCTCGAGTCTTTCCGTATGGGGCCTCCTGGAACCATCCAACAGCACTCGACTTTCGTGCAGAAGGAAACCTTGAGGTTTGGAGTAGTTCACAAATCCCATCGTAGGCAAACCTTCCAGGCCTCATGAGGCCGCCACACCATTCAGGAAGAGGCCATGCTGGACAAAAACTCTAGCCTGAGGCACGTCTCAGAGTTGAAATGACCTCAGTGCAGGAGATCTCGATTCAGCCTCTCAGAGTGGGCCTGCCGTGCCATCGGTCCCAAACCTCACGCTAGCTTGTGTTTTCAGACTTCCTTCCTCACACTCCTGGCAAACAAGACCTCCGGACTAGGAACTCCAGAACCACAACCCAGCCCAGGGTCTGCCCAAGGGAAGAAAAACGTTTCCCTGTGGGGCTCTCTCCAGAAAACCCAGATGAGGATCAACCTGCTCGGGCCTCGACGGTACCCGAACTGGATAGGCTGCTCTGGGCACTCATGCTCTGTCTGACACAGCCTGAAGCCAGACGTCCAGACAGACAAGGAGACAGCTGGCCGCACACCCAGCACTTCGGACACGCCATGGTCTTATGCCGTCACCTCTTCCTAACCTTGGTTTTCAGATATCTGAACCTAGACGTTATATCAATTCTCCACACAGCTGGGTATCGCAAGCACAACACAGAACTCCTCCTTCCCCGTGGCTGTAAAGCTTGCTCTTGGCATGGAGTCACACCTTCAGGGTGGGAGAAACCTTCCTGGTCCCTGATGCCACGCCCAAACTTGAGTGCTGCTTGGGCACAAATTCACACTCTGACCCTCAGCATGAGCCCCATGTCAAAGAAAGGCCTGTCAGGGCCTGGGCCAAGAGCCCGCATATGGGGCTTGCCAAGCCCCTATGCACCCAATCCTCACCAGTGTTTGAGTTTTCCAGTCGCCCCGCCCGTACCTGGGGCTCTGCTCTGGAATCCCTTTCTTGGAGAGACACATGAGCCAGACAACACGACTCCACCCTTCCCACAAAATGACCCCAAACTCTTGGGAGCTGGGACAAATCCCCAGAGAGGGATACTCGTCCACAGTCCCTGAGGCCACCCCTCCAATCCACGGCTATCTCGGACACAACATCCAGAGACAAAAGCCTGAAGGAACGCCTCCCACTCGCCCTTGTTTCAGAGGCCCAGGAGCTCCCTCTCGGGCTGTACATCCGGCCTGCCATACCCTAGGCGCCACTCATAAGCTGAGTTTGTGTTTTCAGACTTCTGTGCCCTCAGCCTGGACCCACACAACCGCCAGGCTGGGGCCTCTGGAGCCACAGCGAAAGATTGTGCCTGCCCTCTCCAAGGAAATTGTGCCCAATCCATTGACCACAACCCTACAGGTTAGGGAAAAGCTCCAAGGCCCCTGAGGCCATCAATAGTGTAGGCCACCCTGGACTAAGAGGGGCTCTCTGACACCAGCGGAGCAACTATCTCCACTTAGACTCTCAGACAGTGTCCCCAGAGACAGAAGGTTGAAATGGACAGGCCCCCAGGCCCTAATCTGAACCTTAGCTCTGGTTTCCATGTGTCCGTCCTCAGAGGTCTGTTTTCGTAGACCAGCACACGGGGCTTTTCTGAGGCACCAAACCAAACCTCTCTCGCCTCCACATGAGGAGCTTACTTACTGGGGATGTATCAAACCCTTCAGGAAGGAGAGTTCCGCAGGGCCACTGAACAACCAGCACATTCCAAGGTTTCCATGGACCCAAACGCACATTATGACGCATCCTCAGGAGAGGCCATTTCAACTCAGCCCCCTGGTTAGCGTGCCCCAGAGGCAGCAGATCAAACATATCTTGTGGCTAATGGCCAATGGGAATGAGAGGCATGCTGTACAGGGATCCATCCTTCGAACCGTGCTCTCCAGTCCTTCCGTATGGTATGTCCTGGAGCCATGCAACAGGACTCGAATGTCCCACAGAAGGAAACCTGGTGGTTTGGGGCAACCTCCAAACTCAGCGTGGGAAAACTTCCTTGGCCTCATGAGGCCCCCGCTTCATGAAGGTGCCATCATGGACACATACTCCAGCCTCAGCCAACGTCTGATCCTCAGCCTGACTTCAGATGCAGGAGATTTTGATTCAGCCTCTGCCTAGTGGGCCTGCTCTGCCCTTGGCTCCAATCCTCACTTTATCTTGTGTTCCTAGACTTCCGTCCTCACACTCCTGGCCCACAAACCCTCCCTTCTGGGAATTCTGGGGCCACAATGCAGCACTCCGCCTGCCTCCCAGGAGAAAAACTTTGTCTATGGTGCTGCCCAGAAACCCCAAATGAGGATCAAACTGCTTGGCCCTCGGCAACACCCCAATTGCATAGGCTACCTTAAACACTGATGCTCTGTCGCAAATAGCCTGAGCCCAGACCTTCCAACAGACACCGAGACAGCTGGCTGCACACCCAGCACATTGGACCCGCCACTGCCTTAGGCCACCATCCATTCCCAACCTGGGTTTTCAGTCATCAGAACCTAGACCTTATCTCCAATCCCTGCACAGGGCGGAACCTGATGCACAAGTCAGAACCCCTCCTTCCCCATGGCAAGAAACCTTGCTGCTGGCAGTGAGTCAAACCTTCAGTGTAGGAGAAAACGGCATGGCCCATGAGGCCACGCCCATGTGTGAGGGCCGCCTTGGGCACAAACACACATTGTGACCCTCAGCGTGAGTACCTTATTCAAGTAACGCCTCTCAGTGATTGGACCAAGAGCCCGCATATGTGGCTTGCCATGCCCATAGGCACGCAGGACTAACTAGATGGTGTGTATTCCAGTTGAGGGAACCCACTGCTGTGCTCTAGAGTCCCTCTCCTGGGGGGTCCCCTGTGGCAGAAAACAGTACTCTTCCCTTCCCACAGAATGAACCCAAACACTTGGGAGCTTGGACAATCCCCCAAGAGGAAGGCTCTTCCTCGGCCCCTGAAGCAACCCCTACCCTGAACGGCCACTGTGAACGCAACACCCAGAGACAAAAGCCTGAGCGACTGCCTCCCACTTGCCCTCCTTTGATATCCAGAGAATCTCCCCTCTCGGACTGGAGATCAGGCCTGCCATTACCTTGGCCCCTACCTGAGCCAAGTTTGCTTTTTCAGACATCTGTCCCCACAGCCCTGGCAAACACAGCCTCTAGGCTGGGTCCTCTGGAGCCATACCACAGGACCATGCCTGCTCTCTCCTGGGAAACTCTGTCCATTCCTTTGGCCACACACCTCCAGAATATGAGAAACCTCAAGGCCCCTGAGGACATACCATTACCGGGAGCCTCCCTGCACACACAGGGGCCTTCGGACACAAGCGGAGCTGCTACCTCCATGAAGGCATGCACACCGATGTCAACAGAGATAGAATGTTGAGCCCGACAGGCCCTTAGGCCCTAATCTCAACTCTTGCTTTGTTTTCCAGGTGTCACTCCTCAGAGGCTTTGGTTCGAAGAACAGGATATGGGGCGTTCCTGAGGCACTGAACAGAACTTCTCTCGTCTCCACATGGGAAGCTTCCTTGTTGGAGCCGTGTCAAACACCTCAGGTTGGAGAATCCTGCAGAGTCCCTGAGCCACCTCCACATTCCAAGGTCTCCCAGGCCACCAAGCCACAGTAGGACTCATCTTCAGGAGAGTCCATTTCAACTCTCCCCTCTGGGTAGCTCACCCAGGAGCCCGCAGATTGAGCCTGCCTTGTCCTGACTAAAGAGTGGGAATATGAGGTGGCGTTCCCAGGCATCCATGCTTAGACACCTGCTCTCGAGTCTTTCCGTATGGGGCCTCCTGGAACCATCCAATAGCACTCGACTTTCGTGCAGAAGGAAACCTTGAGGTTTGGAGTAGTTCACAAATCCCATCGTAGGCAAACCTTCCTGGCCTCATGAGGCCGCCACACCATTCAGGAAGAGGCCATGCTGGACAAAAACTCTAGCCTGAGGCACGTCTCAGAGTTGAAATGACCTCAGTGCAGGAGATCTCGATTCAGCCTCTCAGAGTGGGCCTGCCGTGCCATCGGTCCCAAACCTCACGCTAGCTTGTGTTTTCAGACTTCCTTCCTCACACTCCTGGCAAACAAGCCCTCCGGACTAGGAACTCCAGAACCACAACCCAGCCCAGGGTCTGCCCAAGGGAAGAAAAACGTTTCCCTGTGGGGCTCTCTCCAGAAAACCCAGATGAGGATCAACCTGCTCGGGCCTCGACGGTACCCGAACTGGATAGGCTGCTCTGGGCACTCATGCTCTGTCTGACACAGCCTGAAGCCAGACGTCCAGACAGACAAGGAGACAGCTGGCCGCACACCCAGCACTTCGGACACGCCATGGTCTTATGCCGTCACCTCTTCCTAACCTTGGTTTTCAGATATCTGAACCTAGACGTTATATCAATTCTCCACACAGCTGGGTATCGCAAGCACAACACAGAACTCCTCCTTCCCCGTGGCTGTAAAGCTTGCTCTTGGCATGGAGTCACACCTTCGGGGTGGGAGAAACCTTCCTGGTCCCTGATGCCACGCCCAAACTTGAGTGCTGCTTGGGCACAAATTCACACTCTGACCCTCAGCATGAGCCCCATGTCAAAGAAAGGCCTGTCAGGGCCTGGGCCAAGAGCCCGCATATGGGGCTTGCCAAGCCCCTATGCACCCAATCCTCACCAGTGTTTGAGTTTTCCAGTCGCCCCGCCCGTACCTGGGGCTCTGCTCTGGAATCCCTTTCTTGGAGAGACACATGAGCCAGACAACACGACTCCACCCTTCCCACAAAATGACCCCAAACTCTTGGGAGCTGGGACAAATCCCCAGAGAGGGATACTCGTCCACAGTCCCTGAGGCCACCCCTCCAATCCACGGCTATCTCGGACACAACATCCAGAGACAAAAGCCTGAAGGAACGCCTCCCACTCGCCCTTGTTTAGAGGCCCAGGAGCTCCCTCTCGGGCTGTACATCCGGCCTGCCATACCCTAGGCGCCACTCATAAGCTGAGTTTGTGTTTTCAGACTTCTGTGCCCTCAGCCTGGACCCACACAACCGCCAGGCTAGGGCCTCTGGAGCCACAGCGAAAGATTGTGCCTGCCCTCTCCAAGGAAATTGTGCCCAATCCATTGACCACAACCCTACAGGTTAGGGAAAAGCTCCAAGGCCCCTGAGGCCATCAATAGTGTAGGCCACCCTGGACTAAGAGGGGCTCTCTGACACCAGCGGAGCAACTATCTCCACTTAGACTCTCAGACAGTGTCCCCAGAGACAGAAGGTTGAAATGGACAGGCCCCCAGGCCCTAATCTGAACCTTAGCTCTGGTTTCCATGTGTCCGTCCTCAGAGGTCTGTTTTCGTAGACCAGCACACGGGGCTTTTCTGAGGCACCAAACCAAACCTCTCTCGCCTCCACATGAGGAGCTTACTTACTGGGGATGTATCAAACCCTTCAGGAAGGAGAGTTCCGCAGGGCCACTGAACAACCAGCACATTCCAAGGTTTCCATGGACCCAAACGCACATTATGACGCATCCTCAGGAGAGGCCATTTCAACTCAGCCCCCTGGTTAGCGTGCCCCAGAGGCAGCAGATCAAACATATCTTGTGGCTAATGGCCAATGGGAATGCGAGGCATGCTGTACAGGGATCCATCCTTCGAACCGTGCTCTCCAGTCCTTCCGTATGGTATGTCCTGGAGCCATGCAACAGGACTCGAATGTCCCACAGAAGGAAACCTGGTGGTTTGGGGCAACCTCCAAACTCAGCGTGGGAAAACTTCCTTGGCCTCATGAGGCCCCCGCTTCATGAAGGTGCCATCATGGACACATACTCCAGACTCAGCCAACGTCTGATCCTCAGCCTGACTTCAGATGCAGGAGATTTTGATTCAGCCTCTGCCTAGTGGGCCTGCTCTGCCCTTGGCTCCAATCCTCACTTTAGCTTGTGTTCCTAGACTTCCGTCCTCACACTCCTGGCCCACAAACCCTCCCTTCTGGGAATTCTGGGGACACAACGAAGCACTCCGCCTGCCTCCCAGGAGAAAAACTTTGTCTATGGTGCTGCCCAGAAACCCCATATGAGGATCAAACTGCTTGGCCCTCGGCAACACCCCAATTGCATAGGCTACCTTAAACACTGATGCTCTGTCGCAAATAGCCTGAGCCCAGACCTTCCAACAGACACCGACACAGCTGGCTGCACACCCAGCACATTGGACCCGCCACTGCCTTAGGCCACCATCCATTCCCAACCTGGGTTTTCAGTCATCAGAACCTAGACCTTATCTCCAATCCCTGCACAGGGGGGAACCTGATGCACAAGTCAGAACCCCTCCTTCCCCATGGCAAGAAACCTTGCTGCTGGCAGTGAGTCAAACCTTCAGTGTAGGAGAAAACGGCATGGCCCATGAGGCCACGCCCATGTGTGAGGGCCGCCTTGGGCACAAACACACATTGTGACCCTCAGCGTGAGTACCTTATTCAGGTAACGCCTCTCAGTGATTGGACCAAGAGCCCGCATATGTGGCTTGCCATGCCCATAGGCACGCAGGACTAACTAGATGGTGTGTATTCCAGTTGAGGGAACCCACTACTGTGCTCTAGAGTCCCTCTCCTGGGGGGTCCCCTGTGGCAGAAATCAGTACTCTTCCCTTCCCACAGAATGATCCCAAACACTTGGGAGCTTGGACAATCCCCCGAGAGGAAGGCTCTTCCTCGGCCCCTGAAGCAACCCCTACCCTGAACGGCCACTTTAAACGCAACACCCAGAGACAAAAGCCTGAGCGACTGCCTCCCACTTGCCCTCCTTTGATATCCAGAGGATCTCGCCTCTCGGACTGGAGATCAGGCCTGCCATTACCTTGGCCCCTACCTGAGCCAAGTTTGCTTTTTCAGACATCTGTCCCCACAGCCCTGGCAAACACAGCCTCTAGGCTGGGTCCTCTGGAGCCATACCACAGGACCATGCCTGCTCTCTCCTGGGAAACTCTGTCCATTCCTTTGGCCACACACCTCCAGAATATGAGAAACTTCAAGGCCCCCGAGGACATACCATTACCGGGATCCTCCCTGCACACACAGGGGCCTTCGGACACAAGCAGAGCTGCTACCTCCATGAAGGCATGCACACCGATGTCAACAGAGATAGAAGGTTGAGCCGGACAGGCCCTTAGGCCCTAATCTCAACTCTTGCTTTGTTTTCCAGGTGTCACTCCTCAGAGGCTTTGGTTCGAAGAACAGGATATGGGGCGTTCCTGAGGCACTGAACAGAACTTCTCTCGTCTCCACATGGGAAGCTTCCTTGTTGGAGCCGTGTCAAACACCTCAGGTTGGAGAATCCTGCAGAGTCCCTGAGCCACCTCCATATTCCAAGGTCTCCCAGGCCACCAAGCCACAGTAGCACTCATCTTCAGGAGAGTCCATTTCAACTCTCCCCTCTGGGTAGCTCACCCAGGAGCCCGCAGATTGAGCCTGCCTTGTCCTGACTAAAGAGTGGGAATATGAGGTGGCGTTCCCAGGCATCCATGCTTAGACACCTGCTCTCGAGTCTTTCCGTATGGGGCCTCCTGGAACCATCCAATAGCACTCGACTTTCGTGCAGAAGGAAACCTTGAGGTTTGGAGTAGTTCACAAATCCCATCGTAGGCAAACCTTCCTGGCCTCATGAGGCCGCCACACCATTCAGGAAGAGGCCATGCTGGACAAAAACTCTAGCCTGAGGCACGTCTCAGAGTTGAAATGACCTCAGTGCAGGAGATCTCGATTCAGCCTCTCAGAGTGGGCCTGCCGTGCCATCGGTCCCAAACCTCACGCTAGCTTGTGTTTTCAGACTTCCTTCCTCACACTCCTGGCAAACAAGCCCTCCGGACTAGGAACTCCAGAACCACAACCCAGCCCAGGGTCTGCCCAAGGGAAGAAAAACGTTTCCCTGTGGGGCTCTCTCCAGAAAACCCAGATGAGGATCAACCTGCTCGGGCCTCGACGGTACCCGAACTGGATAGGCTGCTCTGGGCACTCATGCTCTGTCTGACACAGCCTGAAGCCAGACGTCCAGACAGACAAGGAGACAGCTGGCCGCACACCCAGCACTTCGGACACGCCATGGTCTTATGCCGTCACCTCTTCCTAACCTTGGTTTTCAGATATCTGAACCTAGACGTTATATCAATTCTCCACACAGCTGGGTATCGCAAGCACAACACAGAACTCCTCCTTCCCCGTGGCTGTAAAGCTTGCTCTTGGCATGGAGTCACACCTTCGGGGTGGGAGAAACCTTCCTGGTCCCTGATGCCACGCCCAAACTTGAGTGCTGCTTGGGCACAAATTCACACTCTGACCCTCAGCATGAGCCCCATGTCAAAGAAAGGCCTGTCAGGGCCTGGGCCAAGAGCCCGCATATGGGGCTTGCCAAGCCCCTATGCACCCAATCCTCACCAGTGTTTGAGTTTTCCAGTCGCCCCGCCCGTACCTGGGGCTCTGCTCTGGAATCCCTTTCTTGGAGAGACACATGAGCCAGACAACACGACTCCACCCTTCCCACAAAATGACCCCAAACTCTTGGGAGCTGGGACAAATCCCCAGAGAGGGATACTCGTCCACAGTCCCTGAGGCCACCCCTCCAATCCACGGCTATCTCGGACACAACAGCCAGAGACAAAAGCCTGAAGGAACGCCTCCCACTCGCCCTTGTTTCAGAGGCCCAGGAGCTCCCTCTCGGGCTGTACATCCGGCCTGCCATACCCTAGGCGCCACTCATAAGCTGAGTTTGTGTTTTCAGACTTCTGTGCCCTCAGCCTGGACCCACACAACCGCCAGGCTAGGGCCTCTGGAGCCACAGCGAAAGATTGTGCCTGCCCTCTCCAAGGAAATTGTGCCCAATCCATTGACCACAACCCTACAGGTTAGGGAAAAGCTCCAAGGCCCCTGAGGCCATCAATAGTGTAGGCCACCCTGGACTAAGAGGGGCTCTCTGACACCAGCGGAGCAACTATCTCCACTTAGACTCTCAGACAGTGTCCCCAGAGACAGAAGGTTGAAATGGACAGGCCCCCAGGCCCTAATCTGAACCTTAGCTCTGGTTTCCATGTGTCCGTCCTCAGAGGTCTGTTTTCGTAGACCAGCACACGGGGCTTTTCTGAGGCACCAAACCAAACCTCTCTCGCCTCCACATGAGGAGCTTACTTACTGGGGATGTATCAAACCCTTCAGGTAGGAGAGTTCCGCAGGGCCACTGAAAAACCGGCACATTCCAAGGTTTCCATGGACCCAAACGCACATTATGACGCATCCTCAGGAGAGGCCATTTCAACTCAGCCCCCTGGTTAGCGTGCCCCAGAGGCAGCAGATCAAACATATCTTGTGGCTAATGGCCAATGGGAATGCGAGGCATGCTGTACAGGGATCCATCCTTCGAACCGTGCTCTCCAGTCCTTCCGTATGGTATGTCCTGGAGCCATGCAACAGGACTCGAATGTCCCACAGAAGGAAACCTGGTGGTTTGGGGCAACCTCCAAACTCAGCGTGGGAAAACTTCCTTGGCCTCATGAGGCCCCCGCTTCATGAAGGTGCCATCATGGACACATACTCCAGCCTCAGCCAACGTCTGATCCTCAGCCTGACTTCAGATGCAGGAGATTTTGATTCAGCCTCTGCCTAGTGGGCCTGCTCTGCCCTTGGCTCCAATCCTCACTTTAGCTTGTGTTCCTAGACTTCCGTCCTCACACTCCTGGCCCACAAACCCTCCCTTCTGGGAATTCTGGGGCCACAATGCAGCACTCCGCCTGCCTCCCAGGAGAAAAACTTTGTCTATGGTGCTGCCCAGAAACCCCAAATGAGGATCAAACTGCTTGGCCCTCGGCAACACCCCAATTGCATAGGCTACCTTAAACACTGATGCTCTGTCGCAAATAGCCTGAGCCCAGACCTTCCAACAGACACCGAGACAGCTGGCTGCACACCCAGCACATTGGACCCGCCACTGCCTTAGGCCACCATCCATTCCCAACCTGGGTTTTCAGTCATCAGAACCTAGACCTTATCTCCAATCCCTGCACAGGGCGGAACCTGATGCACAAGTCAGAACCCCTCCTTCCCCATGGCAAGAAAACTTGCTGCTGGCAGTGAGTCAAACCTTCAGTGTAGGAGAAAACGGCATGGCCCATGAGGCCACGCCCATGTGTGAGGGCCGCCTTGGGCACAAACACACATTGTGACCCTCAGCGTGAGTACCTTATTCAAGTAACGCCTCTCAGTGATTGGACCAAGAGCCCGCATATGTGGCTTGCCATGCCCATAGGCACGCAGGACTAACTAGATGGTGTGTATTCCAGTTGAGGGAACCCACTGCTGTGCTCTAGAGTCCCTCTCCTGGGGGGTCCCCTGTGGCAGAAAACAGTACTCTTCCCTTCCCACAGAATGAACCCAAACACTTGGGAGCTTGGACAATCCCCCGAGAGGAAGGCTCTTCCTCGGCCCCTGAAGCAACCCCTACCCTGAACGGCCACTGTGAACGCAACACCCAGAGACAAAAGCCTGAGCGATTGCCTCCCACTTGCCCTCCTTTGATATCCAGAGGATCTCCCCTCTCGGACTGGAGATCAGGCCTGCCATTACCTTGGCCCCTACCTGAGCCAAGTTTGCTTTTTCAGACATCTGTCCCCACAGCCCTGGCAAACACAGCCTCTAGGCTGGGTCCTCTGGAGCCATACCACAGGACCATGCCTGCTCTCTCCTGGGAAACTCTGTCCATTCCTTTGGCCACACACCTCCAGAATATGAGAAACCTCAAGGCCCCCGAGGACATACCATTACCGGGAGCCTCCCTGCACACACAGGGGCCTTCGGACACAAGCGGAGCTGCTACCTCCATGAAGGCATGCACACCGATGTCAACAGAGATAGAAGGTTGAGCCCGACAGGCCCTTAGGCCCTAATCTCAACTCTTGCTTTGTTTTCCAGGTGTCACTCCTCAGAGGCTTTGGTTCGAAGAACAGGATATGGGGCGTTCCTGAGGCACTGAACAGAACTTCTCTCGTCTCCACATGGGAAGCTTCCTTGTTGGAGCCGTGTCAAACACCTCAGGTTGGAGAATCCTGCAGCGTCCCTGAGCCACCTCCACATTCCAAGGTCTCCCAGGCCACCAAGCCACAGTAGGACTCATCTTCAGGAGAGTCCATTTCAACTCTCCCCTCTGGGTAGCTCACCCAGGAGCCCGCAGATTGAGCCTGCCTTGTCCTGACTAAAGAGTGGGAATATGAGGTGGCGTTCCCAGGCATCCATGCTTAGACACCTGCTCTCGAGTCTTTCCGTATGGGGCCTCCTGGAACCATCCAATAGCACTCGACTTTCGTGCAGAAGGAAACCTTGAGGTTTGGAGTAGTTCACAAATCCCATCGTAGGCAAACCTTCCTGGCCTCATGAGGCCGCCACACCATTCAGGAAGAGGCCATGCTGGACAAAAACTCTAGCCTGAGGCACGTCTCAGAGTTGAAATGACCTCAGTGCAGGAGATCTCGATTCAGCCTCTCAGAGTGGGCCTGCCGTGCCATCGGTCCCAAACCTCACGCTAGCTTGTGTTTTCAGACTTCCTTCCTCACACTCCTGGCAAACAAGCCCTCCGGACTAGGAACTCCAGAACCACAACCCAGCCCAGGGTCTGCCCAAGGGAAGAAAAACGTTTCCCTGTGGGGCTCTCTCCAGAAAACCCAGATGAGGATCAACCTGCTCGGGCCTCGACGGTACCCGAACTGGATAGGCTGCTCTGGGCACTCATGCTCTGTCTGACACAGCCTGAAGCCAGACGTCCAGACAGACAAGGAGACAGCTGGCCGCACACCCAGCACTTCGGACACGCCATGGTCTTATGCCGTCACCTCTTCCTAACCTTGGTTTTCAGATATCTGAACCTAGACATTATATCAATTCTCCACACAGCTGGGTATCGCAAGCACAACACAGAACTCCTCCTTCCCCGTGGCTGTAAAGCTTGCTCTTGGCATGGAGTCACACCTTCAGGGTGGGAGAAACCTTCCTGGTCCCTGATGCCACGCCCAAACTTGAGTGCTGCTTGGGCACAAATTCACACTCTGACCCTCAGCATGAGCCCCATGTCAAAGAAAGGCCTGTCAGGGCCTGGGCCAAGAGCCCGCATATGGGGCTTGCCAAGCCCCTATGCACCCAATCCTCACCAGTGTTTGAGTTTTCCAGTCGCCCCGCCCGTACCTGGGTCTCTGCTCTGGAATCCCTTTCTTGGAGAGACACATGAGCCAGACAACACTTTTCCACCCTTCCCACAAAATGACCCCAAACTCTTGGGAGCTGGGACATATCCCCAGACAGGGATACTCGTCCACAGTCCCTGAGGCCACCCCTCCAATCCACGGCTATCCCGGACACAACATCCAGAGACAAAAGCCTGAAGGAACGCCTCCCACTCGCCCTTGTTTCAGAGGCCCAGGAGCTCCCTCTCGGGCTGTACATCCGGCCTGCCATACCCTAGGCGCCACTCATAAGCTGAGTTTGTGTTTTCAGACTTCTGTGCCCTCAGCCTGGACCCACACAACCGCCAGGCTAGGGCCTCTGGAGCCACAGCGAAAGATTGTGCCTGCCCTCTCCAAGGAAATTGTGCCCAATCCATTGACCACAACCCTACAGGTTAGGGAAAAGCTCCAAGGCCCCTGAGGCCATCAATAGTGTAGGCCACCCTGGACTAAGAGGGGCTCTCTGACACCAGCGGAGCAACTATCTCCACTTAGACTCTCAGACAGTGTCCCCAGAGACAGAAGGTTGAAATGGACAGGCCCCCAGGCCCTAATCTGAACCTTAGCTCTGGTTTCCATGTGTCCGTCCTCAGAGGTCTGTTTTCGTAGACCAGCACACGGGGCTTTTCTGAGGCACCAAAGCAAACCTCTCTCGCCTCCACATGAGGAGCTTACTTACTGGGGATGTATCAAACCCTTCAGGTAGGAGAGTTCCGCAGGGCCACTGAACAACCAGCACATTCCAAGGTTTCCATGGACCCAAACGCACATTATGACGCATCCTCAGGAGAGGCCATTTCAACTCAGCCCCCTGGTTAGCGTGCCCCAGAGGCAGCAGATCAAACATATCTTGTGGCTAATGGCCAATGGGAATGCGAGGCATGCTGTACAGGGATCCATCCTTCGAACCGTGCTCTCCAGTCCTTCCGTATGGTATGTCCTGGAGCCATGCAACAGGACTCGAATGTCCCACAGAAGGAAACCTGGTGGTTTGGGGCAACCTCCAAACTCAGCGTGGGAAAACTTCCTTGGCCTCATGAGGCCCCCGCTTCATGAAGGTGCCATCATGGACACATACTCCAGCCTCAGCCAACGTCTGATCCTCAGCCTGACTTCAGATGCAGGAGATTTTGATTCAGCCTCTGCCTAGTGGGCCTGCTCTGCCCTTGGCTCCAATCCTCACTTTAGCTTGTGTTCCTAGACTTCCGTCCTCACACTCCTGGCCCACAAACCCTCCCTTCTGGGAATTCTGGGGCCACAATGAAGCACTCCGCCTGCCTCCCAGGAGAAAAACTTTGTCTATGGTGCTGCCCAGAAACCCCAAATGAGGATCAAACTGCTTGGCCCTCGGCAACACCCGAATTGCATAGGCTACCTTAAACACTGATGCTCTGTCGCAAATAGCCTGAGCCCAGACCTTCCAACAGACACCGACACAGCTGGCTGCACACCCAGCACATTGGACCCGCCACTGCCTTAGGCCACCATCCATTCCCAACCTGGGTTTTCAGTCATCAGAACCTAGACCTTATCTCCAATCCCTGCACAGGGCGGAACCTGATGCACAAGTCAGAACCCCTCCTTCCCCATGGCAAGAAACCTTGCTGCTGGCAGTGAGTCAAACCTTCAGTGTAGGAGAAAACGGCATGGCCCATGAGGCCACGCCCATGTGTGAGGGCCGCCTTGGGCACAAACACACATTGTGACCCTCAGCGTGAGTACCTTATTCAAGTAACGCCTCTCAGTGATTGGACCAAGAGCCCGCATATGTGGCTTGCCATGCCCATAGGCACGCAGGACTAACTAGATGGTGTGTATTCCAGTTGAGGGAACCCACTGCTGTGCTCTAGAGTCCCTCTCCTGGGGGGTCCCCTGTGGCAGAAATCAGTACTCTTCCCTTCCCACAGAATGAACCCAAACACTTGGGAGCTTGGACAATCCCCCGAGAGGAAGGCTCTTCCTCGGCCCCTGAAGCAACCCCTACCCTGAACGGCCACTGTGAACGCAACACCCAGAGACAAAAGCCTGAGCGACTGCCTCCCACTTGCCCTCCTTTGATATCCAGAGGTTCTCCCCTCTCGGACTGGAGATCAGGCCTGCCATTACCTTGGCCCCTACCTGAGCCAAGTTTGCTTTTTCAGACATCTGTCCCCACAGCCCTGGCAAACACAGTCTCTAGGCTGGGTCCTCTGGAGCCATACCACAGGACCATGCCTGCTCTCTCCTGGGAAACTCTGTCCATTCCTTTGGCCACACACCTCCAGAATATGAGAAACCTCAAGGCCCCCGAGGACATACCATTACCGGGAGCCTCCCTGCACACACAGGGGCCTTCGGACACAAGCGGAGCTGCTACCTCCATGAAGGCATGCACACCGATGTCAACAGAGATAGAAGGTTGAGCCGGACAGGCCCTTAGGCCCTAATCTCAACTCTTGCTTTGTTTTCCAGGTGTCACTCCTCAGAGGCTTTGGTTCGAAGAACAGGATATGGGGCGTTCCTGAGGCACTGAACAGAACTTCTCTCGTCTCCACATGGGAAGCTTCCTTGTTGGAGCCGTGTCAAACACCTCAGGTTGGAGAATCCTGCAGAGTCCCTGAGCCACCTCCACATTCCAAGGTCTCCCAGGCCACCAAGCCACAGTAGGACTCATCTTCAGGAGAGTCCATTTCAACTCTCCCCTCTGGGTAGCTCACCCAGGAGCCCGCAGATTGAGCCTGCCTTGTCCTGACTAAAGAGTGGGAATATGAGGTGGCGTTCCCAGGCATCCATGCTTAGACACCTGCTCTCGAGTCTTTCCGTATGGGGCCTCCTGGAACCATCCAATAGCACTCGACTTTCGTGCAGAAGGAAACCTTGAGGTTTGGAGTAGTTCACAAATCCCATCGTAGGCAAACCTTCCTGGCCTCATGAGGCCCCCACACCATTCAGGAAGAGGCCATGCTGGACAAAAACTCTAGCCTGAGGCACGTCTCAGAGTTGAAATGACCTCAGTGCAGGAGATCTCGATTCAGCCTCTCAGAGTGGGCCTGCCGTGCCATCGGTCCCAAACCTCACGCTAGCTTGTGTTTTCAGAATTCCTTCCTCACACTCCTGGCAAACAAGCCCTCCGGACTAGGAACTCCAGAACCACAACCCAGCCCAGGGTCTGCCCAAGGGAAGAAAAACGTTTCCCTGTGGGGCTCTCTCCAGAAAACCCAGATGAGGATCAACCTGCTCGGGCCTCGACGGTACCCGAACTGGATAGGCTGCTCTGGGCACTCATGCTCTGTCTGACACAGCCTGAAGCCAGACGTCCAGACAGACAAGGAGACAGCTGGCCGCACACCCAGCACTTCGGACACGCCATGGTCTTATGCCGTCACCTCTTCCTAACCTTGGTTTTCAGATATCTGAACCTAGACATTATATCAATTCTCCACACAGCTGGGTATCGCAAGCACAACACAGAACTCCTCCTTGCCCGTGGCTGTAAAGCTTGCTCTTGGCATGGAGTCACACCTTCAGGGTGGGAGAAACCTTCCTGGTCCCTGATGCCACGCCCAAACTTGAGTGCTGCTTGGGCACAAATTCACACTCTGACCCTCAGCATGAGCCCCATGTCAAAGAAAGGCCTGTCAGGGCCTGGGCCAAGAGCCCGCATATGGGGCTTGGCAAGCCCCTATGCACCCAATCCTCACCAGTGTTTGAGTTTTCCAGTCGCCCCGCCCGTACCTGGGTCTCTGCTCTGGAATCCCTTTCTTGGAGAGACACATGAGCCAGACAACACTTTTCCACCCTTCCCACAAAATGACCCCAAACTCTTGGGAGCTGGGACATATCCCCAGACAGGGATACTCGTCCACAGTCCCTGAGGCCACCCCTCCAATCCACGGCTATCCCGGACACAACATCCAGAGACAAAAGCCTGAAGGAACGCCTACCACTCGCCCTTGTTTCAGAGGCCCAGGAGCTCCCTCTCGGGCTGTACATCCGGCCTGCCATACCCTAGGCGCCACTCATAAGCTGAGTTTGTGTTTTCAGACTTCTGTGCCCTCAGCCTGGACCCACACAACCGCCAGGCTAGGGCCTCTGGAGCCACAGCGAAAGATTGTGCCTGCCCTCTCCAAGGAAATTGTGCCCAATCCATTGACCACAACCCTACAGGTTAGGGAAAAGCTCCAAGGCCCCTGAGGCCATCAATAGTGTAGGCCACCCTGGACGAAGAGGGGCTCTCTGACACCAGCGGAGCAACTATCTCCACTTAGACTCTCAGACAGTGTCCCCAGAGACAGAAGGTTGAAATGGACAGGCCCCCAGGCCCTAATCTGAACCTTAGCTCTGGTTTCCATGTGTCCGTCCTCAGAGGTCTGTTTTCGTAGACCAGCACACGGGGCTTTTCTGAGGCACCAAACCAAACCTCTCTCGCCTCCACATGAGGAGCTTACTTACTGGGGATGTATCAAACCCTTCAGGTAGGAGAGTTCCGCAGGGCCACTGAACAACCAGCACATTCCAAGGTTTCCATGGACCCAAACGCACATTATGACGCATCCTCAGGAGAGGCCATTTCAACTCAGCCCCCTGGTTAGCGTGCCCCAGAGGCAGCAGATCAAACATATCTTGTGGCTAATGGCCAATGGGAATGTGAGGCATGCTGTACAGGGATCCATCCTTCGAACCGTGCTCTCCAGTCCTTCCGTATGGTATGTCCTGGAGCCATGCAACAGGACTCGAATGTCCCACAGAAGGAAACCTGGTGGTTTGGGGCAACCTCCAAACTCAGCGTGGGAAAACTTCCTTGGCCTCATGAGGCCCCCGCTTCATGAAGGTGCCATCATGGACACATACTCCAGCCTCAGCCAACGTCTGATCCTCAGCCTGACTTCAGATGCAGGAGATTTTGATTCAGCCTCTGCCTAGTGGGCCTGCTCTGCCCTTGGCTCCAATCCTCACTTTAGCTTGTGTTCCTAGACTTCCGTCCTCACACTCCTGGCCCACAAACCCTCCCTTCTGGGAATTCTGGGGCCACAATGAAGCACTCCGCCTGCCTCCCAGGAGAAAAACTTTGTCTATGGTGCTGCCCAGAAACCCCAAATGAGGATCAAACTGCTTGGCCCTCGGCAACACCCCAATTGCATAGGCTACCTTAAACACTGATGCTCTGTCGCAAATAGCCTGAGCCCAGACCTTCCAACAGACACCGACACAGCTGGCTGCACACCCAGCACATTGGACCCGCCACTGCCTTAGGCCACCATCCATTCCCAACCTGGGTTTTCAGTCATCAGAACCTAGACCTTATCTCCAATCCCTGCACAGGGGGGAACCTGATGCACAAGTCAGAACCCCTCCTTCCCCATGGCAAGAAACCTTGCTGCTGGCAGTGAGTCAAACCTTCAGTGTAGGAGAAAACGGCATGGCCCATGAGGCCACGCCCATGTGTGAGGGCCGCCTTGGGCACAAACACACATTGTGACCCTCAGCGTGAGTACCTTATTCAAGTAACGCCTCTCAGTGATTGGACCAAGAGCCCGCATATGTGGCTTGCCATGCCCATAGGCACGCAGGACTAACTAGATGGTGTGTATTCCAGTTGAGGGAACCCACTGCTGTGCTCTAGAGTCCCTCTCCTGGGGGGTCCCCTGTGGCAGAAAACAGTACTCTTCCCTTCCCACAGAATGAACCCAAACACTTGGGAGCTTGGACAATCCCCCGAGAGGAAGGCTCTTCCTCGGCCCCTGAAGCAACCCCTACCCTGAACGGCCACTGTGAACGCAACACCCAGAGACAAAAGCCTGAGCGACTGCCTCCCACTTGCCCTCCTTTGATATCCAGAGGATCTCCCCTCTCGGACTGGAGATCAGGCCTGCCATTACCTTGGCCCCTACCTGAGCCAAGTTTGCTTTTTCAGACATCTGTCCCCACAGCCCTGGCAAACACAGCCTCTAGGCTGGGTCCTCTGGAGCCATACCACAGGACCATGCCTGCTCTCTCCTGGGAAACTCTGTCCATTCCTTTGGCCACACACCTCCAGAATATGAGAAACCTCAAGGCCCCCGAGGACATACCATTACCGGGAGCCTCCCTGCACACACAGGGGCCTTCGGACACAAGCGGAGCTGCTACCTCCATGAAGGCATGCACACCGATGTCAACAGAGATAGAAGGTTGAGCCGGACAGGCCCTTAGGCCCTAATCTCAACTCTTGCTTTGTTTTCCAGGTGTCACTCCTCAGAGGCTTTGGTTCGAAGAACAGGATATGGGGCGTTCCTGAGGCACTGAACAGAACTTCTCTCGTCTCCACATGGGAAGCTTCCTTGTTGGAGCCGTGTCAAACACCTCAGGTTGGAGAATCCTGCAGAGTCCCTGAGCCACCTCCACATTCCAAGGTCTCCCAGGCCACCAAGCCACAGTAGGACTCATCTTCAGGAGAGTCCATTTCAACTCTCCCCTCTGGGTAGCTCACCCAGGAGCCCGCAGATTGAGCCTGCCTTGTCCTGACTAAAGAGTGGGAATATGAGGTGGCGTTCCCAGGCATCCATGCTTAGACACCTGCTCTCGAGTCTTTCCGTATGGGGCCTCCTGGAACCATCCAATAGCACTCGACTTTCGTGCAGAAGGAAACCTTGAGGTTTGGAGTAGTTCACAAATCCCATCGTAGGCAAACCTTCCTGGCCTCATGAGGCCCCCACACCATTCAGGAAGAGGCCATGCTGGACAAAAACTCTAGCCTGAGGCACGTCTCAGAGTTGAAATGACCTCAGTGCAGGAGATCTCGATTCAGCCTCTCAGAGTGGGCCTGCCGTGCCATCGGTCCCAAACCTCACGCTAGCTTGTGTTTTCAGACTTCCTTCCTCACACTCCTGGCAAACAAGCCCTCCGGACTAGGAACTCCAGAACCACAACCCAGCCCAGGGTCTGCCCAAGGGAAGAAAAACGTTTCCCTGTGGGGCTCTCTCCAGAAAACCCAGATGAGGATCAACCTGCTCGGGCCTCGACGGTACCCGAACTGGATAGGCTGCTCTGGGCACTCATGCTCTGTCTGACACAGCCTGAAGCCAGACGTCCAGACAGACAAGGAGACAGCTGGCCGCACACCCAGCACTTCGGACACGCCATGGTCTTATGCCGTCACCTCTTCCTAACCTTGGTTTTCAGATATCTGAATCTAGACATTATATCAATTCTCCACACAGCAGGGTATCGCAAGCACAACACAGAACTCCTCCTTCCCCGTGGCTGTAAAGCTTGCTCTTGGCATGGAGTCACACCTTCAGGGTGGGAGAAACCTTCCTGGTCCCTGATGCCACGCCCAAACTTGAGTGCTGCTTGGGCACAAATTCACACTCTGACCCTCAGCATGAGCCCCATGTCAAAGAAAGGCCTGTCAGGGCCTGGGCCAAGAGCCCGCATATGGGGCTTGCCAAGCCCCTATGCACCCAATCCTCACCAGTGTTTGAGTTTTCCAGTCGCCCCGCCCGTACCTGGGTCTCTGCTCTGGAATCCCTTTCTTGGAGAGACACATGAGCCAGACAACACTTTTCCACCCTTCCCACAAAATGACCCCAAACTCTTGGGAGCTGGGACATATCCCCAGACAGGGATACTCGTCCACAGTCCCTGAGGCCACCCCTCCAATCCACGGCTATCTCGGACACAACATCCAGAGACAAAAGCCTGAAGGAACGCCTCCCACTCGCCCTTGTTTCAGAGGCCCAGGAGCTCCCTCTCGGGCTGTACATCCGGCCTGCCATACCCTAGGCGCCACTCATAAGCTGAGTTTGTGTTTTCAGACTTCTGTGCCCTCAGCCTGGACCCACACAACCGCCAGGCTAGGGCCTCTGGAGCCACAGCGAAAGATTGTGCCTGCCCTCTCCAAGGAAATTGTGCCCAATCCATTGACCACAACCCTACAGGTTAGGGAAAAGCTCCAAGGCCCCTGAGGCCATCAATAGTGTAGGCCACCCTGGACTAAGAGGGGCTCTCTGACACCAGCGGAGCAACTATCTCCACTTAGACTCTCAGACAGTGTCCCCAGAGACAGAAGGTTGAAATGGACAGGCCCCCAGGCCCTAATCTGAACCTTAGCTCTGGTTTCCATGTGTCCGTCCTCAGAGGTCTGTTTTCGTAGACCAGCACACGGGGCTTTTCTGAGGCACCAAAGCAAACCTCTCTCGCCTCCACATGAGGAGCTTACTTACTGGGGATGTATCAAACCCTTCAGGTAGGAGAGTTCCGCAGGGCCACTGAACAACCAGCACATTCCAAGGTTTCCATGGACCCAAACGCACATTATGACGCATCCTCAGGAGAGGCCATTTCAACTCAGCCCCCTGGTTAGCGTGCCCCAGAGGCAGCAGATCAAACATATCTTGTGGCTAATGGCCAATGGGAATGCGAGGCATGCTGTACAGGGATCCATCCTTCGAACCGTGCTCTCCAGTCCTTCCGTATGGTATGTCCTGGAGCCATGCAACAGGACTCGAATGTCCCACAGAAGGAAACCTGGTGGTTTGGGGCAACCTCCAAACTCAGCGTGGGAAAACTTCCTTGGCTTCATGAGGCCCCCGCTTCATGAAGGTGCCATCATGGACACATACTCCAGCCTCAGCCAACGTCTGATCCTCAGCCTGACTTCAGATGCAGGAGATTTTGATTCAGCCTCTGCCTAGTGGGCCTGCTCTGCCCTTGGCTCCAATCCTCACTTTAGCTTGTGTTCCTAGACTTCCGTCCTCACACTCCTGGCCCACAAACCCTCCCTTCTGGGAATTTGGGGCCACAATGAAGCACTCCGCCTGCCTCCCAGGAGAAAAACTTTGTCTATGGTGCTGCCCAGAAACCCCAAATGAGGATCAAACTGCTTGGCCCTCGGCAACACCCCAATTGCATAGGCTACCTTAAACACTGATGCTCTGTCGCAAATAGCCTGAGCCCAGACCTTCCAACAGACACCGACACAGCTGGCTGCACACCCAGCACATTGGACCCGCCACTGCCTTAGGCCACCATCCATTCCCAACCTGGGTTTTCAGTCATCAGAACCTAGACCTTATCTCCAATCCCTGCACAGGGCGGAACCTGATGCACAAGTCAGAACCCCTCCTTCCCCATGGCAAGAAACCTTGCTGCTGGCAGTGAGTCAAACCTTCAGTGTAGGAGAAAACGGCATGGCCCATGAGGCCACGCCCATGTGTGAGGGCCGCCTTGGGCACAAACACACATTGTGACCCTCAGCGTGAGTACTTATTCAAGTAACGCCTCTCAGTGATTGGACCAAGAGCCCGCATATGTGGCTTGCCATGCCCATAGGCACGCAGGACTAACTAGATGGTGTGTATTCCAGTTGAGGGAACCCACTGCTGTGCTCTAGAGTCCCTCTCCTGGGGGGTCCCCTGTGGCAGAAAACAGTACTCTTCCCTTCCCACAGAATGAACCCAAACACTTGGGAGCTTGGACAATCCCCCGAGAGGAAGGCTCTTCCTCGGCCCCTGAAGCAACCCCTACCCTGAACGGCCACTGTGAACGCAACACCCAGAGACAAAAGCCTGAGCGACTGCCTCCCACTTGCCCTCCTTTGATATCCAGAGGATCTCCCCTCTCGGACTGGAGATCAGGCCTGCCATTACCTTGGCCCCTACCTGAGCCAAGTTTGCTTTTTCAGACATCTGTCCCCACAGCCCTGGCAAACACAGCCTCTAGGCTGGGTCCTCTGGAGCCATACCACAGGACCATGCCTGCTCTCTCCTGGGAAACTCTGTCCATTCCTTTGGCCACACACCTCCAGAATATGAGAAACCTCAAGGCCCCCGAGGACATACCATTACCGGGAGCCTCCCTGCACACACAGGGGCCTTCGGACACAAGCGGAGCTGCTACCTCCATGAAGGCATGCACACCGATGTCAACAGAGATAGAAGGTTGAGCCGGACAGGCCCTTAGGCCCTAATCTCAACTCTTGCTTTGTTTTCCAGGTGTCACTCCTCAGAGGCTTTGGTTCGAAGAACAGGATATGGGGCGTTCCTGAGGCACTGAACAGAACTTCTCTCGTCTCCACATGGGAAGCTTCCTTGTTGGAGCCGTGTCAAACACCTCAGGTTGGAGAATCCTGCAGAGACCCTGAGCCACCTCCACATTCCAAGGTCTCCCAGGCCACCAAGCCACAGTAGGACTCATCTTCAGGAGAGTCCATTTCAACTCTCCCCTCTGGGTAGCTCACCCAGGAGCCCGCAGATTGAGCCTGCCTTGTCCTGACTAAAGAGTGGGAATATGAGGTGGCGTTCCCAGGCATCCATGCTTAGACACCTGCTCTCGAGTCTTTCCGTATGGGGCCTCCTGGAACCATCCAATAGCACTCGACTTTCGTGCAGAAGGAAACCTTGAGGTTTGGAGTAGTTCACAATCCCATCGTAGGCAAACCTTCCTGGCCTCATGAGGCCCCCACACCATTCAGGAAGAGGCCATGCTGGACAAAAACTCTAGCCTGAGGCACGTCTCAGAGTTGAAATGACCTCAGTGCAGGAGATCTCGATTCAGCCTCTCAGAGTGGGCCTGCCGTGCCATCGGTCCCAAACCTCACGCTAGCTTGTGTTTTCAGAATTCCTTCCTCACACTCCTGGCAAACAAGCCCTCCGGACTAGGAACTCCAGAACCACAACCCAGCCCAGGGTCTGCCCAAGGGAAGAAAAACGTTTCCCTGTGGGGCTCTCTCCAGAAAACCCAGATGAGGATCAACCTGCTCGGGCCTCGACGGTACCCGAACTGGATAGGCTGCTCTGGGCACTCATGCTCTGTCTGACACAGCCTGAAGCCAGACGTCCAGACAGACAAGGAGACAGCTGGCCGCACACCCAGCACTTCGGACACGCCATGGTCTTATGCCGTCACCTCTTCCTAACCTTGGTTTTCAGATATCTGAACCTAGACATTATATCAATTCTCCACACAGCTGGGTATCGCAAGCACAACACAGAACTCCTCCTTCCCCGTGGCTGTAAAGCTTGCTCTTGGCATGGAGTCACACCTTCAGGGTGGGAGAAACCTTCCTGGTCCCTGATGCCACGCCCAAACTTGAGTGCTGCTTGGGCACAAATTCACACTCTGACCCTCAGCATGAGCCCCATGTCAAAGAAAGGCCTGTCAGGGCCTGGGCCAAGAGCCCGCATATGGGGCTTGCCAAGCCCCTATGCACCCAATCCTCACCAGTGTTTGAGTTTTCCAGTCGCCCCGCCCGTACCTGGGTCTCTGCTCTGGAATCCCTTTCTTGGAGAGACACATGAGCCAGACAACACTTTTCCACCCTTCCCACAAAATGACCCCAAACTCTTGGGAGCTGGGACATATCCCCAGACAGGGATACTCGTCCACAGTCCCTGAGGCCACCCCTCCAATCCACGGCTATCCCGGACACAACATCCAGAGACAAAAGCCTGAAGGAACGCCTCCCACTCGCCCTTGTTTCAGAGGCCCAGGAGCTCCCTCTCGGGCTGTACATCCGGCCTGCCATACCCTAGGCGCCACTCATAAGCTGAGTTTGTGTTTTCAGACTTCTGTGCCCTCAGCCTGGACCCACACAACCGCCAGGCTAGGGCCTCTGGAGCCACAGCGAAAGATTGTGCCTGCCCTCTCCAAGGAAATTGTGCCCAATCCATTGACCACAACCCTACAGGTTAGGGAAAAGCTCCAAGGCCCCTGAGGCCATCAATAGTGTAGGCCACCCTGGACTAAGAGGGGCTCTCTGACACCAGCGGAGCAACTATCTCCACTTAGACTCTCAGACAGTGTCCCCAGAGACAGAAGGTTGAAATGGACAGGCCCCCAGGCCCTAATCTGAACCTTAGCTCTGGTTTCCATGTGTCCGTCCTCAGAGGTCTGTTTTCGTAGACCAGCACACGGGGCTTTTCTGAGGCACCAAACCAAACCTCTCTCGCCTCCACATGAGGAGCTTACTTACTGGGGATGTATCAAACCCTTCAGGTAGGAGAGTTCCGCAGGGCCACTGAACAACCAGCACATTCCAAGGTTTCCATGGACCCAAACGCACATTATGACGCATCCTCAGGAGAGGCCATTTCAACTCAGCCCCCTGGTTAGCGTGCCCCAGAGGCAGCAGATCAAACATATCTTGTGGCTAATGGCCAATGGGAATGCGAGGCATGCTGTACAGGGATCCATCCTTCGAACCGTGCTCTCCAGTCCTTCCGTATGGTATGTCCTGGAGCCATGCAACAGGACTCGAATGTCCCACAGAAGGAAACCTGGTGGTTTGGGGCAACCTCCAAACTCAGCGTGGGAAAACTTCCTTGGCCTCATGAGGCCCCCGCTTCATGAAGGTGCCATCATGGACACATACTCCAGCCTCAGCCAACGTCTGATCCTCAGCCTGACTTCAGATGCAGGAGATTTTGATTCAGCCTCTGCCTAGTGGGCCTGCTCTGCCCTTGGCTCCAATCCTCACTTTAGCTTGTGTTCCTAGACTTCCGTCCTCACACTCCTGGCCCACAAACCCTCCCTTCTGGGAATTCTGGGGCCACAATGAAGCACTCCGCCTGCCTCCCAGGAGAAAAACTTTGTCTATGGTGCTGCCCAGAAACCCCAAATGAGGATCAAACTGCTTGGCCCTCGGCAACACCCGAATTGCATAGGCTACCTTAAACACTGATGCTCTGTCGCAAATAGCCTGAGCCCAGACCTTCCAACAGACACCGACACAGCTGGCTGCACACCCAGCACATTGGACCCGCCACTGCCTTAGGCCACCATCCATTCCCAACCTGGGTTTTCAGTCATCAGAACCTAGACCTTATCTCCAATCCCTGCACAGGGCGGAACCTGATGCACAAGTCAGAACCCCTCCTTCCCCATGGCAAGAAACCTTGCTGCTGGCAGTGAGTCAAACCTTCAGTGTAGGAGAAAACGGCATGGCCCATGAGGCCACGCCCATGTGTGAGGGCCGCCTTGGGCACAAACACACATTGTGACCCTCAGCGTGAGTACCTTATTCAAGTAACGCCTCTCAGTGATTGGACCAAGAGCCCGCATATGTGGCTTGCCATGCCCATAGGCACGCAGGACTAACTAGATGGTGTGTATTCCAGTTGAGGGAACCCACTGCTGTGCTCTAGAGTCCCTCTCCTGGGGGGTCCCCTGTGGCAGAAATCAGTACTCTTCCCTTCCCACAGAATGAACCCAAACACTTGGGAGCTTGGACAATCCCCCGAGAGGAAGGCTCTTCCTCGGCCCCTGAAGCAACCCCTACCCTGAACGGCCACTGTGAACGCAACACCCAGAGACAAAAGCCTGAGCGACTGCCTCCCACTTGCCCTCCTTTGATATCCAGAGGATCTCCCCTCTCGGACTGGAGATCAGGCCTGCCATTACCTTGGCCCCTACCTGAGCCAAGTTTGCTTTTTCAGACATCTGTCCCCACAGCCCTGGCAAACACAGCCTCTAGGCTGGGTCCTCTGGAGCCATACCACAGGACCATGCCTGCTCTCTCCTGGGAAACTCTGTCCATTCCTTTGGCCACACACCTCCAGAATATGAGAAACCTCAAGGCCCCCGAGGACATACCATTACCGGGAGCCTCCCTGCACACACAGGGGCCTTCGGACACAAGCGGAGCTGCTACCTCCATGAAGGCATGCACACCGATGTCAACAGAGATAGAAGGTTGAGCCGGACAGGCCCTTAGGCCCTAATCTCAACTCTTGCTTTGTTTTCCAGGTGTCACTCCTCAGAGGCTTTGGTTCGAAGAACAGGATATGGGGCGTTCCTGAGGCACTGAACAGAACTTCTCTCGTCTCCACATGGGAAGCTTCCTTGTTGGAGCCGTGTCAAACACCTCAGGTTGGAGAATCCTGCAGCGTCCCTGAGCCACCTCCACATTCCAAGGTCTCCCAGGCCACCAAGCCACAGTAGGACTCATCTTCAGGAGAGTCCATTTCAACTCTCCCCTCTGGGTAGCTCACCCAGGAGCCCGCAGATTGAGCCTGCCTTGTCCTGACTAAAGAGTGGGAATATGAGGTGGCGTTCCCAGGCATCCATGCTTAGACACCTGCTCTCGAGTCTTTCCGTATGGGGCCTCCTGGAACCATCCAATAGCACTCGACTTTCGTGCAGAAGGAAACCTTGAGGTTTGGAGTAGTTCACAAATCCCATCGTAGGCAAACCTTCCTGGCCTCATGAGGCCCCCACACCATTCAGGAAGAGGCCATGCTGGACAAAAACTCTAGCCTGAGGCACGTCTCAGAGTTGAAATGACCTCAGTGCAGGAGATCTCGATTCAGCCTCTCAGAGTGGGCCTGCCGTGCCATCGGTCCCAAACCTCACGCTAGCTTGTGTTTTCAGACTTCCTTCCTCACACTCCTGGCAAACAAGCCCTCCGGACTAGGAACTCCAGAACCACAACCCAGCCCAGGGTCTGCCCAAGGGAAGAAAAACGTTTCCCTGTGGGGCTCTCTCCAGAAAACCCAGATGAGGATCAACCTGCTCGGGCCTCGACGGTACCCGAACTGGATAGGCTGCTCTGGGCACTCATGCTCTGTCTGACACAGCCTGAAGCCAGACGTCCAGACAGACAAGGAGACAGCTGGCCGCACACCCAGCACTTCGGACACGCCATGGTCTTATGCCGTCACCTCTTCCTAACCTTGGTTTTCAGATATCTGAACCTAGACATTATATCAATTCTCCACACAGCTGGGTATCGCAAGCACAACACAGAACTCCTCCTTGCCCGTGGCTGTAAAGCTTGCTCTTGGCATGGAGTCACACCTTCAGGGTGGGAGAAACCTTCCTGGTCCCTGATGCCACGCCCAAACTTGAGTGCTGCTTGGGCACAAATTCACACTCTGACCCTCAGCATGAGCCCCATGTCAAAGAAAGGCCTGTCAGGGCCTGGGCCAAGAGCCCGCATATGGGGCTTGCCAAGCCCCTATGCACCCAATCCTCACCAGTGTTTGAGTTTTCCAGTCGCCCCGCCCGTACCTGGGTCTCTGCTCTGGAATCCCTTTCTTGGAGAGACACATGAGCCAGACAACACTTTTCCACCCTTCCCACAAAATGACCCCAAACTCTTGGGAGCTGGGACATATCCCCAGACAGGGATACTCTTCCACAGTCCCTGAGGCCACCCCTCCAATCCACGGCTATCCCGGACACAACATCCAGAGACAAAAGCCTGAAGGAACGCCTCCCACTCGCCCTTGTTTCAGAGGCCCAGGAGCTCCCTCTCGGGCTGTACATCCGGCCTGCCATACCCTAGGCGCCACTCATAAGCTGAGTTTGTGTTTTCAGACTTCTGTGCCCTCAGCCTGGACCCACACAACCGCCAGGCTAGGGCCTCTGGAGCCACAGCGAAAGATTGTGCCTGCCCTCTCCAAGGAAATTGTGCCCAATCCATTGACCACAACCCTACAGGTTAGGGAAAAGCTCCAAGGCCCCTGAGGCCATCAATAGTGTAGGCCACCCTGGACTAAGAGGGGCTCTCTGACACCAGCGGAGCAACTATCTCCACTTAGACTCTCAGACAGTGTCCCCAGAGACAGAAGGTTGGAATGGACAGGCCCCCAGGCCCTAATCTGAACCTTAGCTCTGGTTTCCATGTGTCCGTCCTCAGAGGTCTGTTTTCGTAGACCAGCACACGGGGCTTTTCTGAGGCACCAAAGCAAACCTCTCTCGCCTCCACATGAGGAGCTTACTTACTGGGGATGTATCAAACCCTTCAGGTAGGAGAGTTCCGCAGGGCCACTGAACAACCAGCACATTCCAAGGTTTCCATGGACCCAAACGCACATTATGACGCATCCTCAGGAGAGGCCATTTCAACTCAGCCCCCTGGTTAGCGTGCCCCAGAGGCAGCAGATCAAACATATCTTGTGGCTAATGGCCAATGGGAATGTGAGGCATGCTGTACAGGGATCCATCCTTCGAACCGTGCTCTCCAGTCCTTCCGTATGGTATGTCCTGGAGCCATGCAACAGGACTCGAATGTCCCACAGAAGGAAACCTGGTGGTTTGGGGCAACCTCCAAACTCAGCGTGGGAAAACTTCCTTGGCCTCATGAGGCCCCCGCTTCATGAAGGTGCCATCATGGACACATACTCCAGCCTCAGCCAACGTCTGATCCTCAGCCTGACTTCAGATGCAGGAGATTTTGATTCAGCCTCTGCCTAGTGGGCCTGCTCTGCCCTTGGCTCCAATCCTCACTTTAGCTTGTGTTCCTAGACTTCCGTCCTCACACTCCTGGCCCACAAACCCTCCCTTCTGGGAATTCTGGGGCCACAATGAAGCACTCCGCCTGCCTCCCAGGAGAAAAACTTTGTCTATGGTGCTGCCCAGAAACCCCAAATGAGGATCAAACTGCTTGGCCCTCGGCAACACCCCAATTGCATAGGCTACCTTAAACACTGATGCTCTGTCGCAAATAGCCTGAGCCCAGACCTTCCAACAGACACCGACACAGCTGGCTGCACACCCAGCACATTGGACCCGCCACTGCCTTAGGCCACCATCCATTCCCAACCTGGGTTTTCAGTCATCAGAACCTAGACCTTATCTCCAATCCCTGCACAGGGGGGAACCTGATTCACAAGTCAGAACCCCTCCTTCCCCATGGCAAGAAACCTTGCTGCTGGCAGTGAGTCAAACCTTCAGTGTAGGAGAAAACGGCATGGCCCATGAGGCCACGCCCATGTGTGAGGGCCGCCTTGGGCACAAACACACATTGTGACCCTCAGCGTGAGTACCTTATTCAAGTAACGCCTCTCAGTGATTGGACCAAGAGCCCGCATATGTGGCTTGCCATGCCCATAGGCACGCAGGACTAACTAGATGGTGTGTATTCCAGTTGAGGGAACCCACTGCTGTGCTCTAGAGTCCCTCTCCTGGGGGGTCCCCTGTGGCAGAAAACAGTACTCTTCCCTTCCCACAGAATGAACCCAAACACTTGGGAGCTTGGACAATCCCCCGAGAGGAAGGCTCTTCCTCGGCCCCTGAAGCAACCCCTACCCTGAACGGCCACTGTGAACGCAACACCCAGAGACAAAAGCCTGAGCGACTGCCTCCCACTTGCCCTCCTTTGATATCCAGAGGATCTCCCCTCTCGGACTGGAGATCAGGCCTGCCATTACCTTGGCCCCTACCTGAGCCAAGTTTGCTTTTTCAGACATCTGTCCCCACAGCCCTGGCAAACACAGCCTCTAGGCTGGGTCCTCTGGAGCCATATCACAGGACCATGCCTGCTCTCTCCTGGGAAACTCTGTCCATTCCTTTGGCCACACACCTCCAGAATATGAGAAACCTCAAGGCCCCCGAGGACATACCATTACCGGGAGCCTCCCTGCACACACAGGGGCCTTCGGACACAAGCGGAGCTGCTACCTCCATGAAGGCATGCACACCGATGTCAACAGAGATAGAAGGTTGAGCCGGACAGGCCCTTAGGCCCTAATCTCAACTCTTGCTTTGTTTTCCAGGTGTCACTCCTCAGAGGCTTTGATTCGAAGAACAGGATATGGGGCTTTCCTGAGGCACTGAACAGAACTTCTCTCGTCTCCACATGGGAAGCTTCCTTGTTGGAGCCGTGTCAAACACCTCAGGTTGGAGAATCCTGCAGAGTCCCTGAGCCACCTCCACATTCCAAGGTCTCCCAGGCCACCAAGCCACAGTAGGACTCATCTTCAGGAGAGTCCATTTCAACTCTCCCCTCTTGGTAGCTCACCCAGGAGCCCGCAGATTGAGCCTGCCTTGTCCTGACTAAAGAGTGGGAATATGAGGTGGCGTTCCCAGGCATCCATGCTTAGACACCTGCTCTCGAGTCTTTCCGTATGGGGCCTCCTGGAACCATCCAATAGCACTCGACTTTCGTGCAGAAGGAAACCTTGAGGTTTGGAGTAGTTCACAAATCCCATCGTAGGCAAACCTTCCTGGCCTCATGAGGCCCCCACACCATTCAGGAAGAGGCCATGCTGGACAAAAACTCTAGCCTGAGGCACGTCTCAGAGTTGAAATGACCTCAGTGCAGGAGATCTCGATTCAGCCTCTCAGAGTGGGCCTGCCGTGCCATCGGTCCCAAACCTCACGCTAGCTTGTGTTTTCAGACTTCCTTCCTCACACTCCTGGCAAACAAGCCCTCCGGACTAGGAACTCCAGAACCACAACCCAGCCCAGGGTCTGCCCAAGGGAAGAAAAACGTTTCCCTGTGGGGCTCTCTCCAGAAAACCCAGATGAGGATCAACCTGCTCGGGCCTCGACGGTACCCGAACTGGATAGGCTGCTCTGGGCACTCATGCTCTGTCTGACACAGCCTGAAGCCAGACGTCCAGACAGACAAGGAGACAGCTGGCCGCACACCCAGCACTTCGGACACGCCATGGTCTTATGCCGTCACCTCTTCCTAACCTTGGTTTTCAGATATCTGAATCTAGACATTATATCAATTCTCCACACAGCAGGGTATCGCAAGCACAACACAGAACTCCTCCTTCCCCGTGGCTGTAAAGCTTGCTCTTGGCATGGAGTCACACCTTCAGGGTGGGAGAAACCTTCCTGGTCCCTGATGCCACGCCCAAACTTGAGTGCTGCTTGGGCACAAATTCACACTCTGACCCTCAGCATGAGCCCCATGTCAAAAAAAGGCCTGTCAGGGCCTGGGCCAAGAGCCCGCATATGGGGCTTGCCAAGCCCCTATGCACCCAATCCTCACCAGTGTTTGAGTTTTCCAGTCGCCCCGCCCGTACCTGGGTCTCTGCTCTGGAATCCCTTTCTTGGAGAGACACATGAGCCAGACAACACTTTTCCACCCTTCCCACAAAATGACCCCAAACTCTTGGGAGCTGGGACATATCCCCAGACAGGGATACTCGTCCACAGTCCCTGAGGCCACCCCTCCAATCCACGGCTATCTCGGACACAACATCCAGAGACAAAAGCCTGAAGGAACGCCTCCCACTCGCCCTTGTTTCAGAGGCCCAGGAGCTCCCTCTCGGGCTGTACATCCGGCCTGCCATACCCTAGGCGCCACTCATAAGCTGAGTTTGTGTTTTCAGACTTCTGTGCCCTCAGCCTGGACCCACACAACCGCCAGGCTAGGGCCTCTGGAGCCACAGCGAAAGATTGTGCCTGCCCTCTCCAAGGAAATTGTGCCCAATCCATTGACCACAACCCTACAGGTTAGGGAAAAGCTCCAAGGCCCCTGAGGCCATCAATAGTGTAGGCCACCCTGGACTAAGAGGGGCTCTCTGACACCAGCGGAGCAACTATCTCCACTTAGACTCTCAGACAGTGTCCCCAGAGACAGAAGGTTGAAATGGACAGGCCCCCAGGCCCTAATCTGAACCTTAGCTCTGGTTTCCATGTGTCCGTCCTCAGAGGTCTGTTTTCGTAGACCAGCACACGGGGCTTTTCTGAGGCACCAAAGCAAACCTCTCTCGCCTCCACATGAGGAGCTTACTTACTGGGGATGTATCAAACCCTTCAGGTAGGAGAGTTCCGCAGGGCCACTGAACAACCAGCACATTCCAAGGTTTCCATGGACCCAAACGCACATTATGACGCATCCTCAGGAGAGGCCATTTCAACTCAGCCCCCTGGTTAGCGTGCCCCAGAGGCAGCAGATCAAACATATCTTGTGGCTAATGGCCAATGGGAATGCGAGGCATGCTGTACAGGGATCCATCCTTCGAACCGTGCTCTCCAGTCCTTCCGTATGGTATGTCCTGGAGCCATGCAACAGGACTCGAATGTCCCACAGAAGGAAACCTGGTGGTTTGGGGCAACCTCCAAACTCAGCTTGGGAAAACTTCCTTGGCCTCATGAGGCCCCCGCTTCATGAAGGTGCCATCATGGACACATACTCCAGCCTCAGCCAACGTCTGATCCTCAGCCTGACTTCAGATGCAGGAGATTTTGATTCAGCCTCTGCCTAGTGGGCCTGCTCTGCCCTTGGCTCCAATCCTCACTTTAGCTTGTGTTCCTAGACTTCCGTCCTCACACTCCTGGCCCACAAACCCTCCCTTCTGGGAATTTGGGGCCACAATGAAGCACTCCGCCTGCCTCCCAGGAGAAAAACTTTGTCTATGGTGCTGCCCAGAAACCCCAAATGAGGATCAAACTGCTTGGCCCTCGGCAACACCCCAATTGCATAGGCTACCTTAAACACTGATGCTCTGTCGCAAATAGCCTGAGCCCAGACCTTCCAACAGACACCGACACAGCTGGCTGCACACCCAGCACATTGGACCCGCCACTGCCTTAGGCCACCATCCATTCCCAACCTGGGTTTTCAGTCATCAGAACCTAGACCTTATCTCCAATCCCTGCACAGGGCGGAACCTGATGCACAAGTCAGAACCCCTCCTTCCCCATGGCAAGAAACCTTGCTGCTGGCAGTGAGTCAAACCTTCAGTGTAGGAGAAAACGGCATGGCCCATGAGGCCACGCCCATGTGTGAGGGCCGCCTTGGGCACAAACACACATTGTGACCCTCAGCGTGAGTACTTATTCAAGTAACGCCTCTCAGTGATTGGACCAAGAGCCCGCATATGTGGCTTGCCATGCCCATAGGCACGCAGGACTAACTAGATGGTGTGTATTCCAGTTGAGGGAACCCACTGCTGTGCTCTAGAGTCCCTCTCCTGGGGGGTCCCCTGTGGCAGAAAACAGTACTCTTCCCTTCCCACAGAATGAACCCAAACACTTGGGAGCTTGGACAATCCCCCGAGAGGAAGGCTCTTCCTCGGCCCCTGAAGCAACCCCTACCCTGAACGGCCACTGTGAACGCAACACCCAGAGACAAAAGCCTGAGCGACTGCCTCCCACTTGCCCTCCTTTGATATCCAGAGGATCTCCCCTCTCGGACTGGAGATCAGGCCTGCCATTACCTTGGCCCCTACCTGAGCCAAGTTTGCTTTTTCAGACATCTGTCCCCACAGCCCTGGCAAACACAGCCTCTAGGCTGGGTCCTCTGGAGCCATACCACAGGACCATGCCTGCTCTCTCCTGGGAAACTCTGTCCATTCCTTTGGCCACACACCTCCAGAATATGAGAAACCTCAAGGCCCCCGAGGACATACCATTACCGGGAGCCTCCCTGCACACACAGGGGCCTTCGGACACAAGCGGAGCTGCTACCTCCATGAAGGCATGCACACCGATGTCAACAGAGATAGAAGGTTGAGCCGGACAGGCCCTTAGGCCCTAATCTCAACTCTTGCTTTGTTTTCCAGGTGTCACTCCTCAGAGGCTTTGGTTCGAAGAACAGGATATGGGGCGTTCCTGAGGCACTGAACAGAACTTCTCTCGTCTCCACATGGGAAGCTTCCTTGTTGGAGCCGTGTCAAACACCTCAGGTTGGAGAATCCTGCAGCGTCCCTGAGCCACCTCCACATTCCAAGGTCTCCCAGGCCACCAAGCCACAGTAGGACTCATCTTCAGGAGAGTCCATTTCAACTCTCCCCTCTGGGTAGCTCACCCAGGAGCCCGCAGATTGAGCCTGCCTTGTCCTGACTAAAGAGTGGGAATATGAGGTGGCGTTCCCAGGCATCCATGCTTAGACACCTGCTCTCGAGTCTTTCCGTATGGGGCCTCCTGGAACCATCCAATAGCACTCGACTTTCGTGCAGAAGGAAACCTTGAGGTTTGGAGTAGTTCACAAATCCCATCGTAGGCAAACCTTCCTGGCCTCATGAGGCCCCCACACCATTCAGGAAGAGGCCATGCTGGACAAAAACTCTAGCCTGAGGCACGTCTCAGAGTTGAAATGACCTCAGTGCAGGAGATCTCGATTCAGCCTCTCAGAGTGGGCCTGCCGTGCCATCGGTCCCAAACCTCACGCTAGCTTGTGTTTTCAGACTTCCTTCCTCACACTCCTGGCAAACAAGCCCTCCGGACTAGGAACTCCAGAACCACAACCCAGCCCAGGGTCTGCCCAAGGGAAGAAAAACGTTTCCCTGTGGGGCTCTCTCCAGAAAACCCAGATGAGGATCAACCTGCTCGGGCCTCGACGGTACCCAAACTGGATAGGCTGCTCTGGGCACTCATGCTCTGTCTGACACAGCCTGAAGCCAGACGTCCAGACAGACAAGGAGACAGCTGGCCGCACACCCAGCACTTCGGACACGCCATGGTCTTATGCCGTCACCTCTTCCTAACCTTGGTTTTCAGATATCTGAACCTAGACATTATATCAATTCTCCACACAGCTGGGTATCGCAAGCACAACACAGAACTCCTCCTTCCCCGTGGCTGTAAAGCTTGCTCTTGGCATGGAGTCACACCTTCAGGGTGGGAGAAACCTACATGGTCCCTGATGCCACGCCCAAACTTGAGTGCTGCTTGGGCACAAATTCACACTCTGACCCTCAGCATGAGCCCCATGTCAAAGAAAGGCCTGTCAGGGCCTGGGCCAAGAGCCCGCATATGGGGCTTGCCAAGCCCCTATGCACCCAATCCTCACCAGTGTTTGAGTTTTCCAGTCGCCCCGCCCGTACCTGGGTCTCTGCTCTGGAATCCCTTTCTTGGAGAGACACATGAGCCAGACAACACTTTTCCACCCTTCCCACAAAATGACCCCAAACTCTTGGGAGCTGGGACATATCCCCAGAGAGGGATACTCGTCCACAGTCCCTGAGGCCACCCCTCCAATCCACGGCTATCCCGGACACAACATCCAGAGACAAAAGCCTGAAGGAACGCCTCCCACTCGCCCTTGTTTCAGAGGCCCAGGAGCTCCCTCTCGGGCTGTACATCCGGCCTGCCATACCCTAGGCGCCACTCATAAGCTGAGTTTGTGTTTTCAGACTTCTGTGCCCTCAGCCTGGACCCACACAACCGCCAGGCTAGGGCCTCTGGAGCCACAGCGAAAGATTGTGCCTGCCCTCTCCAAGGAAATTGTGCCCAATCCATTGACCACAACCCTACAGGTTAGGGAAAAGCTCCAAGGCCCCTGAGGCCATCAATAGTGTAGGCCACCCTGGACTAAGAGGGGCTCTCTGACACCAGCGGAGCAACTATCTCCACTTAGACTCTCAGACAGTGTCCCCAGAGACAGAAGGTTGAAATGGACAGGCCCCCAGGCCCTAATCTGAACCTTAGCTCTGGTTTCCATGTGTCCGTCCTCAGAGGTCTGTTTTCGTAGACCAGCACACGGGCCTTTTCTGAGGCACCAAACCAAACCTCTCTCGCCTCCACATGAGGAGCTTACTTACTGGGGATGTATCAAACCCTTCAGGTAGGAGAGTTCCGCAGGGCCACTGAACAACCAGCACATTCCAAGGTTTCCATGGACCCAAACGCACATTATGACGCATCCTCAGGAGAGGCCATTTCAAATCAGCCCCCTGGTTAGCGTGCCCCAGAGGCAGCAGATCAAACATATCTTGTGGCTAATGGCCAATGGGAATGCGAGGCATGCTGTACAGGATTCCATCCTTCGAACCGTGCTCTCCAGTCCTTCCGTATGGTATGTCCTGGAGCCATGCAACAGGACTCGAATGTCCCACAGAAGGAAACCTGGTGGTTTGGGGCAACCTCCAAACTCAGCGTGGGAAAACTTCCTTGGCCTCATGAGGCCCCCGCTTCATGAAGGTGCCATCATGGACACATACTCCAGCCTCAGCCAACGTCTGATCCTCAGCCTGACTTCAGATGCAGGAGATTTTGATTCAGCCTCTGCCTAGTGGGCCTGCTCTGCCCTTGGCTCCAATCCTCACTTTAGCTTGTGTTCCTAGACTTCCGTCCTCACACTCCTGGCCCACAAACCCTCCCTTCTGGGAATTCTGGGGCCACAATGAAGCACTCCGCCTGCCTCCCAGGAGAAAAACTTTGTCTATGGTGCTGCCCAGAAACCCCAAATGAGGATCAAACTGCTTGGCCCTCGGCAACACCCCAATTGCATAGGCTACCTTAAACACTGATGCTCTGTCGCAAATAGCCTGAGCCCAGACCTTCCAACAGACACCGACACAGCTGGCTGCACACCCAGCACATTGGACCCGCCACTGCCTTAGGCCACCATCCATTCCCAACCTGGGTTTTCAGTCATCAGAACCTAGACCTTATCTCCAATCCCTGCACAGGGCGGAACCTGATGCACAAGTCAGAACCCCTCCTTCCCCATGGCAAGAAACCTTGCTGCTGGCAGTGAGTCAAACCTTCAGTGTAGGAGAAAACGGCATGGCCCATGAGGCCACGCCCATGTGTGAGGGCCGCCTTTGGCACAAACACACATTGTGACCCTCAGCGTGAGTACCTTATTCAAGTAACGCCTCTCAGTGATTGGACCAAGAGCCCGCATATGTGGCTTGCCATGCCCATAGGCACGCAGGACTAACTAGATGGTGTGTATTCCAGTTGAGGGAACCCACTGCTGTGCTCTAGAGTCCCTCTCCTGGGGGGTCCCCTGTGGCAGAAAACAGTACTCTTCCCTTCCCACAGAATGAACCCAAACACTTGGGAGCTTGGACAATCCCCCGAGAGGAAGGCTCTTCCTCGGCCCCTGAAGCAACCCCTACCCTGAACGGCCACTGTGAACGCAACACCCAGAGACAAAAGCCTGAGCGACTGCCTCCCACTTGCCCTCCTTTGATATCCAGAGGATCTCCCCTCTCGGACTGGAGATCAGGCCTGCCATTACCTTGGCCCCTACCTGAGCCAAGTTTGCTTTTTCAGACATCTGTCCCCACAGCCCTGGCAAACACAGCCTCTAGGCTGGGTCCTCTGGAGCCATACCACAGGACCATGCCTGCTCTCTCCTGGGAAACTCTGTCCATTCCTTTGGCCACACACCTCCAGAATATGAGAAACCTCAAGGCCCCCGAGGACATACCATTACCGGGAGCCTCCCTGCACACACAGGGGCCTTCGGACACAAGCGGAGCTGCTACCTCCATGAAGGCATGCACACAGATGTCAACAGAGATAGAAGGTTGAGCCGGACAGGCCCTTAGGCCCTAATCTCAACTCTTGCTTTGTTTTCCAGGTGTCACTCCTCAGAGGCTTTGGTTCGAAGAACAGGATATGGGGCTTTCCTGAGGCACTGAACAGAACTTCTCTCGTCTCCACATGGGAAGCTTCCTTGTTGGAGCCGTGTCAAACACCTCAGGTTGGAGAATCCTGCAGAGTCCCTGAGCCACCTCCACATTCCAAGGCCTCCCAGGCCACCAAGCCATAGTAGGACTCATTTTCAGGAGAGTCCATTTTAACTCTCCCCTCTGGGTAGCTCACCCAGGAGCCCGCAGATTGAGCCTGCCTTGTCCTGACTAAAGAGTGGGAATATGAGGTGGCGTTCCCAGGCATCCATGCTTAGACACCTGCTCTCGAGTCTTTCCGTATGGGGCCTCCTGGAACCATCCAATAGCACTCGACTTTCGTGCAGAAGGAAACCTTGAGGTTTGGAGTAGTTCACAAATCCCATCGTAGGCAAACCTTCCTGGCCTCATGAGGCCGCCACACCATTCAGGAAGAGGCCATGCTGGACAAAAACTCTAGCCTGAGGCACGTCTCAGAGTTGAAATGACCTCAGTGCAGGAGATCTCGATTCAGCCTCTCAGAGTGGGCCTGCCGTGCCATCGGTCCCAAACCTCACGCTAGCTTGTGTTTTCAGACTTCCTTCCTCACACTCCTGGCAAACAAGCCCTCCGGACTATGAACTCCAGAACCATAACCCAGCCCAGGGTCTGCCCAAGGGAAGAAAAACGTTTCCCTGTGGGGCTCTCTCCAGAAAACCCAGATGAGGATCAACCTGCTCGGGCCTCGACGGTACCCGAACTGGATAGGCTGCTCTGGGCACTCATGCTCTGTCTGACACAGCCTGAAGCCAGACGTCCAGACAGACAAGGAGACAGCTGGCCGCACACCCAGCACTTCGGACACGCCATGGTCTTATGCCGTCACCTCTTCCTAACCTTGGTTTTCAGATATCTGAACCTATACGTTATATCAATTCTCCACACAGCTGGGTATCGCAAGCACAACACAGAACTCCTCCTTCCCCGTGGCTGTAAAGCTTGCTCTTGGCATGGAGTCACACCTTCAGGGTGGGAGAAACCTTCCTGGTCCCTGATGCCACGCCCAAACTTGAGTGCTGCTTGGGCACAAATTCACACTCTGACCCTCAGCATGAGCCCCATGCCAAAGAAAGGCCTGTCAGGGACTGGGCCAAGAGCCCGCATATGGGGCTTGCCAAGCCCCTATGCACCCAATCCTCACCAGTGTTTGAGTTTTCCAGTCGCCCCGCCCGTACCTGGGGCTCTGCTCTGGAATCCCTTTCTTGGAGAGACACATGTGCCAGACAACACGACTCCACCCTTCCCACAAAATGACCCCAAACTCTTGGGAGCTGGGACAAATCCCCAGAGAGGGATACTCCTCCACAGTCCCTGAGGCCACCCCTCCAATCCACGGCTATCTCGGACACAACATCCAGAGACAAAAGCCTGAAGGAACGCCTCCCACTCGCCCTTGTTTCAGAGGCCCAGGAGCTCCCTCTCGGGCTGTACATCCGGCCTGCCATACCCTAGGCGCCACTCATAAGCTGAGTTTGTGTTTTCAGACTTCTGTGCCCTCAGCCTGGACCCACACAACCGCCAGGCTAGGGCCTCTGGAGCCACAGCGAAAGATTGTGCCTGCCCTCTCCAAGGAAATTGTGCCCAATCCATTGACCACAACCCTACAGGTTAGGGAAAAGCTCCAAGGCCCCTGAGGCCATCAATAGTGTAGGCCACCCTGGACTAAGAGGGGCTCTCTGACACCAGCGGAGCAACTATCTCCACTTAGACTCTCAGACAGTGTCCCCAGAGACAGAAGGTTGAAATGGACAGGCCCCCAGGCCCTAATCTGAACCTTAGCTCTGGTTTCCATGTGTCCGTCCTCAGAGGTCTGTTTTCGTAGACCAGCACACGGGCCTTTTCTGAGGCACCAAACCAAACCTCTCTCGCCTCCACATGAGGAGCTTACTTACTGGGGATGTATCAAACCCTTCAGGTAGGAGAGTTCCGCAGGGCCACTGAAAAACCAGCACATTCCAAGGTTTCCATGGACCCAAACGCACATTATGACGCATCCTCAGGAGAGGCCATTTCAACTCAGCCCCCTGGTTAGCGTGCCCCAGAGGCAGCAGATCAAACATATCTTGTGGCTAATGGCCAATGGGAATGAGAGGCATGCTGTACAGGGATCCATCCTTCGAACCGTGCTCTCCAGTCCTTCCGTATGGTATGTCCTGGAGCCATGCAACAGGACTCGAATGTCCCACAGAAGGAAACCTGGTGGTTTGGGGCAACCTCCAAACTCAGCGTGGGAAAACTTCCTTGGCCTCATGAGGCCCCCGCTTCATGAAGGTGCCATCATGGACACATACTCCAGCCTCAGCCAACGTCAGATCCTCAGCCTGACTTCAGATGCAGGAGATTTTGATTCAGCCTCTGCCTAGTGGGCCTGCTCTGCCCTTGGCTCCAATCCTCACTTTAGCTTGTGTTCCTAGACTTCCGTCCTCACACTCCTGGCCCACAAACCCTCCCTTCTGGGAATTCTGGGGCCACAATGAAGCACTCCGCCTGCCTCCCAGGAGAAAAACTTTGTCTATGGTGCTGCCCAGAAACCCCAAATGAGGATCAAACTGCTTGGCCCTCGGCAACACCCCAATTGCATAGGCTACCTTAAACACTGATGCTCTGTCGCAAATAGCCTGAGCCCAGACCTTCCAACAGACACCGACACAGCTGGCTGCACACCCAGCACATTGGACCCGCCACTGCCTTAGGCCACCATCCATTCCCAACCTGGGTTTTCAGTCATCAGAACCTAGACCTTATCTCCAATCCCTGCACAGGGCGGAACCTGATGCACAAGTCAGAACCCCTCCTTCCCCATGGCAAGAAACCTTGCTGCTGGCAGTGAGTCAAACCTTCAGTGTAGGAGAAAACGGCATGGCCCATGAGGCCACGCCCATGTGTGAGGGCCGCCTTGGGCACAAACACACATTGTGACCCTCAGCGTGAGTACCTTATTCAAGTCACGCCTCTCAGTGATTGGACCAAGAGCCCGTATATGTGGCTTGCCATGCCCATAGGCACGCAGGACTAACTAGATGGTGTGTATTCCAGTTGAGGGAACCCACTGCTGTGCTCTAGAGTCCCTCTCCTGGGGGGTCCCCTGTGGCAGAAAACAGTACTCTTCCCTTCCCACAGAATGAACCCAAACACTTGGGAGCTTGGACAATCCCCCGAGAGGAAGGCTCTTCCTCGGCCCCTGAAGCAACCCCTACCCTGAACGGCCACTGTGAACGCAACACCCAGAGACAAAAGCCTGAGCGACTGCCTCCCACTTGCCCTCCTTTGATATCCAGAGGATCTCCCCTCTCGGACTGGAGATCAGGCCTGCCATTACCTTGGCCCCTACCTGAGCCAAGTTTGCTTTTTCAGACATCTGTCCCCACAGCCCTGGCAAACACAGCCTCTAGGCTGGGTCCTCTGGAGCCATACCACAGGACCATGCCTGCTCTCTCCTGGGAAACTCTGTCCATTCCTTTGGCCACACACCTCCAGAATATGAGAAACCTCAAGGCCCCCGAGGACATACCATTACCGGGAGCCTCCCTGCACACACAGGGGCCTTCGGACACAAGCGGAGCTGCTACCTCCATGAAGGCATGCACACAGATGTCAACAGAGATAGAAGGTTGAGCCGGACAGGCCCTTAGGCCCTAATCTCAACTCTTGCTTTGTTTTCCAGGTGTCACTCCTCAGAGGCTTTGGTTCGAAGAACAGGATATGGGGCTTTCCTGAGGCACTGAACAGAACTTCTCTCGTCTCCACATGGGAAGCTTCCTTGTTGGAGCCGTGTCAAACACCTCAGGTTGGAGAATCCTGCAGAGTCCCTGAGCCACCTCCACATTCCAAGGCCTCCCAGGCCACCAAGCCACAGTAGGACTCATTTTCAGGAGAGTCCATTTTAACTCTCCCCTCTGGGTAGCTCACCCAGGAGCCCGCAGATTGAGCCTGCCTTGTCCTGACTAAAGAGTGGGAATATGAGGTGGCGTTCCCAGGCATCCATGCTTAGACACCTGCTCTCGAGTCTTTCCGTATGGGGCCTCCTGGAACCATCCAATAGCACTCGACTTTCGTGCAGAAGGAAACCTTGAGGTTTGGAGTAGTTCACAAATCCCATCGTAGGCAAACCTTCCTGGCCTCATGAGGCCCCCACACCATTCAGGAAGAGGCCATGCTGGACAAAAACTCTAGCCTGAGGCACGTCTCAGAGTTGAAATGACCTCAGTGCAGGAGATCTCGATTCAGCCTCTCAGAGTGGGCCTGCCGTGCCATCGGTCCCAAACCTCACGCTAGCTTGTGTTTTCAGACTTCCTTCCTCACACTCCTGGCAAACAAGCCCTCCGGACTAGGAACTCCAGAACCATAACCCAGCCCAGGGTCTGCCCAAGGGAAGAAAAACGTTTCCCTGTGGGGCTCTCTCCAGAAAACCCAGATGAGGATCAACCTGCTCGGGCCTCGACGGTACCCGAACTGGATAGGCTGCTCTGGGCACTCATGCTCTGTCTGACACAGCCTGAAGCCAGACGTCCAGACAGACAAGGAGACAGCTGGCCGCACACCCAGCACTTCGGACACGCCATGGTCTTATGCCGTCACCTCTTCCTAACCTTGGTTTTCAGATATCTGAACCTATACGTTATATCAATTCTCCACACAGCTGGGTATCGCAAGCACAACACAGAACTCCTCCTTCCCCGTGGCTGTAAAGCTTGCTCTTGGCATGGAGTCACACCTTCAGGGTGGGAGAAACCTTCCTGGTCCCTGATGCCACGCCCAAACTTGAGTGCTGCTTGGGCACAAATTCACACTCTGACCCTCAGCATGAGCCCCATGTCAAAGAAAGGCCTGTCAGGGCCTGGGCCAAGAGCCCGCATATGGGGCTTGCCAAGCCCCTATGCACCCAATCCTCACCAGTGTTTGAGTTTTCCAGTCGCCCCGCCCGTACCTGGGGCTCTGCTCTGGAATCCCTTTCTTGGAGAGACACATGTGCCAGACAACACGACTCCACCCTTCCCACAAAATGACCCCAAACTCTTGGGAGCTGGGACAAATCCCCAGAGAGGGATACTCCTCCACAGTCCCTGAGGCCACCCCTCCAATCCACGGCTATCTCGGACACAACATCCAGAGACAAAAGCCTGAAGGAACGCCTCCCACTCGCCCTTGTTTCAGAGGCCCAGGAGCTCCCTCTCGGGCTGTACATCCGGCCTGCCATACCCTAGGCGCCACTCATAAGCTGAGTTTGTGTTTTCAGACTTCTGTGCCCTCAGCCTGGACCCACACAACCGCCAGGCTAGGGCCTCTGGAGCCACAGCGAAAGATTGTGCCTGCCCTCTCCAAGGAAATTGTGCCCAATCCATTGACCACAACCCTACAGGTTAGGGAAAAGCTCCAAGGCCCCTGAGGCCATCAATAGTGTAGGCCACCCTGGACTAAGAGGGGCTCTCTGACACCAGCGGAGCAACTATCTCCACTTAGACTCTCAGACAGTGTCCCCAGAGACAGAAGGTTGAAATGGACAGGCCCCCAGGCCCTAATCTGAACCTTAGCTCTGGTTTCCATGTGTCCGTCCTCAGAGGTCTGTTTTCGTAGACCAGCACACGGGCCTTTTCTGAGGCACCAAACCAAACCTCTCTCGCCTCCACATGAGGAGCTTACTTACTGGGGATGTATCAAACCCTTCAGGTAGGAGAGTTCCGCAGGGCCACTGAAAAACCAGCACATTCCAAGGTTTCCATGGACCCAAACGCACATTATGACGCATCCTCAGGAGAGGCCATTTCAACTCAGCCCCCTGGTTAGCGTGCCCCAGAGGCAGCAGATCAAACATATCTTGTGGCTAATGGCCAATGGGAATGAGAGGCATGCTGTACAGGGATCCATCCTTCGAACCGTGCTCTCCAGTCCTTCCGTATGGTATGTCCTGGAGCCATGCAACAGGACTCGAATGTCCCACAGAAGGAAACCTGGTGGTTTGGGGCAACCTCCAAACTCAGCGTGGGAAAACTTCCTTGGCCTCATGAGGCCCCCGCTTCATGAAGGTGCCATCATGGACACATACTCCAGCCTCAGCCAACGTCTGATCCTCAGCCTGACTTCAGATGCAGGAGATTTTGATTCAGCCTCTGCCTAGTGGGCCTGCTCTGCCCTTGGCTCCAATCCTCACTTTAGCTTGTGTTCCTAGACTTCCGTCCTCACACTCCTGGCCCACAAACCCTCCCTTCTGGGAATTCTGGGGCCACAATGAAGCACTCCGCCTGCCTCCCAGGAGAAAAACTTTGTCTATGGTGCTGCCCAGAAACCCCAAATGAGGATCAAACTGCTTGGCCCTCGGCAACACCCCAATTGCATAGGCTACCTTAAACACTGATGCTCTGTCGCAAATAGCCTGAGCCCAGACCTTCCAACAGACACCGATACAGCTGGCTGCACACCCAGCACATTGGACCCGCCACTGCCTTAGGCCACCATCCATTCCCAACCTGGGTTTTCAGTCATCAGAACCTAGACCTTATCTCCAATCCCTGCACAGGGGGGAACCTGATGCACAAGTCAGAACCCCTCCTTCCCCATGGCAAGAAACCTTGCTGCTGGCAGTGAGTCAAACCTTCAGTGTAGGAGAAAACGGCATGGCCCATGAGGCCACGCCCATGTGTGAGGGCCGCCTTGGGCACAAACACACATTGTGACCCTCAGCGTGAGTACCTTATTCAAGTAACGCCTCTCAGTGATTGGACCAAGAGCCCGCATATGTGGCTTGCCATGCCCATAGGCACGCAGGACTAACTAGATGGTGTGTATTCCAGTTGAGGGAACCCACTGCTGTGCTCTAGAGTCCCTCTCCGGGGGAGTCCTCTGTGGCAGAAAACAGTACTCTTCCCTTCCCACAGAATGAACCCAAACACTTGGGAGCTTGGACAATCCCCCGAGAGGAAGGCTCTTCCTCGGCCCCTGAAGCAACCCCTACCCTGAACGGCCACTGTGAACGCAACACCCAGAGACAAAAGCCTGAGCGACTGCCTCCCACTTGCCCTCCTTTGATATCCAGAGGATCTCCCCTCTCGGACTGGAGATCAGGCCTGCCATTACCTTGGCCCCTACCTGAGCCAAGTTTGCTTTTTCAGACATCTGTCCCCACAGCCCTGGCAAACACAGCCTCTAGGCTGGGTCCTCTGGAGCCATACCACAGGACCATGCCTGCTCTCTCCTGGGAAACTCTGTCCATTCCTTTGGCCACACACCTCCAGAATATGAGAAACCTCAAGGCCCCCGAGGACATACCATTACCGGGAGCCTCCCTGCACACACAGGGGCCTTCGGACACAAGCGGAGCTGCTACCTCCATGAAGGCATGCACACCGATGTCAACAGAGATAGAAGGTTGAGCCGGACAGGCCCTTAGGCCCTAATCTCAACTCTTGCTTTGTTTTCCAGGTGTCACTCCTCAGAGGCTTTGGTTCGAAGAACAGGATATGGGGCTTTCCTGAGGCACTGAACAGAACTTCTCTCGTCTCCACATGGGAAGCTTCCTTGTTGGAGCCGTGTCAAACACCTCAGGTTGGAGAATCCTGCAGAGTCCCTGAGCCACCTCCACATTCCAAGGTCTCCCAGGCCACCAAGCCACAGTAGGACTCATCTTCAGGAGAGTCCATTTCAACTCTCCCCTCTGGGTAGCTCACCCAGGAGCCCGCAGATTGAGCCTGCCTTGTCCTGACTAAAGAGTGGGAATATGAGGTGGCGTTCCCAGGCATCCATGCTTAGACACCTGCTCTCGAGTCTTTCCGTATGGGGCCTCCTGGAACCATCCAATAGCACTCGACTTTCGTGCAGAAGGAAACCTTGAGGTTTGGAGTAGTTCACAAATCCCATCGTAGGCAAACCTTCCTGGCCTCATGAGGCCCCCACACCATTCAGGAAGAGGCCATGCTGGACAAAAACTCTAGCCTGAGGCACGTCTCAGAGTTGAAATGACCTCAGTGCAGGAGATCTCGATTCAGCCTCTCAGAGTGGGCCTGCCGTGCCATCGGTCCCAAACCTCACGCTAGCTTGTGTTTTCAGACTTCCTTCCTCACACTCCTGGCAAACAAGCCCTCCGGACTAGGAACTCCAGAACCACAACCCAGCCCAGGGTCTGCCCAAGGGAAGAAAAACGTTTCCCTGTGGGGCTCTCTCCAGAAAACCCAGATGAGGATCAACCTGCTCGGGACTCGACGGTACCCGAACTGGATAGGCTGCTCTGGGCACTCATGCTCTGTCTGACACAGCCTGAAGCCAGACGTCCAGAAAGACAAGGAGACAGCTGGCCGCACACCCAGCACTTCGGACACGCCATGGTCTTATGCCGTCACCTCTTTCTATCCTTGGTTTTCAGATATCTGAACCTAGACATTATATCAATTCTCCACACAGCTGGGTATCGCAAGCACAACACAGAACTCCTCCTTCCCCGTGGCTGTAAAGCTTGCTCTTGGCATGGAGTCACACCTTCAGGGTGGGAGAAACCTTCCTAGTCCCTGATGCCACGCCCAAACTTGAGTGCTGCTTGGGCACAAATTCACACTCTGACCCTCAGCATGAGCCCCATGTCAAAGAAAGGCCTGTCAGGGCCTGGGCCAAGAGCCCGCATATGGGGCTTGCCAAGCCCCTATGCACCCAATCCTCACCAGTGTTTGAGTTTTCCAGTCGCCTCGCTCGTACCTGGGTCTCTGCTCTGGAATCCCTTTCTTGGAGAGACACATGAGCCAGACAACACTTTTCCACCCTTCCCACAAAATGACCCCAAACTCTTGGGAGCTGGGACATATCCCCAGACAGGGATACTCGTCCACAGTCCCTGAGGCCACCCCTCCAATCCACGGCTATCCCGGACACAACATCCAGAGACAAAAGCCTGAAGGAACGCCTCCCACTCGCCCTTGTTTCAGAGGCCCAGGAGCTCCCTCTCGGGCTGTACATCCGTCCTGCCATACCCTAGGCGCCACTCATAAGCTGAGTTTGTGTTTTCAGACTTCTGTGCCCTCAGCCTGGACCCACACAACCGCCAGGCTAGGGCCTCTGGAGCCACAGCGAAAGATTGTGCCTGCCCTCTCCAAGGAAATTGTGCCCAATCCATTGACCACAACCCTACAGGTTAGGGAAAAGCTCCAAGGCCCCTGAGGCCATCAATAGTGTAGGCCACCCTGGACTAAGAGGGGCTCTCTGACACCAGCGGAGCAACTATCTCCACTTAGACTCTCAGACAGTGTCCCCAGAGACAGAAGGTTGAAATGGACAGGCCCCCAGGCCCTAATCTGAACCTTAGCTCTGGTTTCCATGTGTCCGTCCTCAGAGGTCTGTTTTCATAGACCAGCACATGGGCCTTTTCTGAGGCACCAAACCAAACCTCTCTCGCCTCCACATGAGGAGCTTACTTACTGGGGATGTATCAAACCCTTCAGGTAGGAGAGTTCCGCAGGGCCACTGAACAACCAGCACATTCCAAGGTTTCCATGGACCCAAACGCACATTATGACGCATCCTCAGGAGAGGCCATTTCAACTCAGCCCCCTGGTTAGCGTGCCCCAGAGGCAGCAGATCAAACATATCTTGTGGCTAATGGCCAATGGGAATGCGAGGCATGCTGTACAGGGATCCATCCTTCGAACCGTGCTCTCCAGTCCTTCCGTATGGTATGTCCTGGAGCCATGCAACAGGACTCGAATGTCCCACAGAAGGAAACCTGGTGGTTTGGGGCAACCTCCAAACTCAGCGTGGGAAAACTTCCTTGGCCTCATGAGGCCCCCGCTTCATGAAGGTGCCATCATGGACACATACTCCAGCCTCAGCCAACGTCTGATCCTCAGCCTGACTTCAGATGCAGGAGATTTTGATTCAGCCTCTGCCTAGTGGGCCTGCTCTGCCCTTGGCTCCAATCCTCACTTTAGCTTGTGTTCCTAGACTTCCGTCCTCACACTCCTGTCCCACAAACCCTCCCTTCTGGGAATTCTGGGGCCACAATGCAGCACTCCGCCTGCCTCCCAGGAGAAAAACTTTGTCTATGGTGCTGCCCAGAAACCCCAAATGAGGATCAAACTGCTTGGCCCTCGGCAACACCCCAATTGCATAGGCTACCTTAAAAACTGATGCTCTGTCGCAAATAGCCTGAGCCCAGACCTTCCAACAGACACCGACACAGCAGGCTGCACACCCAGCACATTGGACCCGCCACTGCCTTAGGCCACCATCCATTCCCAACCTGGGTTTTCAGTCATCAGAACCTAGACCTTATCTCCAATCCCTGCACAGGGCGGAACCTGATGCACAAGTCAGAACCCCTCCTTCCCCGTGGCAAGAAACCTTGCTGCTGGCAGTGAGTCAAACCTTCAGTGTAGGAGAAAACGGCATGGCCCATGAGGCCACGCCCATGTGTGAGGGCCGCCTTGGGCACAAACACACATTGTGACCCTCAGCGTGAGTACCTTATTCAAGTAACGCCTCTCAGTGATTGGACCAAGAGCCCGCATATGTGGCTTGCCATGCCCATAGGCACGCAGGACTAACTAGATGGTGTGTATTCCAGTTGAGGGAACCCACTGCTGTGCTCTAGAGTCCCTCTCCTGGGGGGTCCCCTGTGGCAGAAAACAGTACTCTTCCCTTCCCACAGAATGAACCCAAACACTTGGGAGCTTGGACAATCCCCCGAGAGGAAGACTCTTCCTCGGCCCCTGAAGCAACCCCTACCCTGAACGGCCACTGTGAACGCAACACCCAGAGACAAAAGCCTGAGCGACTTCCTCCCACTTGCCCTCCTTTGATATCCAGAGGATCTCCCCTCTCGGACTGGAGATCAGGCCTGCCATTACCTTGGCCCCTACCTGAGCCAAGTTTGCTTTTTCAGACATCTGTCCCCACAGCCCTGGCAAACACAGCCTCTAGGCTGGGTCCTCTGGAGCCATACCACAGGACCATGCCTGCTCTCTCCTGGGAAACTCTGTCCATTCCTTTGGCCACACACCTCCAGAATATGAGAAACCTCAAGGCCCCCGAGGACATACCATTACAGGGAGCCTCCCTGCACACACAGGGGCCTTCGGACACAAGCGGAGCTGCTACCTCCATGAAGGCATGCACACCGATGTCAACAGAGATAGAAGGTTGAGCCCGACCGGCCCTTAGGCCCTAATCTCAACTCTTGCTTTGTTTTCCAGGTGTCACTCCTCAGAGGCTTTGGTTCGAAGAACAGGATATGGGGCTTTCCTGAGGCACTGAACAGAACTTCTCTCGTCTCCACATGGGAAGCTTCCTTGTTGGAGCCGTGTCAAACACCTCAGGTTGGAGAATCCTGCAGAGTCCCTGAGCCACCTCCACATTCCAAGGTCTCCCAGGCCACCAAGCCACAGTAGGACTCATCTTCAGGAGAGTCCATTTCAACTCTCCCCTCTGGGTAGCTCACCCAGGAGCCCGCAGATTGAGCCTGCCTTGTCCTGACTAAAGAGTGGGAATATGAGGTGGCGTTCCCAGGCATCCATGCTTAGACACCTGCTCTCGAATCTTTCCGTATGGGGCCTCCTGGAACCATCCAATAGCACTCGACTTTCGTGCAGAAGGAAACCTTGAGGTTTGGAGTAGTTCACAAATCCCATCGTAGGCAAACCTTCCTGGCCTCATGAGGCCGCCACACCATTCAGGAAGAGGCCATGCTGGACAAAAACTCTAGCCTGAGGCACGTCTCAGAGTTGAAATGACCTCAGTGCAGGAGATCTCGATTCAGCCTCTCAGAGTGGGCCTGCCGTGCCATCGGTCCCAAACCTCACGCTAGCTTGTGTTTTCAGACTTCCTTCCTCACACTCCTGGCAAACAAGCCCTCCGGACTAGGAACTCCAGAACCACAACCTAGCCCAGGGTCTGCCCAAGGGAAGAAAAACGTTTCCCTGTGGGGCTCTCTCCAGAAAACCCAGATGAGGATCAACCTGCTCGGGCCTCGACGGTACCCGAACTGGATAGGCTGCTCTGGGCACTCATGCTCTGTCTGACACAGCCTGAAGCCAGACGTCCAGACAGACAAGGAGACAGCTGGCCGCACACCCAGCACTTCGGACACGCCATGGTCTTATGCCGTCACCTCTTCCTAACCTTGGTTTTCAGATATCTGAACCTAGACGTTATATCAATTCTCCACACAGCTGGGTATCGCAAGCACAACACAGAACTCCTCCTTCCCCGTGGCTGTAAAGCTTGCTCTTGGCATGTAGTCACACCTTCGGGGTGGGAGAAACCTTCCTGGTCCCTGATGCCACGCCCAAACTTGAGTGCTGCTTGGGCACAAATTCACACTCTGACCCTCAGCATGAGCCCCATGTCAAAGAAAGGCCTGTCAGGGCCTGGGCCAAGAGCCCGCATATGGGGCTTGCCAAGCCCCAATGCACCCAATCCTCACCAGTGTTTGAGTTTTCCAGTCGCCCCGCCCGTACCTGGGGCTCTGCTCTGGAATCCCTTTCTTGGAGAGACACATGTGCCAGACAACACGACTCCACCCTTCCCACAAAATGACCCCAAACTCTTGGGAGCTGGGACAAATCCCCAGAGAGGGATACTCGTCCACAGTCCCTGAGGCCACCCCTCCAATCCACGGCTATCTCGGACACAACATCCAGAGACAAAAGCCTGAAGGAACGCCTCCCACTCGCCCTTGTTTCAGAGGCCCAGGACCTCCCTCTCGGGCTGTACATCCGGCCTGCCATACCCTAGGCGCCACTCATAAGCTGAGTTTGTGTTTTCAGACTTCTGTGCCCTCAGCCTGGACCCACACAACCGCCAGGCTAGGGCCTCTGGAGCCACAGCGAAAGATTGTGCCTGCCCTCTCCAAGGAAATTGTGCCCAATCCATTGACCACAACCCTACAGGTTAGGGAAAAGCTCCAAGGCCCCTGAGGCCATCAATAGTGTAGGCCACCCTGGACTAAGAGGGGCTCTCTGACACCAGCGGAGCAACTATCTCCACTTAGACTCTCAGACAGTGTCCCCAGAGACAGAAGGTTGAAATGGACAGGCCCCCAGGCCCTAATCTGAACCTTAGCTCTGGTTTCCATGTGTCCGTCCTCAGAGGTCTGTTTTCGTAGACCAGCACACGCGGCTTTTCTGAGGCACCAAACCAAACCTCTCTCGCCTCCACATGAGGAGCTTACTTACTGGGGATGTATCAAACCCTTCAGGTAGGAGAGTTCCGCAGGGCCACTGAAAAACCAGCACATTCCAAGGTTTCCATGGACCCAAACGCACATTATGACGCATCCTCAGGAGAGGCCATTTCAACTCAGCCCCCTGGTTAGCGTGCCCCAGAGGCAGCAGATCAAACATATCTTGTGGCTAATGGCCAATGGGAATGAGAGGCATGCTGTACAGGGATCCATCCTTCGAACCGTGCTCTCCAGTCCTTCCGTATGTTATGTCCTGGAGCCATGCAACAGGACTCGAATGTCCCACAGAAGGAAACCTGGTGGTTTGGGGCAACCTCCAAACTCAGCGTGGGAAAACTTCCTTGGCCTCATGAGGCCCCCGCTTCATGAAGGTGCCATCATGGACACATACTCCAGCCTCAGCCAACGTCAGATCCTCAGCCTGACTTCAGATGCAGGAGATTTTGATTCAGCCTCTGCCTAGTGGGCCTGCTCTGCCCTTGGCTCCAATCCTCACTTTAGCTTGTGTTCCTAGACTTCCGTCCTCACACTCCTGGCCCACAAACCCTCCCTTCTGGGAATTCTGGGGCCACAATGCAGCACTCCGCCTGCCTCCCAGGAGAAAAACTTTGTCTATGGTGCTGCCCAGAAACCCCAAATGAGGATCAAACTGCTTGGCCCTCGGCAACACCCCAATTGCATAGGCTACCTTAAACACTGATGCTCTGTCGCAAATAGCCTGAGCCCAGACCTTCCAACAGACACCGACACAGCTGGCTGCACACCCAGCACATTGGACCCGCCACTGCCTTAGGCCACCATCCATTCCCAACCTGGGTTTTCAGTCATCAGAACCTAGACCTTATCTCCAATCCCTGCACAGGGCGGAACCTGATGCACAAGTCAGAACCCCTCCTTCCCCATGGCAAGAAACCTTGCTGCTGGCAGTGAGTCAAACCTTCAGTGTAGGAGAAAACGGCATGGCCCATGAGGCCACGCCCATGTGTGAGGGCCGCCTTGGGCACAAACACACATTGTGACCCTCAGCGTGAGTACCTTATTCAAGTAACGCCTCTCAGTGATTGGACCAAGAGCCCGCATATGTGGCTTGCCATGCCCATAGGCACGCAGGACTAACTAGATGGTGTGTATTCCAGTTGAGGGAACCCACTGCTGTGCTCTAGAGTCCCTCTCCTGGGGGGTCCCCTGTGGCAGAAAACAGTACTCTTCCCTTCCCACAGAATGAACCCAAACACTTGGGAGCTTGGACAATCCCCCGAGAGGAAGGCTCTTCCTCGGCCCCTGAAGCAACCCCTACCCTGAACGGCCACTGTGAACGCAACACCCAGAGACAAAAGCCTGAGCGACTGCCTCCCACTTGCCCTCCTTTGATATCCAGAGGATCTCCCCTCTCGGACTGGAGATCAGGCCTGCCATTACCTTGGCCCCTACCTGAGCCAAGTTTGCTTTTTCAGACATCTGTCCCCACAGCCCTGGCAAACACAGCCTCTAGGCTGGGTCCTCTGGAGCCATACCACAGGACCATGCCTGCTCTCTCCTGGGAAACTCTGTCCATTCCTTTGGCCACACACCTCCAGAATATGAGAAACCTCAAGGCCCCCGAGGACATACCATTACCGGGAGCCTCCCTGCACACACAGGGGCCTTCGGACACAAGCGGAGCTGCTACCTCCATGAAGGCATGCACACAGATGTCAACAGAGATAGAAGGTTGAGCCGGACAGGCCCTTAGGCCCTAATCTCAACTCTTGCTTTGTTTTCCAGGTGTCACTCCTCAGAGGCTTTGGTTCGAAGAACAGGATATGGGGCTTTCCTGAGGCACTGAACAGAACTTCTCTCGTCTCCACATGGGAAGCTTCCTTGTTGGAGCCGTGTCAAACACCTCAGGTTGGAGAATCCTGCAGAGTCCCTGAGCCACCTCCACATTCCAATGTCTCCCAGGCCACCAAGCCACAGTAGGACTCATTTTCAGGAAAGTCCAATTTAACTCTCCCCTCTGGGTAGCTCACCCAGGAGCCCGCAGATTGAGCCTGCCTTGTCCTGACTAAAGAGTGGGAATATGAGGTGGCGTTCCCAGGCATCCATGCTTAGACACCTGCTCTCGAGTCTTTCCGTATGGGGCCTCCTGGAACCATCCAATAGCACTCGACTTTCGTGCAGAAGGAAACCTTGAGGTTTGGAGTAGTTCACAAATCCCATCGTAGGCAAACCTTCCTGGCCTCATGAGGCCCCCACACCATTCAGGAAGAGGCCATGCTGGACAAAAACTCTAGCCTGAGGCATGTCTCATAGTTGAAATGACCTCAGTGCAGGAGATCTCGATTCAGCCTCTCAGAGTGGGCCTGCCGTGCCATCGGTCCCAAACCTCACGCTAGCTTGTGTTTTCAGACTTCCTTCCTCACACTCCTGGCAAACAAGCCCTCCGGACTAGGAACTCCAGAACCACAACCCAGCCCAGGGTCTGCCCAAGGGAAGAAAAACGTTTCCCTGTGGGGCTCTCTCCAGAAAACCCAGATGAGGATCAACCTGCTCGGGCCTCGACGGTACCCGAACTGGATAGGCTGCTCTGGGCACTCATGCTCTGTCTGACACAGCCTGAAGCCAGACGTCCAGACAGACAAGGAGACAGCTGGCCGCACACCCAGCACTTCGGACACGCCATGGTCTTATGCCGTCACCTCTTCCTAACCTTGGTTTTCAGATATCTGAACCTAGACATTATATCAATTCTCCACACAGCTGGGTATCGCAAGCACAACACAGAACTCCTCCTTGCCCGTGGCTGTAAAGCTTGCTCTTGGCATGGAGTCACACCTTCAGGGTGGGAGAATCCTTCCTGGTCCCTGATGCCACGCCCAAACTTGAGTGCTTCTTGGGCACAAATTCACACTCTGACCCTCAGCATGAGCCCCATGTCAAAGAAAGGCCTGTCAGGGCCTGGGCCAAGAGCCCGCATATGGGGCTTGCCAAGCCCCTATGCACCCAATCCTCACCAGTGTTTGAGTTTTCCAGTCGCCCCGCCCGTACCTGGGGCTCTGCTCTGGATCCCTTTCTTGGAGAGACACATGAGCCAGACAACACTTTTCCAACCTTCCCACAAAATGACCCCAAACTCTTGGGAGCTGGGACATATCCCCAGACAGGGATACTCGTCCACAGTCCCTGAGGCCACCCCTCCAATCCACGGCTATCTCGGACACAACATCCAGAGACAAAAGCCTGAAGGAACGCCTCCCACTCGCCCTTGTTTCAGAGGCCCAGGAGCTCCCTCTCGGGCTGTACATCCGGCCTGCCATACCCTAGGCGCCACTCATAAGCTGAGTTTGTGTTTTCAGACTTCTGTGCCCTCAGCCTGGACCCACACAACCGCCAGGCTAGGGCCTCTGGAGCCACAGCGAAAGATTGTGCCTGCCCTCTCCAAGGAAATTGTGCCCAATCCATTGACCACAACCCTACAGGTTAGGGAAAAGCTCCAAGGCCCCTGAGGCCATCAATAGTGTAGGCCACCCTGGACTAAGAGGGGCTCTCTGACACCAGGGAAGCAACTATCTCCACTTAGACTCTCAGACAGTGTGCCCAGAGACAGAAGGTTGAAATGGACAGGCCCCCAGGCCCTAATCTGAACCTTAGCTCTGGTTTCCATGTGTCCGTCCTCAGAGGTCTGTTTTCGTAGACCAGCACACGGGGCTTTTCTGAGGCACCAAACCAAACCTCTCTCGCCTCCACATGAGGAGCTTACCTACTGGGGATGTATCAAACCCTTCAGGTAGGAGAGTTCCGCAGGGCCACTGAACAACCAGCACATTCCAAGGTTTCCATGGACCCAAACGCACATTATGACGCATCCTCAGGAGAGGCCATTTCAACTCAGCCCCCTGGTTAGCGTGCCCCAGAGGCAGCAGATCAAACATATCTTGTGGCTAATGGCCAATGGGAATGCGAGGCATGCTGTACAGGGATCCATCCTTCGAACCGTGCTCTCCAGTCCTTCCATATGGTATGTCCTGGAGCCATGCAACAGGACTCGAATGTCCCACAGAAGGAAACCTGGTGGTTTGGGGCAACCTCCAAACTCAGCGTGGGAAAACTTCCTTGGCCTCATGAGGCCCCCGCTTCATGAAGGTGCCATCATGGACACATACTCCAGCCTCAGCCAACGTCTGATCCTCAGCCTGACTTCAGATGCAGGAGATTTTGATTCAGCCTCTGCCTAGTGGGCCTGCTCTGCCCTTGGCTCCAATCCTCACTTTAGCTTGTGTTCCTAGACTTCCGTCCTCACACTCCTGGCCCACAAACCCTCCCTTCTGGGAATTCTGGGGCCACAATGTAGCACTCTGCCTGCCTCCCAGGAGAAAAACTTTGTCTATGGTGCTGCCCAGAAACCCCAAATGAGGATCAAACTGCTTGGCCCTCGGCAACACCCCAATTGCATAGGCTACCTTAAACACTGATGCTCTGTCGCAAATAGCCTGAGCCCAGACCTTCCAACAGACACCGACACAGCTGGCTGCACACCCAGCACATTGGACCCGCCACTGCCTTAGGCCACCATCCATTCCCAACCTGGGTTTTCAGTCATCAGAACCTAGACCTTATCTCCAATCCCTGCACAGGGCGGAACCTGATGCACAAGTCAGAACCCCTCCTTCCCCATGGCAAGAAACCTTGCTGCTGGCAGTGAGTCAAACCTTCAGTGTAGGAGAAAACGGCATGGCCCATGAGGCCACGCCCATGTGTGAGGGCCGCCTTGGGCACAAACACACATTGTGACCCTCAGCGTGAGTACCTTATTCAAGTAACGCCTCTCAGTGATTGGACCAAGAGCCCGCATATGTGGCTTGCCATGCCCATAGGCACGCAGGACTAACTAGATGGTGTGTATTCCAGTTGAGGGAACCCACTGCTGTGCTCTAGAGTCCCTCTCCTGGGGGGTCCCCTGTGGCAGAAAACAGTACTCTTCCCTTCCCACAGAATGAACCCAAACACTTGGGAGCTTGGACAATCCCCCGAGAGGAAGGCTCTTCCTCGGCCCCTGAAGCAACCCCTACCCTGAACGGCCACTGTGAACGCAACACCCAGAGACAAAAGCCTGAGCAACTGCCTCCCACTTGCCCTCCTTTGATATCCAGAGGATCTCCCCTCTCGGACTGGAGATCAGGCCTGCCATTACCTTGGCCCCTACCTGAGCCAAGTTTGCTTTTTCAGACATCTGTCCCCACAGCCCTGGCAAACACAGCCTCTAGGCTGGGTCCTCTGGAGCCATACCACAGGACCATGCCTGCTCTCTCCTGGGAAACTCTGTCCATTCCTTTGGCCACACACCTCCAGAATATGAGAAACCTCAAGGCCCCCGAGGACATACCATTACCGGGAGCCTCCCTGCACACACAGGGGCCTTCGGACACAAGCGGAGCTGCTACCTCCATGAAGGCATGCACACAGATGTCAACAGAGATAGAAGGTTGAGCCGGACAGGCCCTTAGGCCCTAATCTCAACTCTTGCTTTGTTTTCCAGGTGTCACTCCTCAGAGGCTTTGGTTCGAAGAACAGGATATGGGGCTTTCCTGAGGCACTGAACAGAACTTCTCTCGTCTCCACATGGGAAGCTTCCTTGTTGGAGCCGTGTCAAACACCTCAGGTTGGAGAATCCTGCAGAGTCCCTGAGCCACCTCCACATTCCAATGTCTCCCAGGCCACCAAGCCACAGTAGGACTCATTTTCAGGAAAGTCCAATTTAACTCTCCCCTCTGGGTAGCTCACCCAGGAGCCCGCAGATTGAGCCTGCCTTGTCCTGACTAAAGAGTGGGAATATGAGGTGGCGTTCCCAGGCATCCATGCTTAGACACCTGCTCTCGAGTCTTTCCGTATGGGGCCTCCTGGAACCATCCAATAGCACTCGACTTTCGTGCAGAAGGAAACCTTGAGGTTTGGAGTAGTTCACAAATCCCATCGTAGGCAAACCTTCCTGGCCTCATGAGGCCCCCACACCATTCAGGAAGAGGCCATGCTGGACAAAAACTCTAGCCTGAGGCATGTCTCATAGTTGAAATGACCTCAGTGCAGGAGATCTCGATTCAGCCTCTCAGAGTGGGCCTGCCGTGCCATCGGTCCCAAACCTCACGCTAGCTTGTGTTTTCAGACTTCCTTCCTCACACTCCTGGCAAACAAGCCCTCCGGACTAGGAACTCCAGAACCACAACCCAGCCCAGGGTCTGCCCAAGGGAAGAAAAACGTTTCCCTGTGGGGCTCTCTCCAGAAAACCCAGATGAGGATCAACCTGCTCGGGCCTCGACGGTACCCGAACTGGATAGGCTGCTCTGGGCACTCATGCTCTGTCTGACACAGCCTGAAGCCAGACGTCCAGACAGACAAGGAGACAGCTGGCCGCACACCCAGCACTTCGGACACGCCATGGTCTTATGCCGTCACCTCTTCCTAACCTTGGTTTTCAGATATCTGAACCTAGACATTATATCAATTCTCCACACAGCTGGGTATCGCAAGCACAACACAGAACTCCTCCTTGCCCGTGGCTGTAAAGCTTGCTCTTGGCATGGAGTCACACCTTCAGGGTGGGAGAATCCTTCCTGGTCCCTGATGCCACGCCCAAACTTGAGTGCTTCTTGGGCACAAATTCACACTCTGACCCTCAGCATGAGCCCCATGTCAAAGAAAGGCCTGTCAGGGCCTGGGCCAAGAGCCCGCATATGGGGCTTGCCAAGCCCCTATGCACCCAATCCTCACCAGTGTTTGAGTTTTCCAGTCGCCCCGCCCGTACCTGGGGCTCTGCTCTGGATCCCTTTCTTGGAGAGACACATGAGCCAGACAACACTTTTCCAACCTTCCCACAAAATGACCCCAAACTCTTGGGAGCTGGGACATATCCCCAGACAGGGATACTCGTCCACAGTCCCTGAGGCCACCCCTCCAATCCACGGCTATCTCGGACACAACATCCAGAGACAAAAGCCTGAAGGAACGCCTCCCACTCGCCCTTGTTTCAGAGGCCCAGGAGCTCCCTCTCGGGCTGTACATCCGGCCTGCCATACCCTAGGCGCCACTCATAAGCTGAGTTTGTGTTTTCAGACTTCTGTGCCCTCAGCCTGGACCCACACAACCGCCAGGCTAGGGCCTCTGGAGCCACAGCGAAAGATTGTGCCTGCCCTCTCCAAGGAAATTGTGCCCAATCCATTGACCACAACCCTACAGGTTAGGGAAAAGCTCCAAGGCCCCTGAGGCCATCAATAGTGTAGGCCACCCTGGACTAAGAGGGGCTCTCTGACACCAGGGAAGCAACTATCTCCACTTAGACTCTCAGACAGTGTGCCCAGAGACAGAAGGTTGAAATGGACAGGCCCCCAGGCCCTAATCTGAACCTTAGCTCTGGTTTCCATGTGTCCGTCCTCAGAGGTCTGTTTTCGTAGACCAGCACACGGGGCTTTTCTGAGGCACCAAACCAAACCTCTCTCGCCTCCACATGAGGAGCTTACCTACTGGGGATGTATCAAACCCTTCAGGTAGGAGAGTTCCGCAGGGCCACTGAACAACCAGCACATTCCAAGGTTTCCATGGACCCAAACGCACATTATGACGCATCCTCAGGAGAGGCCATTTCAACTCAGCCCCCTGGTTAGCGTGCCCCAGAGGCAGCAGATCAAACATATCTTGTGGCTAATGGCCAATGGGAATGCGAGGCATGCTGTACAGGGATCCATCCTTCGAACCGTGCTCTCCAGTCCTTCCATATGGTATGTCCTGGAGCCATGCAACAGGACTCGAATGTCCCACAGAAGGAAACCTGGTGGTTTGGGGCAACCTCCAAACTCAGCGTGGGAAAACTTCCTTGGCCTCATGAGGCCCCCGCTTCATGAAGGTGCCATCATGGACACATACTCCAGCCTCAGCCAACGTCTGATCCTCAGCCTGACTTCAGATGCAGGAGATTTTGATTCAGCCTCTGCCTAGTGGGCCTGCTCTGCCCTTGGCTCCAATCCTCACTTTAGCTTGTGTTCCTAGACTTCCGTCCTCACACTCCTGGCCCACAAACCCTCCCTTCTGGGAATTCTGGGGCCACAATGTAGCACTCTGCCTGCCTCCCAGGAGAAAAACTTTGTCTATGGTGCTGCCCAGAAACCCCAAATGAGGATCAAACTGCTTGGCCCTCGGCAACACCCCAATTGCATAGGCTACCTTAAACACTGATGCTCTGTCGCAAATAGCCTGAGCCCAGACCTTCCAACAGACACCGACACAGCTGGCTGCACACCCAGCACATTGGACCCGCCACTGCCTTAGGCCACCATCCATTCCCAACCTGGGTTTTCAGTCATCAGAACCTAGACCTTATCTCCAATCCCTGCACAGGGCGGAACCTGATGCACAAGTCAGAACCCCTCCTTCCCCATGGCAAGAAACCTTGCTGCTGGCAGTGAGTCAAACCTTCAGTGTAGGAGAAAACGGCATGGCCCATGAGGCCACGCCCATGTGTGAGGGCCGCCTTGGGCACAAACACACATTGTGACCCTCAGCGTGAGTACCTTATTCAAGTAACGCCTCTCAGTGATTGGACCAAGAGCCCGCATATGTGGCTTGCCATGCCCATAGGCACGCAGGACTAACTAGATGGTGTGTATTCCAGTTGAGGGAACCCACTGCTGTGCTCTAGAGTCCCTCTCCTGGGGGGTCCCCTGTGGCAGAAAACAGTACTCTTCCCTTCCCACAGAATGAACCCAAACACTTGGGAGCTTGGACAATCCCCCGAGAGGAAGGCTCTTCCTCGGCCCCTGAAGCAACCCCTACCCTGAACGGCCACTGTGAACGCAACACCCAGAGACAAAAGCCTGAGCAACTGCCTCCCACTTGCCCTCCTTTGATATCCAGAGGATCTCCCCTCTCGGACTGGAGATCAGGCCTGCCATTACCTTGGCCCCTACCTGAGCCAAGTTTGCTTTTTCAGACATCTGTCCCCACAGCCCTGGCAAACACAGCCTCTAGGCTGGGTCCTCTGGAGCCATACCACAGGACCATGCCTGCTCTCTCCTGGGAAACTCTGTCCATTCCTTTGGCCACACACCTCCAGAATATGAGAAACCTCAAGGCCCCCGAGGACATACCATTACCGGGAGCCTCCCTGCACACACAGGGGCCTTCGGACACAAGCGGAGCTGCTACCTCCATGAAGGCATGCACACCGATGTCAACAGAGATAGAAGGTTGAGCCGGACAGGCCCTTAGGCCCTAATCTCAACTCTTGCTTTGTTTTCCAGGTGTCACTCCTCAGAGGCTTTGGTTCGAAGAACAGGATATGGGGCTTTCCTGAGGCACTGAACAGAACTTCTCTCGTCTCCACATGGGAAGCTTCCTTGTTGGAGCCGTGTCAAACACCTCAGGTTGGAGAATCCTGCAGAGTCCCTGAGCCACCTCCACATTCCAAGGTCTCCCAGGCCACCAAGCCACAGTAGGACTCATCTTCAGGAGAGTCCATTTCAACTCTCCCCTCTGGGTAGCTCACCCAGTTGCCCGCAGATTGAGCCTGCCTTGTCCTGACTAAAGAGTGGGAATATGAGGTGGCGTTCCCAGGCATCCATGCTTAGACACCTGCTCTCGAGTCTTTCCGTATGGGGCCTCCTGGAACCATCCAATAGCACTCGACTTTCGTGCAGAAGGAAACCTTGAGGTTTGGAGTAGTTCACAAATCCCATCGTAGGCAAACCTTCCTGGCCTCATGAGGCCCCCACACCATTCAGGAAGAGGCCATGCTGGACAAAAACTCTAGCCTGAGGCACGTCTCAGAGTTGAAATGACCTCAGTGCAGGAGATCTCGATTCAGCCTCTCAGAGTGGGCCTGCCGTGCCATCGGTCCCAAACCTCACGCTAGCTTGTGTTTTCAGACTTCCTTCCTCACACTCCTGGCAAACAAGCCCTCCGGACTAGGAACTCCAGAACCACAACCCAGCCCAGGGTCTGCCCAAGGGAAGAAAAACGTTTCCCTGTGGGGCTCTCTCCAGAAAACCCAGATGAGGATCAACCTGCTCGGGCCTCGACGGTACCCGAACTGGATAGGCTGCTCTGGGCACTCATGCTCTGTCTGACACAGCCTGAAGCCAGACGTCCAGACAGACAAGGAGACAGCTGGCCGCACACCCAGCACTTCGGACACGCCATGGTCTTATGCCGTCACCTCTTCCTAACCTTGGTTTTCAGATATCTGAACCTAGACATTATATCAATTCTCCACACAGCTGGGTATCGCAAGCACAACACAGAACTCCTCCTTCCCCGTGGCTGTAAAGCTTGCTCTTGGCATGGAGTCACACCTTCAGGGTGGGAGAAACCTTCCTCGTCCCTGATGCCACGCCCAAACTTGAGTGCTGCTTGGGCACAAATTCACACTCTGACCCTCAGCATGAGCCCCATGTCAAAGAAAGGCCTGTCAGGGCCTGAGCCAAGAGCCCGCATATGGGGCTTGCCAAGCCCCTATGCACCCAATCCTCACCAGTGTTTGAGTTTTCCAGTCGCCCCGCCCGTACCTGGGGCTCTGCTCTGGAATCCCTTTCTTGGAGAGACACATGAGCCAGACAACACTTTTCCACCCTTCCCACAAAATGACCCCAAACTCTTGGGAGCTGGGACATATCCCCAGACAGGGATACTCGTCCACAGTCCCTGAGGCCACCCCTCCAATCCACGGCTATCCCGGACACAACATCCAGAGACAAAAGCCTGAAGGAACGCCTCCCACTCGCCCTTGTTTCAGAGGCCCAGGAGCTCCCTCTCGGGCTATACATCCGGCCTGCCATACCCTAGGCGCCACTCATAAGCTGAGTTTGTGTTTTCAGACTTCTGTGCCCTCAGCCTGGACCCACACAACCGCCAGGCTAGGGCCTCTGGAGCCACAGCGAAAGATTGTGCCTGCCCTCTCCAAGGAAATTGTGCCCAATCCATTGACCACAACCCTACAGGTTAGGGAAAAGCTCCAAGGCCCCTGAGGCCATCAATAGTGTAGGCCACCCTGGACTAAGAGGGGCTCTCTGACACCAGCGGAGCAACTATCTCCACTTAGACTCTCAGACAGTGTCCCCAGAGACAGAAGGTTGAAATGGACAGGCCCCCAGGCCCTAATCTGAACCTTAGCTCTGGTTTCCATGTGTCCGTCCTCAGAGGTCTGTTTTCGTAGACCAGCACACGGGCCTTTTCTGAGGCACCAAACCAAACCTCTCTCGCCTCCACATGAGGAGCTTACTTACTGGGGATGTATCAAACCCTTCAGGTAGGAGAGTTCCGCAGGGCCACTGAACAACCAGCACATTCCAAGGTTTCCATGGACCCAAACGCACATTATGACGCATCCTCAGGAGAGGCCATTTCAACTCAGCCCCCTGGTTAGCGTGCCCCAGAGGCAGCAGATCAAACATATCTTGTGGCTAATGGCCAATGGGAATGCGAGGCATGCTGTACAGGGATCCATCCTTCGAACCGTGCTCTCCAGTCCTTCCGTATGGTATGTCCTGGAGCCATGCAACAGGACTCGAATGTCCCACAGAAGGAAACCTGGTGGTTTGGGGCAACCTCCAAACTCAGCGTGGGAAAACTTCCTTGGCCTCATGAGGCCCCCGCTTCATGAAGGTGCCATCATGGACACATACTCCAGCCTCAGCCAACGTCTGATCCTCAGCCTGACTTCAGATGCAGGAGATTTTGATTCAGCCTCTGCCTAGTGGGCCTGCTCTGCCCTTGGCTCCAATCCTCACTTTAGCTTGTGTTCCTAGACTTCCGTCCTCACACTCCTGGCCCACAAACCCTCCCTTCTGGGAATTCTGGGGCCACAATGAAGCACTCCGCCTGCCTCCCAGGAGAAAAACTTTGTCTATGGTGCTGCCCAGAAACCCCAAATGAGGATCAAACTGCTTGGCCCTCGGCAACACCCGAATTGCATAGGCTACCTTAAACACTGATGCTCTGTCGCAAATAGCCTGAGCCCAGACCTTCCAACAGACACCGACACAGCTGGCTGCACACCCAGCACATTGGACCCGCCACTGCCTTAGGCCACCATCCATTCCCAACCTGGGTTTTCAGTCATCAGAACCTAGACCTTATCTCCAATCCCTGCACAGGGGGGAACCTGATGCACAAGTCAGAACCCCTCCTTCCCCATGGCAAGAAACCTTGCTGCTGGCAGTGAGTCAAACCTTCAGTGTAGGAGAAAACGGCATGGCCCATGAGGCCACGCCCATGTGTGAGGGCCGCCTTGGGCACAAACACACATTGTGACCCTCAGCGTGAGTACCTTATTCAAGTAACGCCTCTCAGTGATTGGACCAAGAGCCCGCATATGTGGCTTGCCATGCCCATAGGCACGCAGGACTAACTAGATGGTGTGTATTCCAGTTGAGGGAACCCACTGCTGTGCTCTAGAGTCCCTCTCCTGGGGGGTCCCCTGTGGCAGAAAACAGTACTCTTCCCTTCCCACAGAATGAACCCAAACACTTGGGAGCTTGGACAATCCCCCGAGAGGAAGGCTCTTCCTCGGCCCCTGAAGCAACCCCTACCCTGAACGGCCACTGTGAACGCAACACCCAGAGACAAAAGCCTGAGCGACTGCCTCCCACTTGCCCTCCTTTGATATCCAGAGGATCTCCCCTCTCGGACTGGAGATCAGGCCTGCCATTACCTTGGCCCCTACCTGAGCCAAGTTTGCTTTTTCAGACATCTGTCCCCACAGCCCTGGCAAACACAGCCTCTAGGCTGGGTCCTCTGGAGCCATACCACAGGACCATGCCTGCTCTCTCCTGGGAAACTCTGTCCATTCCTTTGGCCACACACCTCCAGAATATGAGAAACCTCAAGGCCCCCGAGGACATACCATTACCGGGAGCCTCCCTGCACACACAGGGACCTTCGGACACAAGCGGAGCTGCTACCTCCATGAAGGCATGCACACCGATGTCAACAGAGATAGAAGGTTGAGCCGGACAGGCCCTTAGGCCCTAATCTCAACTCTTGCTTTGTTTTCCAGGTGTCACTCCTCAGAGGCTTTGGTTAGAAGAACAGGATATGGGGCTTTTCTGAGGCACTGAACAAAACTTCTCTCGTCTCCACATGGGAAGCTTCCTTGTTGGAGCCGTGTCAAACACCTCAGGTTGGAGAATCCTGCAGAGTCCCTGAGCCACCTCCACATTCCAAGGTCTCCCAGGCCACCAAGCCACAGTAGGACTCATCTTCAGGAGAGTCCATTTCAACTCTCTCCTCAGGGTAGCTCACCCAGGAGCCCGCAGATTGAGCCTGCCTTGTCCTGACTAAAGAGTGGGAATATGAGGTGGCGTTCCCAGGCATCCATGCTTAGACACCTGCTCTCGAGTCTTTCCGTATGGGGCCTCCTGGAACCATCCAATAGCACTCGACTTTCGTGCAGAAGGAAACCTTGAGGTTTGGAGTAGTTCACAAATCCCATCGTAGGCAAACCTTCCTGGCCTCATGAGGCCCCCACACCATTCAGGAAGAGGCCATGCTGGACAAAAACTCTAGCCTGAGGCACGTCTCAGAGTTGAAATGACCTCAGTGCAGGAGATCTCGATTCAGCCTCTCAGAGTGGGCCTGCCGTGCCATCGGTCCCAAACCTCACGCTAGCTTGTGTTTTCAGACTTCCTTCCTCACACTCCTGGCAAACAAGCCCTCCGGACTAGGAACTCCGGAACCACAACCCAGCCCAGGGTCTGCCCAAGGGAAGAAAAACGTTTCCCTGTGGGGCTCTCTCCAGAAAACCCAGATGAGGATCAACCTGCTCGGGCCTCGACGGTACCCGAACTGGATAGGCTGCTCTGGGCACTCATGCTCTGTCTGACACAGCCTGAAGCCAGACGTCCAGACAGACAAGGAGACAGCTGGCCGCACACCCAGCACTTCGGACACGCCATGGTCTTATGCCGTCATCTCTTCCTAACCTTGGTTTTCAGATATCTGAACCTAGACATTATATCAATTCTCCACACAGCTGGGTATCGCAAGCACAACACAGAACTCCTCCTTCCCCGTGGCTGTAAAGCTTGCTCTTGGCATGGAGTCACACCTTCAGGGTGGGAGAAACCTACCTGGTCCCTGATGCCACGCCCAAACTTGAGTGCTGCTTGGGCACAAATTCACACTCTGACCCTCAGCATGAGCCCCATGTCAAAGAAAGGCCTGTCAGGGCCTGGGCCAAGAGCCCGCATATGGGGCTTGCCAAGCCCCTATGCACCCAATCCTCACCAGTGTTTGAGTTTTCCAGTCGCCCCGCCCGTACCTGGGGCTCTGCTCTGGAATCCCTTTCTTGGAGAGACACGTGAGCCAGACAACACGACTCCACCCTTCCCACAAAATGACCCCAAACTCTTGGGAGCTGGGACAAATCCCCAGAGAGGGATACTCGTCCACAGTCCCTGAGGCCACCCCTCCAATCCACGGCTATCTCGGACACAACATCCAGAGACAAAAGCCTGAAGGAACGCCTCCCACTCGCCCTTGTTTCAGAGGCCCAGGAGCTCCCTCTCGGGCTGTACATCCGGCCTGCCATACCCTAGGCGCCACTCATAAGCTGAGTTTGTGTTTTCAGACTTCTGTGCCCTCAGCCTGGACCCACACAACCGCCAGGCTAGGGCCTCTGGAGCCACAGCGAAAGATTGTGCCTGCCCTCTCCAAGGAAATTGTGCCCAATCCATTGACCACAACCCTACATGTTAGGGAAAAGCTCCAAGGCCCCTGAGGCCATCAATAGTGTAGGCCACCCTGGACTAAGAGGGGCTCTCTGACACCAGCGGAGCAACTATCTCCACTTAGACTCTCAGACAGTGTCCCCAGAGACAGAAGGTTGAAATGGACAGGCCCCCAGGCCCTAATCTGAACCTTAGCTCTGGTTTCCATGTGTCCGTCCTCAGAGGTCTGTTTTCGTAGACCAGCACACGGGGCTTTTCTGAGGCACCAAACCAAACCTCTCTCGCCTCCACATGAGGAGCTTACTTACTGGGGATGTATCAAACCCTTCAGGTAGGAGAGTTCCGCAGGGCCACTGAACAACCAGCACATTCCAAGGTTTCCATGGACCCAAACGCACATTATGACGCATCCTCAGGAGAGGCCATTTCAACTCAGCCCCCTGGTTAGCGTGCCCCAGAGGCAGCAGATCAAACATATCTTGTGGCTAATGGCCAATGGGAATGCGAGGCATGCTGTACAGGGATCCATCCTTCGAACCGTGCTCTCCAGTCCTTCCGTATGGTATGTCCTGGAGCCATGCAACAGGACTCGAATGTCCCACAGAAGGAAACCTGGTGGTTTGGGGCAACCTCCAAACTCAGCGTGGGAAAACTTCCTTGGCCTCATGAGGCCCCCGCTTCATGAAGGTGCCATCATGGACACATACTCCAGCCTCAGCCAACGTCTGATCCTCAGCCTGACTTCAGATGCAGGAGATTTTGATTCAGCCTCTGCCTAGTGGGCCTGCTCTGCCCTTGGCTCCAATCCTCACTTTAGCTTGTGTTCCTAGACTTCCGTCCTCACACTCCTGGCCCACAAACCCTCCCTTCTGGGAATTCTGGGGCCACAATGAAGCACTCCGCCTGCCTCCCAGGAGAAAAACTTTGTCTATGGTGCTGCCCAGAAACCCCAAATGAGGATCAAACTGCTTGGCCCTCGGCAACACCCGAATTGCATAGGCTACCTTAAACACTGATGCTCTGTCGCAAATAGCCTGAGCCCAGACCTTCCAACAGACACCGACACAGCTGGCTGCACACCCAGCACATTGGACCCGCCACTGCCTTAGGCCACCATCCATTCCCAACCTGGGTTTTCAGTCATCAGAACCTAGACCTTATCTCCAATCCCTGCACAGGGCGGAACCTGATGCACAAGTCAGAACCCCTCCTTCCCCATGGCAAGAAACCTTGCTGCTGGCAGTGAGTCAAACCTTCAGTGTAGGAGAAAACGGCATGGCCCATGAGGCCACGCCCATGTGTGAGGGCCGCCTTGGGCACAAACACACATTGTGACCCTCAGCGTGAGTACCTTATTCAAGTAACGCCTCTCAGTGATTGGACCAAGAGCCCGCATATGTGGCTTGCCATGCCCATAGGCACGCAGGACTAACTAGATGGTGTGTATTCCAGTTGAAGGAACCCACTGCTGTGCTCTAGAGTCCCTCTCCTGGGGGGTCCCCTGTGGCAGAAAACAGTACTCTTCCCTTCCCACAGAATGAACCCAAACACTTGGGAGCTTGGACAATCCCCCGAGAGGAAGGCTCTTCCTCGGCCCCTGAAGCAACCCCTACCCTGAACGGCCACTGTGAACGCAACACCCAGAGACAAAAGCCTGAGCGACTGCCTCCCACTTGCCCTCCTTTGATATCCAGAGGATCTCCCCTCTCGGACTGGAGATCAGGCCTGCCATTACCTTGGCCCCTACCTGAGCCAAGTTTGCTGTTTCAGACATCAGTCCCCACAGCCCTGGCAAACACAGCCTCTAGGCTGGGTCCTCTGGAGCCATACCACAGGACCATGCCTGCTCTCTCCTGGGAAACTCTGTCCATTCCTTTGGCCACACACCTCCAGAATATGAGAAACCTCAAGGCCCCCGAGGACATACCATTACCGGGAGCCTCCCTGCACACACAGGGGCCTTCGGACACAAGCTGAGATGCTACCTCCATGAAGGCATGCACACCGATGTCAACAGAGATAGAAGGTTGAGCCCGACAGGCCCTTAGGCCCTAATCTCAACTCTTGCTTTGTTTTCCAGGTGTCACTCCTCAGAGGCTTTGGTTCGAAGAACAGGATATGGGGCTTTCCTGAGGCACTGAACAGAACTTCTCTCGTCTCCACATGGGAAGCTTCCTTGTTGGAGCCGTGTCAAACACCTCAGGTTGGAGAATCCTGCAGAGTCCCTGAGCCACCTCCACATTCCAAGGTCTCCCAGGCCACCAAGCCACAGTAGGACTCATCTTCAGGAGAGTCCATTTCAACTCTCCCCTCTGGGTAGCTCACCCAGGAGCCCGCAGATTGAGCCTGCCTTGTCCTGACGAAAGAGTGGGAATATGAGGTGGCGTTCCCAGGCATCCATGCTTAGACACCTGCTCTCGAGTCTTTCCGTATGGGGCCTCCTGGAACCATCCAATAGCACTCGACTTTCGTGCAAAAGGAAACCTTGAGGTTTGGAGTAGTTCACAAATCCCATCGTAGGCAAACCTTCCTGGCCTCATGAGGCCCCCACACCATTCAGGAAGAGGCCATGCTGGACAAAAACTCTAGCCTGAGGCACGTCTCAGAGTTGAAATGACCTCAGTGCAGGAGATCTCGATTCAGCCTCTCAGAGTGGGCCTGCCGTGCCATCGGTCCCAAACCTCACGCTAGCTTGTGTTTTCAGACTTCCTTCCTCACACTCCTGGCAAACAAGCCCTCCGGACTAGGAACTCCAGAACCACAACCCAGCCCAGGGTCTGCCCAAGGGAAGAAAAACGTTTCCCTGTGGGGCTCTCTCCAGAAAACCCAGATGAGGATCAACCTGCTCGGGCCTCGACGGTACCCGAACTGGATAGGCTGCTCTGGGCACTCATGCTCTGTCTGACACAGCCTGAAGCCAGACGTCCAGACAGACAAGGAGACAGCTGGCCGCACACCCAGCACTTCGGATACGCCATGGTCTTATGCCGTCACCTCTTCCTAACCTTGGTTTTCAGATATCTGAACCTAGACATTATATCAATTCTCCACACAGCTGGGTATCGCAAGCACAACACAGAACTCCTCCTTCCCCGTGGCTGTAAAGCTTGCTCTTGGCATGGAGTCACACCTTCAGGGTGGGAGAAACCTTCCTGGTCCCTGATGCCACGCCCAAACTTGAGTGCTGCTTGGGCACAAATTCACACTCTGACCCTCAGCATGAGCCCCATGTCAAAGAAAGGCCTGTCAGGGCCTGGGCCAAGAGCCCGCATATGGGGCTTGCCAAGCCCCTATGCACCCAATCCTCACCAGTGTTTGAGTTTTCCAGTCGCCCCGCCCGTACCTGGGTCTCTGCTCTGGAATCCCTTTCTTGGAGAGACACATGAGCCAGACAACACTTTTCCACCCTTCCCACAAAATGACCCCAAACTCTTGGGAGCTGGGACATATCCCCAGACAGGGATACTCGTCCACAGTCCCTGAGGCCACCCCTCCAATCCACGGCTATCCCGGACACAACATCCAGAGACAAAAGCCTGAAGGAACGCCTCCCACTCGCCCTTGTTTCAGAGGCCCAGGAGCTCCCTCTCGGGCTGTACATCCGGCCTGCCATACCCTAGGCGCCACTCATAAGCTGAGTTTGTGTTTTCAGACTTCTGTGCCCTCAGCCTGGACCCACACAACCGCCAGGCTAGGGCCTCTGGAGCCACAGCGAAAGATTGTGCCTGCCCTCTCCAAGGAAATTGTGCCCAATCCATTGACCACAACCCTACAGGTTAGGGAAAAGCTCCAAGGCCCCTGAGGCCATCAATAGTGTAGGCCACCCTGGACTAAGAGGGGCTCTCTGACACCAGCGGAGCAACTATCTCCACTTAGACTCTCAGACAGTGTCCCCAGAGACAGAAGGTTGAAATGGACAGGCCCCCAGGCCCTAATCTGAACCTTAGCTCTGGTTTCCATGTGTCCGTCCTCAGAGGTCTGTTTTCGTAGACCAGCACACGCGGCTTTTCTGAGGCACCAAACCAAACCTCTCTCGCCTCCACATGAGGAGCTTACTTACTGGGGATGTATCAAACCCTTCAGGTAGGAGAGTTCCGCAGGGCCACTGAACAACCAGCACATTCCAAGGTTTCCATGGACCCAAACGCACATTATGACGCATCCTCAGGAGAGGCCATTTCAACTCAGCCCCCTGGTTAGCGTGCCCCAGAGGCAGCAGATCAAACATATCTTGTGGCTAATGGCCAATGGGAATGCGAGGCATGCTGTACAGGGATCCATCCTTCGAACCGTGCTCTCCAGTCCTTCCGTATGGTATGTCCTGGAGCCATGCAACAGGACTCGAATGTCCCACAGAAGGAAACCTGGTGGTTTGGGGCAACCTCCAAACTCAGCGTGGGAAAACTTCCTTGGCTTCATGAGGCCCCCGCTTCATGAAGGTGCCATCATGGACACATACTCCAGCCTCAGCCAACGTCTGATCCTCAGCCTGACTTCAGATGCAGGAGATTTTGATTCAGCCTCTGCCTAGTGGGCCTGCTCTGCCCTTGGCTCCAATCCTCACTTTAGCTTGTGTTCCTAGACTTCCGTCCTCACACTCCTGGCCCACAAACCCTCCCTTCTGGGAATTCTGGGGCCACAATGAAGCACTCCGCCTGCCTCCCAGGAGAAAAACTTTGTCTATGGTGCTGCCCAGAAACCCCAAATGAGGATCAAACTGCTTGGCCCTCGGCAACACCCGAATTGCATAGGCTACCTTAAACACTGATGCTCTGTCGCAAATAGCCTGAGCCCAGACCTTCCAACAGACACCGACACAGCTGGCTGCACACCCAGCACATTGGACCCGCCACTGCCTTAGGCCACCATCCATTCCCAACCTGGGTTTTCAGTCATCAGAACCTAGACCTTATCTCCAATCCCTGCACAGGGCGGAACCTGATGCACAAGTCAGAACCCCTCCTTCCCCATGGCAAGAAACCTTGCTGCTGGCAGTGAGTCAAACCTTCAGTGTAGGAGAAAACGGCATGGCCCATGAGGCCACGCCCATGTGTGAGGGCCGCCTTGGGCACAAACACACATTGTGACCCTCAGCGTGAGTACCTTATTCAAGTAACGCCTCTCAGTGATTGGACCAAGAGCCCGCATATGTGGCTTGCCATGCCCATAGGCACGCAGGACTAACTAGATGGTGTGTATTCCAGTTGAGGGAACCCACTGCTGTGCTCTAGAGTCCCTCTCCTGGGGGGTCCCCTGTGGCAGAAAACAGTACTCTTCCCTTCCCACAGAATGAACCCAAACACTTGGGAGCTTGGACAATCCCCCGAGAGGAAGGCTCTTCCTCGGCCCCTGAAGCAACCCCTACCCTGAACGGCCACTGTGAACGCAACACCCAGAGACAAAAGCCTGAGCGACTGCCTCCCACTTGCCCTCCTTTGATATCCAGAGGATCTCCCCTCTCGGACTGGAGATCAGGCCTGCCATTACCTTGGCCCCTACCTGAGCCAAGTTTGCTTTTTCAGACATCTGTCCCCACAGCCCTGGCAAACACAGCCTCTAGGCTGGGTCCTCTGGAGCCATACCACAGGACCATGCCTGCTCTCTCCTGGGAAACTCTGTCCATTCCTTTGGCCACACACCTCCAGAATATGAGAAACCTCAAGGCCCCCGAGGACATACCATTACCGGGAGCCTCCCTGCACACACAGGGGCCTTCGGACACAAGCTGAGATGCTACCTCCATGAAGGCATGCACACCGATGTCAACAGAGATAGAAGGTTGAGCCCGACAGGCCCTTAGGCCCTAATCTCAACTCTTGCTTTGTTTTCCAGGTGTCACTCCTCAGAGGCTTTGATGCGATGAACAGGATATGGGGCTTTCCTGAGGCACTGACCAGAACTTCTCTCGTCTCCACATGGGAAGCTTCCTTGTTGGAGCCGTGTCAAACACCTCAGGTTGGAGTTTCCTGCAGAGTCCCTGAGCCACCTCCACATTCCAAGGTCTCCCAGGCCACCAAGCCACAGTAGGACTCATCTTCAGGAGAGTCCATTTCAACTCTCCCCTCTGGGTAGCTCACCCAGTTGCCCACAGATTGAGCCTGCCTTGTCCTGACTAAAGAGTGGGAATATGAGGTGGCGTTCCCAGGCATCCATGCTTAGACACCTGCTCTCGAGTCTTTCCGTATGGGGCCTCCTGGAACCATCCAATAGCACTCGACTTTCGTGCAGAAGGAAACCTTGAGGTTTGGAGTAGTTCACAAATCCCATCGTAGGCAAACCTTCCTGGCCTCATGAGGCCCCCACACCATTCAGGAAGAGGCCATGCTGGACAAAAACTCTAGCCTGAGGCACGTCTCAGAGTTGAAATGACCTCAGTGCAGGAGATCTCGATTCAGCCTCTCAGAGTGGGCCTGCCGTGCCATCGGTCCCAAACCTCACGCTAGCTTGTGTTTTCAGACTTCCTTCCTCACACTCCTGGCAAACAAGCCCTCCGGACTAGGAACTCCAGAACCACAACCCAGCCCAGGGTCTGCCCAAGGGAAGAAAAACGTTTCCCTGTGGGGCTCTCTCCAGAAAACCCAGATGAGGATCAACCTGCTCGGGCCTCGACGGTACCCGAACTGGATAGGCTGCTCTGGGCACTCATGCTCTGTCTGACACAGCCTGAAGCCAGACGTCCAGACAGACAAGGAGACAGCTGGCCGCACACCCAGCACTTCGGACACGCCATGGTCTTATGCCGTCACCTCTTCCTAACCTTGGTTTTCAGATATCTGAACCTAGACATTATATCAATTCTCCACACAGCTGGGTATCGCAAGCACAACACAGAACTCCTCCTTGCCCGTGGCTGTAAAGCTTGCTCTTGGCATGGAGTCACACCTTCAGGGTGGGAGAAACCTTCCTGGTCCCTGATGCCACGCCCAAACTTGAGTGCTTCTTGGGCACAAATTCACACTCTGACCCTCAGCATGAGCCCCATGTCAAAGAAAGGCCTGTCAGGGCCTGGGCCAAGAGCCCGCATATGGGGCTTGCCAAGCCCCTATGCACCCAATCCTCACCAGTGTTTGAGTTTTCCAGTCGCCCCGCCCGTACCTGGGGCTCTGCTCTGGAATCCCTTTCTTGGAGAGACACATGAGCCAGACAACACGACTCCACCCTTCCCACAAAATGACCCCAAACTCTTGGGAGCTGGGACATATCCCCAGACAGGGATACTCGTCCACAGTCCCTGAGGCCACCCCTCCAATCCACGGCTATCCCGGACACAACATCCAGAGACAAAAGCCTGAAGGAAGGCCTCCCACTCGCCCTTGTTTCAGAGGCCCAGGAGCTCCCTCTCGGGCTGTACATCCGGCCTGCCATACCCTAGGCACCACTCATAAGCTGAGTTTGTGTTTTCAGACTTCTGTGCCCTCAGCCTGGACCCACACAACCGCCAGGCTAGGGCCTCTGGAGCCACAGCGAAAGATTGTGCCTGCCCTCTCCAAGGAAATTGTGCCCAATCCATTGACCACAACCCTACAGGTTAGGGAAAAGCTCCAAGGCCCCTGAGGCCATCAATAGTGTAGGCCACCCTGGACTAAGAGGGGCTCTCTGACACCAGCGGAGCAACTATCTCCACTTAGACTCTCAGACAGTGTCCCCAGAGACAGAAGGTTGAAATGGACAGGCCCCCAGGCCCTAATCTGAACCTTAGCTCTGGTTTCCATGTGTCCGTCCTCAGAGGTCTGTTTTCGTAGACCAGCACACGGGCCTTTTCTGAGGCACCAAACCAAACCTCTCTCGCCTCCACATGAGGAGCTTACTTACTGGGGATGTATCAAACCCTTCAGGTAGGAGAGTTCCGCAGGGCCACTGAACAACCAGCACATTCCAAGGTTTCCATGGACCCAAACGCACATTATGACGCATCCTCAGGAGAGGCCATTTCAACTCAGCCCCCTGGTTAGCGTGCCCCAGAGGCAGCAGATCAAACATATCTTGTGGCTAATGGCCAATGGGAATGCGAGGCATGCTGTACAGGGATCCATCCTTCGAACTGTGCTCTCCAGTCCTTCCGTATGGTATGTCCTGGAGCCATGCAACAGGACTCGAATGTCCCACAGAAGGAAACCTGGTGGTTTGGGGCAACCTCCAAACTCAGCGTGGGAAAACTTCCTTGGCCTCATGAGGCCCCCGCTTCATGAAGGTGCCATCATGGACACATACTCCAGCCTCAGCCAACGTCTGATCCTCAGCCTGACTTCAGATGCAGGAGATTTTGATTCAGCCTCTGCCTAGTGGGCCTGCTCTGCCCTTGGCTCCAATCCTCACTTTAGCTTGTGTTCCTAGACTTCCGTCCTCACACTCCTGGCCCACAAACCCTCCCTTCTGGGAATTCTGGGGCCACAATGAAGCACTCCGCCTGCCTCCCAGGAGAAAAACTTTGTCTATGGTGCTGCCCAGAAACCCCAAATGAGGATCAAACTGCTTGGCCCTCGGCAACACCCGAATTGCATAGGCTACCTTAAACACTGATGCTCTGTCGCAAATAGCCTGAGCCCAGACCTTCCAACAGACACCGACACAGCTGGCTGCACACCCAGCACATTGGACCCGCCACTGCCTTAGGCCACCATCCATTCCCAACCTGGGTTTTCAGTCATCAGAACCTAGACCTTATCTCCAATCCCTGCACAGGGCGGAACCTGATGCACAAGTCAGAACCCCTCCTTCCCCATGGCAAGAAACCTTGCTGCTGGCAGTGAGTCAAACCTTCAGTGTAGGAGAAAACGGCATGGCCCATGAGGCCACGCCCATGTGTGAGGGCCGCCTTGGGCACAAACACACATTGTGACCCTCAGCGTGAGTACCTTATTCAAGTAACGCCTCTCAGTGATTGGACCAAGAGCCCGCATATGTGGCTTGCCATGCCCATAGGCACGCAGGACTAACTAGATGGTGTGTATTCCAGTTGAGGGAACCCACTGCTGTGCTCTAGAGTCCCTCTCCTGGGGGGTCCCCTGTGGCAGAAAACAGTACTCTTCCCTTCCCACAGAATGAACCCAAACACTTGGGAGCTTGGACAATCCCCCGAGAGGAAGGCTCTTCCTCGGCCCCTGAAGCAACCCCTACCCTGAACGGCCACTGTGAACGCAACACCCAGAGACAAAAGCCTGAGCGACTGCCTCCCACTTGCCCTCCTTTGATATCCAGAGGATCTCCCCTCTCGGACTGGAGATCAGGCCTGCCATTACCTTGGCCCCTACCTGAGCCAAGTTTGCTTTTTCAGACATCAGTCCCCACAGCCCTGGCAAACACAGCCTCTAGGCTGGGTCCTCTGGAGCCATACCACAGGACCATGCCTGCTCTCTCCTGGGAAACTCTGTCCATTCCTTTGGCCACACACCTCCAGAATATGAGAAACCTCAAGGCCCCCGAGGACATACCATTACCGGGAGCCTCCCTGCACACACAGGGGCCTTCGGACACAAGCTGAGATGCTACCTCCATGAAGGCATGCACACCGATGTCAACAGAGATAGAAGGTTGAGCCCGACAGGCCCTTAGGCCCTAATCTCAACTCTTGCTTTGTTTTCCAGGTGTCACTCCTCAGAGGCTTTGATGCGAAGAACAGGATATGGGGCTTTCCTGAGGCACTGACCAGAACTTCTCTCGTCTCCACATGGGAAGCTTCCTTGTTGGAGCCGTGTCAAACACCTCAGGTTGGAGAATCCTGCAGAGTCCCTGAGCCACCTCCACATTCCAAGGTCTCCCAGGCCACCAAGCCACAGTAGGACTCATCTTCAGGAGAGTCCATTTCAACTCTCCCCTCTGGGTAGCTCACCCAGTTGCCCGCAGATTGAGCCTGCCTTGTCCTGACTAAAGAGTGGGAATATGAGGTGGCGTTCCCAGGCATCCATGCTTAGACACCTGCTCTCGAGTCTTTCCGTATGGGGCCTCCTGGAACCATCCAATAGCACTCGACTTTCGTGCAGAAGGAAACCTTGAGGTTTGGAGTAGTTCACAAATCCCATCGTAGGCAAACCTTCCTGGCCTCATGAGGCCCCCACACCATTCAGGAAGAGGCCATGCTGGACAAAAACTCTAGCCTGAGGCACGTCTCAGAGTTGAAATGACCTCAGTGCAGGAGATCTCGATTCAGCCTCTCAGAGTGGGCCTGCCGTGCCATCGGTCCCAAACCTCACGCTAGCTTGTGTTTTCAGACTTCCTTCCTCACACTCCTGGCAAACAAGCCCTCCGGACTAGGAACTCCAGAACCACAACCCAGCCCAGGGTCTGCCCAAGGGAAGAAAAACGTTTCCCTGTGGGGCTCTCTCCAGAAAACCCAGATGAGGATCAACCTGCTCGGGCCTCGACGGTACCCGAACTGGATAGGCTGCTCTGGGCACTCATGCTCTGTCTGACACAGCCTGAAGCCAGACGTCCAGACAGACAAGGAGACAGCTGGCCGCACACCCAGCACTTCGGACACGCCATGGTCTTATGCCGTCACCTCTTCCTAACCTTGGTTTTCAGATATCTGAACCTAGACATTATATCAATTCTCCACACAGCTGGGTATCGCAAGCACAACACAGAACTCCTCCTTGCCCGTGGCTGTAAAGCTTGCTCTTGGCATGGAGTCACACCTTCAGGGTGGGAGAAACCTTCCTGGTCCCTGATGCCACGCCCAAACTTGAGTGCTGCTTGGGCACAAATTCACACTCTGACCCTCAGCATGAGACCCATGTCAAAGAAAGGCCTGTCAGGGCCTGGGCCAAGAGCCCGCATATGGGGCTTGCCAAGCCCCTATGAACCCAATCCTCACCAGTGTTTGAGTTTTCCAGTCGCCCCGCCCGTACCTGGGGCTCTGCTCTGGAATCCCTTTCTTGGAGAGACATATGAGCCAGACAACACGACTCCACCCTTCCCACAAAATGACCCCAAACTCTTGGGAGCTGGGACAAATCCCCAGAGAGGGATACTCGTCCACAGTCCCTGAGGCCACCCCTCCAATCCACGGCTATCTCGGACACAACATCCAGAGACAAAAGCCTGAAGGAACGCCTCCCACTCGCCCTTGTTTCAGAGGCCCAGGAGCTCCCTCTCGGGCTGTACATCCGGCCTGCCATACCCTAGGTGCCATTCATAAACTGAGTTTGTGTTTTCAGACTTCTGTGCCCTCAGCCTGGACCCACACAACCGCCAGGCTAGGGCCTCTGGAGCCACAGCGAAAGATTGTGCCTGCCCTCTCCAAGGAAATTGTGCCCAATCCATTGACCACAACCCTACAGGTTAGGGAACAGCTCCAAGGCCCCTGAGGCCATCAATAGTGTAGGCCACCCTGGACTAAGAGGGGCTCTCTGACACCAGCGGAGCAACTATCTCCACTTAGACTCTCAGACAGTGTCCCCAGAGACAGAAGGTTGAAATGGACAGGCCCCCAGGCCCTAATCTGAACCTTAGCTCTGGTTTCCATGTGTCCGTCCTCAGAGGTCTGTTTTCGTAGACCAGCACACGGGGCTTTTCTGAGGCACCAAACCAAACCCCTCTCGCCTCCACATGGGGAGCTTACTTACTGGGGATGTATCAAACCCTTCAGGTAGGAGAGTTCCGCAGGGCCACTGAACAACCAGCACATTCCAAGGTTTCCATGGACCCAAACGCACATTATGACGCATCCTCAGGAGAGGCCATTTCAACTCAGCCCCCTGGTTAGCGTGCCCCAGAGGCAGCAGATCAAACATATCTTGTGGCTAATGGCCAATGGGAATGCGAGGCATGCTGTACAGGGATCCATCCTTCGAACCGTGCTCTCCAGTCCTTCCGTATGGTATGTCCTGGAGCCATGCAACAGGACTCGAATGTCCCACAGAAGGAAACCTGGTGGTTTGGGGCAACCTCCAAACTCAGCGTGGGAAAACTTCCTTGGCCTCATGAGGCCCCCGCTTCATGAAGGTGCCATCATGGACACATACTCCAGCCTCAGCCAACGTCTGATCCTCAGCCTGACGTCAGATGCAGGAGATTTTGATTCAGCCTCTGCCTAGTGGGCCTGCTCTGCCCTTGGCTCCAATCCTCACTTTAGCTTGTGTTCCTAGACTTCCGTCCTCACACTCCTGGCCCACAAACCCTCCCTTCTGGGAATTCTGGGGCCACAATGAAGCACTCCGCCTGCCTCCCAGGAGAAAAACTTTGTCTATGGTGCTGCCCAGAAACCCCAAATGAGGATCAAACTGCTTGGCCCTCGGCAACATCCCAATTGCATAGGCTACCTTAAACACTGATGCTCTGTCGCAAATAGCCTGAGCCCAGACCTTCCAACAGACACCGACACAGCTGGCTGCACACCCAGCACATTGGACCCGCCACTGCCTTAGGCCACCATCCATTCCCAACCTGGGTTTTCAGTCATCAGAACCTAGACCTTATCTCCAATCCCTGCACAGGGGGGAACCTGATGCACAAGTCAGAACCCCTCCTTCCCCATGGCAAGAAACCTTGCTGCTGGCAGTGAGTCAAACCTTCAGTGTAGGAGAAAACGGCATGGCCCATGAGGCCACGCCCATGTGTGAGGGCCGCCTTGGGCACAAACACACATTGTGACCCTCAGCGTGAGTACCTTATTCAAGTAACGCCTCTCAGTGATTGGACCAAGAGCCCGCATATGTGGCTTGCCATGCCCATAGGCACGCAGAACTAACTAGATGGTGTGTATTCCAGTTGAGGGAACCCACTGCTGTGCTCTAGAGTCCCTCTCCGGGGGAGTCCTCTGTGGCAGAAAACAGTACTCTTCCCTTCCCACAGAATGAACCCAAACACTTGGGAGCTTGGACAATCCCCCGAGAGGAAGGCTCTTCCTCGGCCCCTGAAGCAACCCCTACCCTGAACGGCCACTGTGAACGCAACACCCAGAGACAAAAGCCTGAGCGACTGCCTTCCACTTGCCCTCCTTTGATATCCAGAGGATCTCCCCTCTCGGACTGGAGATCAGGCCTGCCATTACCTTGGCCCCTACCTGAGCCAAGTTTGCTTTTTCAGACATCTGTCCCCACAGCCCTGGCAAACACAGCATCTAGGCTGGGTCCTCTGGAGCCATACCACAGGACCATGCCTGCTCTCTCCTGGGAAACTCTGTCCATTCCTTTGGCCACACACCTCCAGAATATGAGAAACCTCAAGGCCCCCGAGGACATACCATTACCGGGAGCCTCCCTGCACACACAGGGGCCTTCGGACACAAGCGGAGCTGCTACCTCCATGAAGGCATGCACACAGATGTCAACAGAGATAGAAGGTTGAGCCGGAGAGGCCCTTAGGCCCTAATCTCAACTCTTGCTTTGTTTTCCAGGTGTCACTCCTCAGAGGCTTTGGTTCGAAGAACAGGATATGGGGCTTTCCTGAGGCACTGAACAGAACTTCTCTCGTCTCCACATGAGAAGCTTCCTTGTTGGAGCCGTGTCAAACACCTCAGGTTGGAGAATCCTGCAGAGTCCCTGAGCCACCTCCACATTCCAAGGTCTCCCAGGCCACCAAGCCACAGTAGGACTCATCTTCAGGAGAGTCCATTTCAACTCTCCCCTCTGGGTAGCTCACCCAGGAGCCCGCAGATTGAGCCTGCCTTGTCCTGACTAAAGAGTGGGAATATGAGGTGGCGTTCCCAGGCATCCATGCTTAGACACCTGCTCTCGAGTCTTTCCGTATGGGGCCTCCTGGAACCATCCAATAGCACTCGACTTTCGTGCAGAAGGAAACCTTGAGGTTTGGAGTAGTTCACAAATCCCATCGTAGGCAAACCTTCCTGGCCTCATGAGGCCCCCACACCATTCAGGAAGAGGCCATGCTGGACAAAAACTCTAGCCTGAGGCACGTCTCAGAGTTGAAATGACCTCAGTGCAGGAGATCTCGATTCAGCCTCTCAGAGTGGGCCTGCCGTGCCATCGGTCCCAAACCTCACGCTAGCTTGTGTTTTCAGACTTCCTTCCTCACACTCCTGGCAAACAAGCCCTCCGGACTAGGAACTCCAGAACCACAACCCAGCCCAGGGTCTGCCCAAGGGAAGAAAAACGTTTCCCTGTGGGGCTCTCTCCAGAAAACCCAGATGAGGATCAACCTGCTCGGGCCTCGACGGTACCCGAACTGGATAGGCTGCTCTGGGCACTCATGCTCTGTCTGACACAGCCTGAAGCCAGACGTCCAGACAGACAAGGAGACAGCTGGCCGCACACCCAGCACTTCGGACACGCCATGGTCTTATGCCGTCACCTCTTCCTAACCTTGGTTTTCAGATATCTGAACCTAGACATTATATCAATTCTCCACACAGCTGGGTATCGCAAGCACAACACAGAACTCCTCCTTCCCCGTGGCTGTAAAGCTTGCTCTTGGCATGGAGTCACACCTTCAGGGTGGGAGAAACCTTCCTGGTCCCTGATGCCACGCCCAAACTTGAGTGCTGCTTGGGCACAAATTCACACTCTGACCCTCAGCATGAGCCCCATGTCAAAGAAAGGCCTGTCAGGGCCTGGGCCAAGAGCCCGCATATGGGGCTTGCCAAGCCCCTATGCACCCAATCCTCACCAGTGTTTGAGTTTTCCAGTCGCCCCGCCCGTACCTGGGGCTCTGCTCTGGAATCCCTTTCTTGGAGAGACACATGAGCCAGACAACACTTTTCCACCCTTCCCACAAAATGACCCCAAACTCTTGGGAGCTGGGACAAATCCCCAGAGAGGGATACTCGTCCACAGTCCCTGAGGCCACCCCTCCAATCCACGGCTATCCTGGACACAACATCCAGAGACAAAAGCCTGAAGGAACGCCTCCCACTCGCCCTTGTTTCAGAGGCCCAGGAGCTCCCTCTCGGGCTGTACATCCGGCCTGCCATACCCTAGGCGCCACTCATAAGCTGAGTTTGTGTTTTCAGACTTCTGTGCCCTCAGCCTGGACCCACACAACCGCCAGGCTAGGGCCTCTGGAGCCACAGCGAAAGATTGTGCCTGCCCTCTCCAAGGAAATTGTGCCCAATCCATTGACCACAACCCTACAGGTTAGGGAACAGCTCCAAGGCCCCTGAGGCCATCAGTAGTGTAGGCCACCCTGGACTAAGAGGGGCTCTCTGACACCAGCGGAGCAACTATCTCCACTTAGACTCTCAGACAGTGTCCCCAGAGACAGAAGGTTGAAATGGACAGGCCCCCAGGCCCTAATCTGAACCTTAGCTCTGGTTTCCATGTGTCCGTCCTCAGAGGTCTGTTTTCGTAGACCAGCACACGGGGCTTTTCTGAGGCACCAAACCAAACCCCTCTCGCCTCCACATGGGGAGCTTACTTACTGGGGATGTATCAAACCCTTCAGGTAGGAGAGTTCCGCAGGGCCACTGAACAACCAGCACATTCCAAGGTTTCCATGGACCCAAACGCACATTATGACGCATCCTCAGGAGAGGCCATTTCAACTCAGCCCCCTGGTTAGCGTGCCCCAGAGGCAGCAGATCAAACATATCTTGTGGCTAATGGCCAATGGGAATGCGAGGCATGCTGTTCAGGGATCCATCCTTCGAACAGTGCTCTCCAGTCCTTCCGTATGGTATGTCCTGGAGCCATGCAACAGGACTCGAATGTCCCACAGAAGGAAACCTGGTGGTTTGGGGCAACCTCCAAACTCAGCGTGGGAAAACTTCCTTGGCCTCATGAGGCCCCCGCTTCATTAAGGTGCCATCATGGACACATACTCCAGCCTCAGCCAACGTCTGATCCTCAGCCTGACTTCAGATGCAGGAGATTTTGATTCAGCCTCTGCCTAGTGGGCCTGCTCTGCCCTTGGCTCCAATCCTCACTTTAGCTTGTGTTCCTAGACTTCCGTCCTCACACTCCTGGTTCACAAACCCTCCCTTCTGGGAATTCTGGGGCCACAATGCAGCACTCCGCCTGCCTCCCAGGAGAAAAACTTTTTCTATGGTGCTGCCCAGAAACCCCAAATGAGGATCAAACTGCTTGGCCCTCGGCAACACCCCAATTGCATAGGCTACCTTAAACACTGATGCTCTGTCGCAAATAGCCTGAGCCCAGACCTTCCAACAGACACCGACACAGCTGGCTGCACACCCAGCACATTGGACCCGCCACTGCCTTAGGCCACCATCCATTCCCAACCTGGGTTTTCAGTCATCAGAACCTAGACCTTATCTCCAATCCCTGCACAGGGGGGAACCTGATGCACAAGTCAGAACCCCTCCTTCCCGATGGCAAGAAACCTTGCTGCTGGCAGTGAGTCAAACCTTCAGTGTAGGAGAAAACGGCATGGCCCATGAGGCCACGCCCATGTGTGAGGGCCGCCTTGGGCACAAACACACATTGTGACCCTCAGCGTGAGTACCTTATTCAAGTAACGCCTCTCAGTGATTGGACCAAGAGCCCGCATATGTGGCTTGCCATGCGCATAGGCACGCAGGACTAACTAGATGGTGTGTATTCCAGTTGAGGGAACCCACTGCTGTGCTCTAGAGTCCCTCTCCTGGAGGGTCCACTGTGGCAGAAAACAGTACTCTTCCCTTCCCACAGAATGAACCCAAACACTTGGGAGCTTGGACAATCCCCCGAGAGGAAGGCTCTTCCTCGGCCCCTGAAGCAACCCCTACCCTGAACGGCCACTGTGAACGCAACACCCAGAGACAAATGCCTGAGCGACTGCCTCCCACTTGCCCTCCTTTGATATCCAGAGGATCTCCCCTCTCGGACTGGAGATCAGGCCTGCCATTACCTTGGCCCCTACCTGAGCCAAGTTTGCTTTTTCAGACATCTGTCCCCACAGCCCTGGCAAACACAGCCTCTAGGCTGGGTCCTCTGGAGCCATACCACAGGACCATGCCTGCTCTCTCCTGGGAAACTCTGTCCATTCCTTTGGCCACACACCTCCAGAATATGAGAAACCTCAAGGCCCCCGAGGACATACCATTACCGGGAGCCTCCCTGCACACACAGGGGCCTTCGGACACAAGCGGAGCTGCTACCTCCATGAAGGCATGCACACAGATGTCAACAGAGATAGAAGGTTGAGCCGGAGAGGCCCTTAGGCCCTTATCTCAAATCTTGCTTTGTTTTCCAGGTGTCACTCCTCAGAGGCTTTGGTTCGAAGAACAGGATATGGGGCTTTCCTGAGGCACTGAACAGAACTTCTCTCGTCTCCACATGGGAAGCTTCCTTGTTGGAGCCGTGTCAAACACCTCAGGTTGGAGAATCCTGCAGAGTCCCTGAGCCACCTCCACATTCCAAGGCCTCCCAGGCCACCAAGCCACAGTAGGACTCATCTTCAGGAGAGTCCATTTTAACTCTCCCCTCTGGGCAGCTCACCCAGGAGCCCGCAGATTGAGCCTGCCTTGTCCTGACTAAAGAGTGGGAATATGAGGTGGCGTTCCCAGGCATCCATGCTTAGACACCTGCTCTCGAGTCTTTCCGTATGGGGCCTCCTGGAACCATCCAATAGCACTCGACTTTCGTGCAGAAGGAAACCTTGAGGTTTGGAGTAGTTCACAAATCCCATCGTAGGCAAACCTTCCTGGCCTCATGAGGCCCCCACACCATTCAGGAAGAGGCCATGCTGGACAAAAACTCTAGCCTGAGGCACGTCTCAGAGTTGAAATGACCTCAGTGCAGGAGATCTCGATTCAGCCTCTCAGAGTGGGCCTGCCGTGCCATCGGTCCCAAACCTCACGCTAGCTTGTGTTTTCAGACTTCCTTCCTCACACTCCTGGCAAACAAGCCCTCCGGACTAGGAACTCCAGAACCACAACCCAGCCCAGGGTCTGCCCAAGGGAAGAAAAACGTTTCCCTGTGGGGCTCTCTCCAGAAAACCCAGATGAGGATCAACCTGCTCGGGCCTCGACGGTACCCGAACTGGATAGGCTGCTCTGGGCACTCATGCTCTGTCTGACACAGCCTGAAGCCAGACGTCCAGACAGACAAGGAGACAGCTGGCCGCACACCCAGCACTTCGGACACGCCATGGTCTTATGCCGTCACCTCTTCCTAACCTTGGTTTTCAGATATCTGAACCTAGACATTATATCAATTCTCCACACAGCTGGGTATCGCAAGCACAACACAGAACTCCTCCTTCCCCGTGGCTGTAAAGCTTGCTCTTGGCATGGAGTCACACCTTCAGGGTGGGAGAAACCTTCCTGGTCCCTGATGCCACGCCCAAACTTGAGTGCTGCTTGGGCACAAATTCACACTCTGACCCTCAGCATGAGCCCCATGTCAAAGAAAGGCCTGTCAGGGCCTGGGCCAAGAGCCCGCATATGGGGCTTGCCAAGCCCCTATGCACCCAATCCTCACCAGTGTTTGAGTTTTCCAGTCGCCCCGCCCGTACCTGGGGCTCTGCTCTGGAATCCCTTTCTTGGAGAGACACATGAGCCAGACAACACTTTTCCACCCTTCCCACAAAATGACCCCAAACTCTTGGGAGCTGGGACAAATCCCCAGAGAGGGATACTCGTCCACAGTCCCTGAGGCCACCCCTCCAATCCACGGCTATCTCGGACACAACATCCAGAGACAAAAGCCTGAAGGAACGCCTCCCACTCGCCCTTGTTTCAGGGGCCCAGGAGCTCCCTCTCGGGCTGTATATCCGGCCTGCCATACCGTAGGCGCCACTCATAAGCTGAGTTTGTGTTTTCAGACTTCTGTGCCCTCAGCCTGGACCCACACAACCGCCAGGCTAGGGCCTCTGGAGCCACAGCGAAAGATTGTGCCTGCCCTCTCCAAGGAAATTGTGCCCAATCCATTGACCACAACCCTACAGGTTAGGGAAAAGCTCCAAGGCCCCTGAGGCCATCAATAGTGTAGGCCACCCTGGACTAAGAGGGGCTCTCTGACACCAGCGGAGCAACTATCTCCACTTAGACTCTCAGACAGTGTCCCCAGAGACAGAAGGTTGAAATGGACAGGCCCCCAGGCCCTAATCTGAACCTTAGCTCTGGTTTCCATGTGTCCGTCCTCAGAGGTCTGTTTTCGTAGACCAGCAAACGGGGCTTTTCTGAGGCACCAAACCAAACTTCTCTCGCCTCCACCTGGGGAGCTTACTTACTGGGGATGTATCAAACCCTTCAGGTAGGAGAGTTCCGCAGGGCCACTGAACAACCAGCACATTCCAAGGTTTCCATGGACCCAAACGCACATTATGACGCATCCTCAGGAGAGGCCATTTCAACTCAGCCCCCTGGTTAGCGTGCCCCAGAGGCAGCAGATCAAACATATCTTGTGGCTAATGGCCAATGGGAATGCGAGGCATGCTGTTCAGGGATCCATCCGTCCAACCGTGCTCTCCAGTCCTTCCGTATGGTATGTCCTGGAGCCATGCAACAGGACTCGAATGTCCCACAGAAGGAAACCTGGTGGTTTGGGGCAACCTCCAAACTCAGCGTGGGAAAACTTCCTTGGCCTCATGAGGCCCCCGCTTCATGAAGGTGCCATCATGGACACATACTCCAGCCTCAGCCAACGTCTGATCCTCAGCCTGACTTCAGATGCAGGAGATTTTGATTCAGCCTCTGCCTAGTGGGCCTGCTCTGCCCTTGGCTCCAATCCTCACTTTAGCTTGTGTTCCTAGACTTCCGTCCTCACACTCCTGGCCCACAAACCCTCCCTACTGGGAATTCTGGGGCCACAATGCAGCACTCCGCCTGCCTCCCAGGAGAAAAACTTTGTCTATGGTGCTGCCCAGAAACCCCAAATGAGGATCAAACTGCTTGGCAATCGGCAACACCACAATTGCATAGGCTACCTTAAACACTGATGCTCTGTCGCAAATAGCCTGAGCCCAGACCTTCCAACAGACACCGACACAGCTGGCTGCACACCCAGCACATTGGACCCGCCACTGCCTTAGGCCACCATCCATTCCCAACCTGGGTTTTCAGTCATCAGAACCTAGACCTTATCTCCAATCCCTGCACAGGGGGGAACCTGATGCACAAGTCAGAACCCCTCCTTCCCCATGGCAAGAAACCTTGCTGCTGGCAGTGAGTCAAACCTTCAGTGTAGGAGAAAACGGCATGGCCCATGAGGCCACGCCCATGTGTGAGGGCCGCCTTGGGCACAAACACACATTGTGTCCCTCAGTACCTTATTCAAGTAACGCCTCTCAGTGATTGGACCAAGAGCCCGCATATGTGGCTTGCCATGCCCATAGGCACGCAGGACTAACTAGATGGTGTGTATTCCAGTTGAGGGAACCCACTGCTGTGCTCTAGAGTCCCTCTCCTGGGGGGTCTCCTGTGGCAGAAAACAGTACTCTTCCCTTCCCACAGAATGAACCCAAACACTTGGGAGCTTGGACAATCCCCCGAGAGGAAGGCTCTTCCTCGGCCCCTGAAGCAACCCCTACCCTGAACGGCCACTGTGAACGCAACACCCAGAGACAAAAGCCTGAGCGACTGCCTCCCACTTGCCCTCCTTTGATATCCAGAGGATCTCCCCTCTCGGACTGGAGATCAGGCCTGCCATTACCTTGGCCCCTACCTGAGCCAAGTTTGCTTTTTCAGACATCTGTCCCCACAGCCCTGGCAAACACAGCCTCTAGGCTGGGTCCTCTGGAGCCATACCACAGGACCATGCCTGCTCTCTCCTGGGAAACTCTGTCCATTCCTTTGGCCACACACCTCCAGAATATGAGAAACCTCAAGGCCCCCGAGGACATACCATTACCGGGAGCCTCCCTGCACACACAGGGGCCTTCGGACACAAGCTGAGATGCTACCTCCATGAAGGCATGCAAACCGATGTCAACAGAGATAGAAGGTTGAGCCGGACAGGCCCTTAGGCCCTAATCTCAACTCTTGCTTTGTTTTCCAGGTGTCACTCCTCAGAGACTTTGGTTCGAAGAACAGGATATGGGGCTTTCCTGAGGCACTGAACAGAACTTCTCTCGTCTCCACATGGGAAGCTTCCTTGTTGGAGCCGTGTCAAACACCTCAGGTTGGAGAATCCTGCAGAGTCCCTGAGCCACCTCCACATTCCAAGGTCTCCCAGGCCACCAAGCCACAGTAGGACTCATCTTCAGGAGAGTCCATTTCAACTCTCCCCTCTGGGTAGCTCACCCAGGAGCCCGCAGATTGACCTGCCTTGTCCTGACTAAAGAGTGGGAATATGAGGTGGCGTTCCCAGGCATCCATGCTTAGACACCTGCTCTCGAGTCTTTCCGTATGGGGCCTCCTGGAACCATCCAATAGCACTCGACTTTCGTGCAGAAGGAAACCTTGAGGTTTGGAGTAGTTCACAAATCCCATCGTAGGCAAACCTTCCTGGCCTCATGAGGCCCCCACACCATTCAGGAAGAGGCCATGCTGGACAAAAACTCTAGCCTGAGGCACGTCTCAGAGTTGAAATGACCTCAGTGCAGGAGATCTCGATTCAGCCTCTCAGAGTGGGCCTGCCGTGCCATCGGTCCCAAACCTCACGCTAGCTTGTGTTTTCAGACTTCCTTCCTCACACTCCTGGCAAACAAGCCCTCCGGACTAGGAACTCCAGAACCACAACCCAGCCCAGGGTCTGCCCAAGGGAAGAAAAACGTTTCCCTGTGGGGCTCTCTCCAGAAAACCCAGATGAGGATCAACCTGCTCGGGCCTCGACGGTACCCGAACTGGATAGGCTGCTCTGGGCACTCATGCTCTGTCTGACACAGCCTGAAGCCAGACGTCCAGACAGACAAGGAGACAGCTGGCCGCACACCCAGCACTTCGGACACGCCATGGTCTTATGCCGTCACCTCTTCCTAACCTTGGTTTTCAGATATCTGAACCTAGACATTATATCAATTCTCCACACAGCTGGGTATCGCAAGCACAACACAGAACTCCTCCTTCCCCGTGGCTGTAAAGCTTGCTCTTGGCATGGAGTCACACCTTCAGGGTGGGAGAAACCTTCCTGGTCCCTGATGCCACGCCCAAACTTGAGTGCTGCTTAGGCACAAATTCACACTCTGACCCTCAGCATGAGCCCCATGTCAAAGAAAGGCCTGTCAGGGCCTGGGCCAAGAGCCCGCATATGGGGCTTGTCAAGCCCCTATGCACCCAATCCTCACCAGTGTTTGAGTTTTCCAGTCGCCCCGCCCGTACCTGGGGCTCTGCTCTGGAATCCCTTTCTTGGAGAGACACATGAGCCAGACAACACTTTTCCACCCTTCCCACAAAATGACCCCAAACTCTTGGGAGCTGGGACAAATCCCCAGAGAGGGATACTCGTCCACAGTCCCTGAGGCCACCCCTCCAATCCACGGCTATCTCGGACACAACATCCAGAGACAAAAGCCTGAAGGACGCCTCCCACTCGCCCTTGTTTCAGGGGCCCAGGAGCTCCCTCTCGGGCTGTATATCCGGCCTGCCATACCCTAGGCGCCACTCATAAGCTGAGTTTGTGTTTTCAGACTTCTGTGCCCTCAGCCTGGACCCACACAACCGCCAAGCTAGGGCCTCTGGAGCCACAGCGAAAGATTGTGCCTGCCCTCTCCAAGGAAATTGTGCCCAATCCATTGACCACAACCCTACAGGTTAGGGAAAAGCTCCAAGGCCCCTGAGGCCATCAATAGTGTAGGCCACCCTGGACTAAGAGGGGCTCTCTGACACCAACGGAGCAACTATCTCCACTTAGACTCTCAGACAGTGTCCCCAGAGACAGAAGGTTGAAATGGACAGGCCCCCAGGCCCTAATCTGAACCTTAGCTCTGGTTTCCATGTGTCCGTCCTCAGAGGTCTGTTTTCGTAGACCAGCACACGGGGCTTTTCTGAGGCACCAAACCAAACCTCTCTCGCCTCCACCTGGGGAGCTTACTTACTGGGGATGTATCAAACCCTTCAGGTAGGAGAGTTCCGCAGGGCCACTGAACAACCAGCACATTCCAAGTTTTCCATGGACCCAAACGCACATTATGACGCATCCTCAGGAGAGGCCATTTCAACTCAGCCCCCTGGTTAGCGTGCCCCAGAGGCAGCAGATCAAACATATCTTGTGGCTAATGGCCAATGGGAATGCGAGGCATGCTGTTCAGGGATCCATCCTTCCAACCGTGCTCTCCAGTCCTTCCGTATGGTATGTCCTGGAGCCATGCAACAGGACTCGAATGTCCCACAGAAGGAAACCTGGTGGTTTGGGGCAACCTCCAAACTCAGCGTGGGAAAACTTCCTTGGCCTCATGAGGCCCCCGCTTCATGAAGGTGCCATCATGGACACATACTCCAGCCTCAGCCAACGTCTGATCCTCAGCCTGACTTCAGATGCAGGAGATTTTGATTCAGCCTCTGCCTAGTGGGCCTGCTCTGCCCTTGGCTCCAATCCTCACTTTAGCTTGTTTTCCTAGACTTCCGTCCTCACACTCCTGGCCCACAAACCCTCCCTACTGGGAATTCTGGGGCCACAATGCAGCACTCCGCCTGCCTCCCAGGAGAAAAACTTTGTCTATGGTGCTGCCCAGAAACCCCAAATGAGGATCAAACTGCTTGGCACTCGGCAACACCCCAATTGCATAGGCTACCTTAAACACTGATGCTCTGTCGCAAATAGCCTGAGCCCAGACCTTCCAACAGACACCGACACAGCTGGCTGCACACCCAGCACATTGGACCCGCCACTGCCTTAGGCCACCATCCATTCCCAACCTGGGTTTTCAGTCATCAGAACCTAGACCTTATCTCCAATCACTGCACAGGGCGGAACCTGATGCACAAGTCAGAACCCCTCCTTCCCGATGGCAAGAAACCTTGCTGCTGGCAGTGAGTCAAACCTTCAGTGTAGGAGAAAACGGCATGGCCCATGAGGCCACGCCCATGTGTGAGGGCCGCCTTGGGCACAAACACACATTGTGTCCCTCAGTACCTTATTCAAGTAACGCCTCTCAGTGATTGGACCAAGAGCCCGCATATGTGGCTTGCCATGCCCATAGGCACGCAGGACTAACTAGATGGTGTGTATTCCAGTTGAGGGAACCCACTGCTGTGCTCTAGAGTCCCTCTCCTGGGGGGTCTCCTGTGGCAGAAAACAGTACTCTTCCCTTCCCGCAGAATGAACCCAAACACTTGGGAGCTTGGACAATCCCCCGAGAGGAAGGCTCTTCCTCGGCCCCTGAAGCAACCCCTACCCTGAACGGCCACTGTGAACGCAACACCCAGAGACAAAAGCCTGAGCGACTGCCTCCCACTTGCCCTCCTTTGATATCCAGAGGATCTCCCCTCTCGGACTGGAGATCAGGCCTGCCATTACCTTGGCCCCTACCTGAGCCAAGTTTGCTTTTTCAGACATCTGTCCCCACAGCCCTGGCAAACACAGCCTCTAGGCTGGGTCCTCTGGAGCCATACCACAGGACCATGCCTGCTCTCTCCTGGGAAACTCTGTCCATTCCTTTGGCCACACACCTCCAGAATATGAGAAACCTCAAGGCCCCCGAGGACATACCATTACCGGGAGCCTCCCTGCACACACAGGGGCCTTCGGACACAAGCGGAGCTGCTACCTCCATGAAGGCATGCACACAGTTGTCAACAGAGATAGAAGGTTGAGCCGGACAGGCCCTTAGGCCCTAATCTCAACTCTTGCTTTGTTTTCCAGGTGTCACTCCTCAGAGGCTTTGGTTCGAAGAACAGGATATGGGGCTTTCCTGAGGCACTGAACAGAACTTCTCTCGTCTCCACATGGGAAGCTTCCTTGTTGGAGCCGTGTCAAACACCTCAGGTTGGAGAATCCTGCAGAGTCCCTGAGCCACCTCCACATTCCAAGGTCTCCCAGGCCACCAAGCCACAGTAGGACTCATCTTCAGGAGAGTCCATTTCAACTCTCCCCTCTGGGTAGCTCACCCAGGAGCCCGCAGATTGAGCCTGCCTTGTCCTGACTAAAGAGTGGGAATATGAGGTGGCGTTCCCAGGCATCCATGCTTAGACACCTGCTCTCGAGTCTTTCCGTATGGGGCCTCCTGGAACCATCCAATAGCACTCGACTTTCGTGCAGAAGGAAACCTTGAGGTTTGGAGTAGTTCACAAATCCCATCGTAGGCAAACCTTCCTGGCCTCATGAGGCCCCCACACCATTCAGGAAGAGGCCATGCTGGACAAAAACTCTAGCCTGAGGCACGTCTCAGAGTTGAAATGACCTCAGTGCAGGAGATCTCGATTCAGCCTCTCAGAGTGGGCCTGCCGTGCCATCGGTCCCAAACCTCACGCTAGCTTGTGTTTTCAGACTTCCTTCCTCACACTCCTGGCAAACAAGCCCTCCGGACTAGGAACTCCAGAACCACAACCCAGCCCAGGGTCTGCCCAAGGGAAGAAAAACGTTTCCCTGTGGGGCTCTCTCCAGAAAACCCAGATGAGGATCAACCTGCTCGGGCCTCGACGGTACCCGAACTGGATAGGCTGCTCTGGGCACTCATGCTCTGTCTGACACAGCCTGAAGCCAGACGTCCAGACAGACAAGGAGACAGCTGGCCGCACACCCAGCACTTCGGACACGCCATGGTCTTATGCCGTCACCTCTTCCTAACCTTGGTTTTCAGATATCTGAACCTAGACATTATATCAATTCTCCACACAGCTGGGTATCGCAAGCACAACACAGAACTCCTCCTTCCCCGTGGCTGTAAAGCTTGCTCTTGGCATGGAGTCACACCTTCAGGGTGGGAGAAACCTTCCTGGTCCCTGATGCCACGCCCAAACTTGAGTGCTGCTTAGGCACAAATTCACACTCTGACCCTCAGCATGAGCCCCATGTCAAAGAAAGGCCTGTCAGGGCCTGGGCCAAGAGCCCGCATATGGGGCTTGCCAAGCCCCTATGCACCCAATCCTCACCAGTGTTTGAGTTTTCCAGTCGCCCCGCCCGTACCTGGGGCTCTGCTCTGGAATCCCTTTCTTGGAGAGACACATGAGCCAGACAACACGACTCCACCCTTCCCACAAAATGACCCCAAACTCTTGGGAGCTGGGACAAATCCCCAGAGAGCGATACTCGTCCACAGTCCCTGAGGCCACCCCTCCAATCCACGGCTATCTCGGACACAACATCCAGAGACAAAAGCCTGAAGGAACGCCTCCCACTCGCCCTAGTTTCAGAGGCCCAGGAGCTCCCTCTCGGGCTGTACATCCGGCCTGCCATACCCTAGGCGCCACTCATAAGCTGAGTTTGTGTTTTCAGACTTCTGTGCCCTCAGCCTGGACCCACACAACCGCCAGGCTAGGGCCTCTGGAGCCACAGCGAAAGATTGTGCCTGCCCTCTCCAAGGAAATTGTGCCCAATCCATTGACCACAACCCTACAGGTTAGGGAAAAGCTCCAAAGCCCCTGAGGCCATCAATAGTGTAGGCCACCCTGGACTAAGAGGGGCTCTCTGACACCAGCGGAGCAACTATCTCCACTTAGACTCTCAGACAGTGTCCCCAGAGACAGAAGGTTGAAATGGACAGGCCCCCAGGCCCTAATCTGAACCTTAGCTCTGGTTTCCATGTGTCCGTCCTCAGAGGTCTGTTTTCGTAGACCAGCACACGGGGCTTTTCTGAGGCACCAAACCAAACCTCTCTCGCCTCCACATGGGGAGCTTACTTACTGGGGATGTATCAAACCCTTCAGGTAGGAGAGTTCCGCAGGGCCACTGAACAACCAGCACATTCCAAGGTTTCCATGGACCCAAACGCACATTATGACGCATCCTCAGGAGAGGCCATTTCAACTCAGCCCCCTGGTTAGCGTGCCCCAGAGGCAGCAGATCAAACATATCTTGTGGCTAATGGCCAATGGGAATGCGAGGCATGCTGTACAGGGATCCATCCTTCGAACCGTGCTCTCCAGTCCTTCCGTATGGTATGTCCTGGAGCCATGCAACAGGACTCGAATGTCCCACAGAAGGAAACCTGGTGGTTTGGGGCAACCTCCAAACTCAGCGTGGGAAAACTTCCTTGGCCTCATGAGGCCCCCGCTCTATGAAGGTGCCATCATGGACACATACTCCAGCCTCAGCCAACGTCTGATCCTCAGCCTGACTTCAGATGCAGGAGATTTTGATTCAGCCTCTGCCTAGTGGGCCTGCTCTGCCCTTGGCTCCAATCCTCACTTTAGCTTGTGTTCCTAGACTTCCGTCCTCACACTCCTGGCCCACAAACCCTCCCTTCTGGGAATTCTGGGGCCACAATGAAGCACTCCGCCTGCCTCCCAGGAGAAAAACTTTGTCTATGGTGCTGCCCAGAAACCCCAAATGAGGATCAAACTGCTTGGCCCTCGGCAACACCCCAATTGCATAGGCTACCTTAAACACTGATGCAAATAGCATCTGTCGCAAATAGCCTGAGCCCAGACCTTCCAACAGACACCGACACAGCTGGCTGCACACCCAGCACATTGGACCCGCCACTGCCTTAGGCCACCATCCATTCCCAACCTGGGTTTTCAGTCATCAGAACCTAGACCTTATCTCCAATCCCTGCACAGGGCGGAACCTGATGCACAAGTCAGAACCCCTCCTTCCCCATGGCAAGAAACCTTGCTGCTGGCAGTGAGTCAAACCTTCAGTGTAGGAGAAAACGGCATGGCCCATGAGGCCACGCCCATGTGTGAGGGCCGCCTTGGGCACAAACACACATTGTGACCCTCAGCGTGAGTACCTTATTCAAGTAACGCCTCTCAGTGATTGGACCAAGAGCCCGCATATGTGGCTTGCCATGCCCATAGGCACGCAGGACTAACTAGATGGTGTGTATTCCAATTGAGGGAACCCACTGCTGTGCTCTAGAGTCCCTCTCCTGGGGGGTCCCCTGTGGCAGAAAACAGTACTCTTCCCTTCCCACAGAATGAACCCAAACACTTGGGAGCTTGGACAATCCCCCGAGAGGAAGGCTCTTCCTCGGCCCCTGAAGCAACCCCTACCCTGAACGGCCACTGTGAACGCAACACCCAGAGACAAAAGCCTGAGCGACTGCCTCCCACTTGCCCTCCTTTGATATCCAGAGGATCTCCCCTCTCGGACTGGAGATCAGGCCTGCCATTACCTTGGCCCCTACCTGAGCCAAGTTTGCTTTTTCAGACATCTGTCCCCACAGCCCTGGCAAACACAGCCTCTAGGCTGGGTCCTCTGGAGCCATACCACAGGACCATGCCTGCTCTCTCCTGGGAAACTCTGTCCATTCCTTTGGCCACACACCTCCAGAATATGAGAAACCTCAAGGCCCCCGAGGACATACCATTACCGGGAGCCTCCCTGCACACACAGGGGCCTTCGGACACAAGCGGAGCTGCTACCTCCATGAAGGCATGCACACAGATGTCAACAGAGATAGAAGGTTGAGCCGGACAGGCCCTTAGGCCCTAATCTCAACTCTTGCTTTGTTTTCCAGGTGTCACTCCTCAGAGGCTTTGGTTCGAAGAACAGGATATGGGGCTTTCCTGAGGCACTGAACAGAACTTCTCTCGTCTCCACATGGGAAGCTTCCTTGTTGGAGCCGTGTCAAACACCTCAGGTTGGAGAATCCTGCAGAGTCCCTGAGCCACCTCCACATTCCAAGGTCTCCCAGGCCACCAAGCCACAGTAGGACTCATCTTCAGGAGAGTCCTTTTCAACTCTCCCCTCTGGGTAGCTCACCCAGGAGCCCGCAGATTGAGCCTGCCTTGTCCTGACTAAAGAGTGGGAATATGAGGTGGCGTTCCCAGGCATCCATGCTTAGACACCTGCTCTCGAGTCTTTCCGTATGGGGCCTCCTGGAACCATCCAATAGCACTCGACTTTCGTGCAGAAGGAAACCTTGAGGTTTGGAGTAGTTCACAAATCCCATCGTAGGCAAACCTTCCTGGCCTCATGAGGCCCCCACACCATTCAGGAAGAGGCCATGCTGGACAAAAACTCTAGCCTGAGGCACGTCTCAGAGTTGAAATGACCTCAGTGCAGGAGATCTCGATTCAGCCTCTCAGCGTGGGGCTGCCGTGCCATCGGTCCCAAACCTCACGCTAGCTTGTGTTTCCAGACTTCCTTCCTCACACTCCTGACAAACAATCCCTCCGGACTAGGAACTCCAGAACCACAACCCAGCCCAGGGTCTGCCCAAGGGAAGAAAAACGTTTCCCTGTGGGGCTCTCTCCAGAAAACCCAGATGAGGATCAACCTGCTCGGGCCTCGACGGTACCCGAACTGGATAGGCTGCTCTGGGCACTCATGCTCTGTCTGACACAGCCTGAAGCCAGACGTCCAGACAGACAAGGAGACAGCTGGCCGCACACCCAGCACTTCGGACACACCATGGTCTTATGCCGTCACCTCTTCCTAACCTTGGTTTTCAGATATCTGAACCTAGACATTATATCAATTCTCCACACAGCTGGGTATCGCAAGCACAACACAGAACTCCTCCTTGCCCGTGGCTGTAAAGCTTGCTCTTGGCATGGAGTCACACCTTCAGGGTGGGAGAAACCTTCCTGGTCCCTGATGCCACGCCCAAACTTGAGTGCTGCTTGGGCACAAATTCACACTCTGACCCTCAGCATGAGCCCCATGTCAAAGAAAGGCCTGTCAGGGCCTGGGCCAAGAGCCCGCATATGGGGCTTGCCAAGCCCCTATGCACCCAATCCTCACCAGTGTTTGAGTTTTCCAGTCGCCCCGCCCGTACCTGGGGCTCTGCTCGGGAATCCCTTTCTTGGAGAGACACGTGAGCCAGACAACACGACTCCACCCTTCCCACAAAATGACCCCAAACTCTTGGGAGCTGGGACAAATCCCCAGAGAGGGATACTCCTCCACAGTCCCTGAGGCCACCCCTCCAATCCACGGCTATCTCGGACACAACATCCAGAGACAAAAGCCTGAAGGAACGCCTCCCACTCGCCCTTGTTTCAGAGGCCCAGGAGCTCCCTCTCGGGCTGTACATCCGGCCTGCCATACCCTAGGCGCCACTCATAAGCTGAGTTTGTGTTTTCAGACTTCTGTGCCCTCAGCCTGGACCCACACAACCGCCAGGCTAGGGCCTCTGGAGCCACAGCGAAAGATTGTGCATGCCCTCTCCAAGGAAATTGTGCCCAATCCATTGACCACAACCCTACAGGTTAGGGAAAAGTTCCAAGGCCCCTGAGGCCATCAATAGTGTAGGCCACCCTGGACTAAGAGGGGCTCTCTGACACCAGCGGAGCAACTATCTCCACTTAGACTCTCAGTGTCCCCAGAGACAGAAGGTTGAAATGGACAGGCCCCCAGGCCGTAATCTGAACCTTAGCTCTGGTTTCCATGTGTCCGTCCTCAGAGGTCTGTTTTCGTAGACCAGCACACGGGGCTTTTCTGAGGCACCAAACCAAACCCCTCTCGCCTCCGCATGGGGAGCTTACTTACTGGGGATGTATCAAACCCTTCAGGTAGGAGAGTTCCGCAGGGCCACTGAAAAACCAGCACATTCCAAGGTTTCAATGGACCCAAACGCACATTATGACGCATCCTCAGGAGAGGCCATTTCAACTCAGCCCCCTGGTTAGCGTGCCCCAGAGGCAGCAGATCAAATATATCTTGTGGCTAATGGCCAATGGGAATGCGAGGCATGCTGTACAGGGATCCATCCTTCGAACCGTGCTCTCCAGTCCTACCGTTTGGTATGTCCTGGAGCCATGCAACAGGACTCGAATGTCCCACAGAAGGAAACCTGGTGGTTTGGGGCAACCTCCAAACTCAGCGTGGGAAAACTTCCTTGGCCTCATGAGGCCCCCGCTTCATGAAGGTGCCATCATGGACACATACGCCAGCCTCAGCCGACGTCTGATCCTCAGCCTGACTTCAGATGCAGGAGATTTTGATTCAGCCTCTGCCTAGTGGGCCTGCTCTGACCTTGGCTCCAATCCTCACTTTAGCTTGTGTTCCTAGACTTCCGTCCTCACACTCCTGGCCCACAAACCCTCCCTACTGGGAATTCTGGGGCCACAATGAAGCACTCCGCCTGCCTCCCAGGAGAAAAACTTTGTCTATGGTGCTGCCCAGAAACCCCAAATGAGGATCAAACTGCATGGCCCTCGGCAGCAACCCAATTGCATAGGCTACCTTAAACACTGATGCTCTGTTGCAAATAGCCTGAGCCCAGACCTTCCAACAGACACCGACACAGCTGGCTGCACACCCAGCACATTGGACCCGCCACTGCCTTAGGCCACCATCCATTCCCAACCTGGGTTTTCAGTCATCAGAACCTAGACCTTATCTCCAATCCCTGCACAGGGGGGAACCTGATGCACAAGTCAGAACCCCTCCTTCCCCATGGCAAGAAACCTTGCTGCTGGCAGTGAGTCAAACCTTCAGTGTAGGAGAAAACGGCATGGCCCATGAGGCCACGCCCATGTGTGAGGGCTACCTTGGGCACAAACACACATTGTGACCCTCAGCGTGAGTACCTTATTCAAGTAACGCCTCTCAGTGATTGGACCAAGAGCCCGCATATGTGGCTTGCCATGCCCATAGGCACGCAGGACTAACTAGATGGTGTGTATTCCAGTTGAGGGAACCCACTGCTGTGCTCTAGAGTCCCTCTCCTGGGGGGTCCCCTGTGGCAGAAAACAGTACTCTTCCCTTCCCACAGAATGAACCCAAACACTTGGGAGCTTGGACAATCCCCCAAGAGGAAGGCCCTTCCTCGGCCCCTGAAGCAACCCCTACCCTGAACGGCCACTGTGAACGCAACACCCAGAGACAAAAGCCTGAGCGACTGCCTCCCACTTGCCCTCCTTTGATATCCAGAGGATCTCCCCTCTCGGACTGGAGATCAGGCCTGCCATTACCTTGGCCCCTACCTGAGCCAAGTTTGCTTTTTCAGACATCTGTCCCCACAGCCCTGGCAAACACAGCCTCTAGGCTGGGTCCTCTGGTGCCATACCACAGGACCATGCCTGCTCTCTCCTGGGAAACTCTGTCCATTCCTTTGGCCACACACCTCCAGAATATGAGAAACCTCAAGGCCCCCGAGGACATACCATTACCGGGAGCCTCCCTGCACACACAGGGACCTTCGGACACAAGCGGAGCTGCTACCTCCATGAAGGCATGCACACAGATGTCAACAGAGATAGAAGGTTGAGCCCGACAGGCCCTTAGGCCCTAATCTCAACTCTTGCTTTGTTTTCCAGGTGTCACTGCTCAGAGGCTTTGGTTCGAAGAACAGGATATGGGGCTTTCCTGAGGCACTGAACAGAACTTCTCTCGTCTCCACATGGGAAGCTTCCTTGTTGGAGCCGTGTCAAACACCTCAGGTTGGAGAATCCTGCAGAGTCCCTGAGCCACCTCCACATTCCAAGGTCTCCCAGGCCACCAAGCTACAGTAGGACTCATCTTCAGGAGAGTCCATTTCAACTCTCCCCTCTGGGTAGCTCACCCAGGAGCCCGCAGATTGAGCCTGCCTTGTCCTGACTAAAGAGTGGGAATATGAGGTGGCGTTCCCAGGCATCCATGCTTAGACACCTGCTCTCGAGTCTTTCCGTATGGGGCCTCCTGGAACCATCCAATAGCACTCGACTTTCGTGCAGAAGGAAACCTTGAGGTTTGGAGTAGTTCACAAATCCCATCGTAGGCAAACCTTCCTGGCCTCATGAGGCCCCCACACCATTCAGGAAGAGGCCATCCTGGACAAAAACTCTAGCCTGAGGCACGTCTCATAGTTGAAATGACCTCAGTGCAGGAGATCTCGATTCAGCCTCTCAGAGTAGGCCTGCCGTGCCATCAGTCCCAAACCTCACGCTAGCTTGTGTTTTCAGACTTCCTTCCTCACACTCCTGGCAAACAAGCCCTCCGGACTAGGAACTCCAGAACCACAACCCAGCCCAGGGTCTGCCCAAGGGAAGAAAAACGTTTCCCTGTGGGGCTCTCTCCAGGAAACCCAGATGAGGATCAACCTGCTCGGGCCTCGACGGTACCCGAACTGGATAGGCTGCTCTGGGCACTCATGCTCTGTCTGACACAGCCTGAAGCCAGACGTCCAGACAGACAAGGAGACAGCTGGCTGCACACCCAGCACTTCGGACACGCCATGGCCTTATGCCGTCACCTCTTCCTAACCTTGGTTTTCAGATATCTGAACCTATACGTTATATCAATTCTCCACACAGCTGGGTATCGCAAGCACAACACAGAACTCCTCCTTCCCCGTGGCTGTAAAGCTTGCTCTTGGCATGGAGTCACACCTTCAGGGTGGGAGAAACCTTCCTGGTCCCTGATGCCACGCCCAAACTTGAGTGCTGCTTGGGCACAAATTCACACTCTGACCCTCAGCATGAGCCCCATGCCAAAGAAAGGCCTGTCAGGGCCTGGGCCAAGAGCCCGCATATGGGGCTTGCCAAGCCCCTATGCACCCAATCCTCACCAGTGTTTGAGTTTTCCAGTCGCCCCGCCTGTACCTGGGGCTCTGCTCTGGAATCCCTTTCTTGGAGAGACACATGAGCCAGACAACACGACTCCACCCTTCCCACAAAATGACCCCAAACTCTTGGGAGCTGGGACAAATCCCCAGAGAGGGATACTCGTCCACAGTCCCTGAGGCCACCCCTCCAATCCACGGCTATCTCGGACACAACATCCAGAGACAAAAGCCTGAAGGAACGCCTCCCACTCGCCCTTGTTTCAGAGGCCCAGGAGCTCCCTCTCGGGCTGTACATCCGGCCTGCCATACCCTAGGCGCCACTCATAAGCTGAGTTTGTGTTTTCAGACTTCTGTGCCCTCAGCCTGGACCCACACAACCGCCAGGCTAGGGCCTCTGGAGCCACAGCGAAAGATTGTGCCTGCCCTCTCCAAGGAAATTGTGCCCAATCCATTGACCACAACCCTACAGGTTAGGGAAAAGCTCCAAGGCCCCTGAGGCCATCAATAGTGTAGGCCACCCTGGACTAAGAAAGGGTCTCTGACACCAGCGGAGCATCTATCTCCACTTAGACTCTCAGACAGTGTCCCCAGAGACAGAAGGTTAAAATGGACAGGCCCCCAGGCCCTAATCTGAACCTTAGCTCTGGTTTCCATGTGTCCGTCCTCAGAGGTCTGTTTTCGTAGACCAGCACACGGGGCTTTTCTGAGGCACCAAACCAAACCTCTCTCGTCTCCACATGGGGAGCTTACTTACTGGGGATGTATCAAACCCTTCAGGTAGGAGAGTTCCGCAGGGCCACTGAACAACCAGCACATTCCAAGGTTTCCATGGACCCAAACGCACATTATGACGCATCCTCAGGAGAGGCCATTTCAACTCAGCCCCCTGGTTAGCGTGCCCCAGAGGCAGCAGATCAAACATATCTTGTGGCTAATGGCCAATGGGAATGCGAGGCATGCTGTACAGGGATCCATCCTTCGAACCGTGCTCTCCAGTCCTTCCGTATGGTATGTCCTGGAGCCATGCAACAGGACTCGAATGTCCCACAGAAGGAAACCTGGTGGTTTGGGGCAACCTCCAAACTCAGCGTGGGAAAACTTCCTTGGCCTCATGAGGCCCCCGCTCTATGAAGGTGCCATCATGGACACATACTCCAGCCTCAGCCAACGTCTGATCCTCAGCCTGACTTCAGATGCAGGAGATTTTGATTCAGCCTCTGCCTAGTGGGCCTGCTCTGCCCTTGGCTCCAATCCTCACTTTAGCTTGTGTTCCTAGACTTCCGTCCTCACACTCCTGGCCCACAAACCCTCCCTTCTGGGAATTCTGGGGCCACAATGAAGCACTCCGCCTGCCTCCCAGGAGAAAAACTTTGTCTATGGTGCTGCCCAGAAACCCCAAATGAGGATCAAACTGCTTGGCCCTCGGCAACACCCGAATTGCATAGGCTACCTTAAACACTGATGCTCTGTCGCAAATAGCCTGAGCCCAGACCTTCCAACAGACACCGACACAGCTGGCTGCACACCCAGCACATTGGACCCGCCACTGCCTTAGGCCACCATCCATTCCCAACCTGGGTTTTCAGTCATCAGAACCTAGACCTTATCTCCAATCCCTGCACAGGGCGGAACCTGATGCACAAGTCAGAACCCCTCCTTCCCCATGGCAAGAAACCTTGCTGCTGGCAGTGAGTCAAACCTTCAGTGTAGGAGAAAACGGCATGGCCCATGAGGCCACGCCCATGTGTGAGGGCCGCCTTGGGCACAAACACACATTGTGACCCTCAGCGTGAGTACCTTATTCAAGTAACGCCTCTCAGTGATTGGACCAAGAGCCCGCATATGTGGCTTGCCATGCCCATAGGCACGCAGGACTAACTAGATGGTGTGTATTCCAGTTGAGGGAACCCACTGCTGTGCTCTAGAGTCCCTCTCCTGGGGGGTCCCCTGTGGCAGAAAACAGTACTCTTCCCTTCCCACAGAATGAACCCAAACACTTGGGAGCTTGGACAATCCCCCGAGAGGAAGGCTCTTCCTCGGCCCCTGAAGCAACCCCTACCCTGAACGGCCACTGTGAACGCAACACCCAGAGACAAAAGCCTGAGCGACTGCCTCCCACTTGCCCTCCTTTGATATCCAGAGGATCTCCCCTCTCGGACTGGAGATCAGGCCTGCCATTACCTTGGCCCCTACCTGAGCCAAGTTTGCTTTTTCAGACATCTGTCCCCACAGCCCTGGCAAACACAGCCTCTAGGCTGGGTCCTCTGGAGCCATACCACAGGACCATGCCTGCTCTCTCCTGGGAAACTCTGTCCATTCCTTTGGCCACACACCTCCAGAATATGAGAAACCTCAAGGCCCCCGAGGACATACCATTACCGGGAGCCTCCCTGCACACAAAGGGACCTTCGGACACAAGCGGAGCTGCTACCTCCATGAAGGCATGCACACAGATGTCAACAGAGATAGAAGGTTGAGCCGGACAGGCCCTTAGGCCCTAATCTCAACTCTTGCTTTGTTTTCCAGGTGTCACTCCTCAGAGGCTTTGGTTCGAAGAACAGGATATGGGGCTTTCCTGAGGCACTGAACAGAACTTCTCTCGTCTCCACATGGGAAGCTTCCTTGTTGGAGCCGTGTCAAACACCTCAGGTTGGAGAATCCTGCAGAGTCCCTGAGCCACCTCCACATTCCAAGGTCTCCCAGGCCACCAAGCCACAGTAGGACTCATCTTCAGGAGAGTCCATTTCAACTCTCCCCTCTGGGTAGCTCACCCAGGAGCCCGCAGATTGAGCCTGCCTTGTCCTGACGAAAGAGTGGGAATATGAGGTGGCGTTCCCAGGCATCCATGCTTAGACACCTGCTCTCGAGTCTTTCCGTATGGGGCCTCCTGGAACCATCCAATAGCACTCGACTTTCGTGCAGAAGGAAACCTTGAGGTTTGGAGTAGTTCACAAATCCCATCGTAGGCAAACCTTCCTGGCCTCATGTGGCCCCCACACCATTCAGGAAGAGGCCATGCTGGACAAAAACTCTAGCCTGAGGCACGTCTCATAGTTGAAATGAACTCAGTGCAGGAGATCTCGATTCAGCCTCTCAGAGTGGGGCTGCCGTGACATCGGTCCCAAACCTCACGCTAGCTTGTGTTTCCAGACTTCCTTCCTCACACTCCTGGCAAACAAGCCCTCCGGACTAGGAACTCCAGAACCACAACCCAGCCCAGGGTCTGCCCAAGCGAAGAAAAACGTTTCCCTGTGGGGCTCTCTCCAGAAAACCCAGATGAGGATCAACCTGCTCGGGCCTCGATGGTACCCGAACTGGATAGGCTGCTCTGGGCACTCATGCTCTGTCTGACACAGCCTGAAGCCAGACGTCCAGACAGACAAGGAGACAGCTGGCCGCACACCCAGCACTTCGGACACACCATGGTCTTATGCCATCACCTCTTCCTAACCTTGGTTTTCAGATATCTGAACCTAGACATTATATCAATTCTCGACACAGCTGGGTATCGCAAGCACAACACAGAACTCCTCCTTCCCCGTGGCTGTAAAGCTTGCTCTTGGCATGGAGTCACACCTTCAGGGTGGGAGAAACCTTCCTGGTCCCTGATGCCACGCCCAAACTTGAGTGCTGCTTGGGCACAAATTCACACTCTGACCCTCAGCATGAGCCCCATGTCAAAGAAAGGCCTGTCAGGGCCTGGGCCAAGAGCCCGCATATGGGGCTTGCCAAGCCCCTATGCACCCAATCCTCACCAGTGTTTGAGTTTTCCAGTCGCCCCGCCCGTACCTGGGGCTCTGCTCTGGAATCCCTTTCTTGGAGAGACACGTGAGCCAGACAACACTTTTCCACCCTTCCCACAAAATGACCCCAAACTCTTGGGAGCTGGGACAAATCCCCAGAGAGGGATACTCGTCCACAGTCCCTGAGGCCACCCCTCCAATCCACGGCTATCTCGGACACAACATCCAGAGACAAAAGCCTGAAGGAACGCCTCCCACTCGCCCTTGTTTCAGAGGCCCAGGAGCTCCCTCTCGGGCTGTACATCCGGCCTGCCATACCCTAGGCGCCACTCATAAGCTGAGTTTGTGTTTTCAGACTTCTGTGCCCTCAGCCTGGACCCACACAACCGCCAGGCTAGGGCCTCTGGAGCCACAGCGAAAGATTGTGCCTGCCCTCTCCAAGGAAATTGTGCCCAATCCATTGACCACAACCCTACAGGTTAGGGAAAAGCTCCAAGGCCCCTGAGGCCATCAATAGTGTAGGCCACCCTGGACTAAGAGGGGCTCTCTGACACCAGCGGAGCATCTATCTCCACTTAGACTCTCAGACAGTGTCCCCAGAGACAGAAGGTTGAAATGGACAGGCCCCCAGGCCCTAATCTGAACCTTAGCTCTGGTTTCCATGTGTCCGTCCTCAGAGGTCTGTTTTCGTAGAACAGCACACGGGGCTTTTCTGAGGCACCAAACCAAACCCCTCTCGCCTCCACATGGGGAGCTTACTTACTGGGGATGTATCAAACCCTTCAGGTAGGAGAGTTCCGCAGGGCCACTGAAAAACCAGCACATTCCAAGGTTTCCATGGACCCAAACGCACATTATGACGCATCCTCAGGAGAGGCCATTTCAACTCAGCCCCCTGGTTAGCGTGCCCCAGAGGCAGCAGATCAAACATATCTTGAGGCTAATGGCCAATGGGAATGCGAGGCATGCTGTACAGGGATCGATCCTTCGAACCGTGCTCTCCAGTCCTACCGTTTGGTATGTCCTGGAGCCATGCAACAGGACTCGAATGTCCCACAGAAGGAAACCTGGTGGTTTGGGGCAACCTCCAAACTCAGCGTGGGAAAACTTCCTTGGCCTCATGAGGCCCCCGCTTCATGAAGGTGCCATCATGGACACATAAGCCAGCCTCAGCCAACGTCTGATACTCAGCCTGACTTCAGATGCAGGAGATTTTGATTCAGCCTCTGCCTAGTGGGCCTGCTCTGCCCTTGGCTCCAATCCTCACTTTAGCTTGTGTTCCTAGACTTCCGTCCTCACACTCCTGGCCCACAAACCCTCCCTACTGGGAATTCTGGGGCCACAATGCAGCACTCCGCCTGCCTCCCAGGAGACAAACTTTGTCTATGGTGCTGCCCAGAAACCCCAAATGAGGATCAAACTGCATGGCCCTCGGCAGCACCCCAATTGCATAGGCTACCTTAAACACTGATGCTCTGTCGCAAATAGCCTGAGCCCAGACCTTCCAACAGACACCGACACAGCTGGCTGCACACCCAGCACATTGGACCCGCCACTGCCTTAGGCCACCATCCATTCCCAACCTGGGTTTTCAGTCATCAGAACCTAGACCTTATCTCCAATCCCTGCACAGAAGGAAACCTGATGCACAAGTCAGAACCCCTCCTTTCCCATGGCAAGAAACCTTGCTGCTGGCAGTGAGTCAAACCTTCAGTGTAGGAGAAAACGGCATGGCCCATGAGGCCACGCCCATGTGTGAGGGCCGCCTTGGGCACAAACACACATTGTGACCCTCAGCGTGAGTACCTTATTCAAGTAACGCCTCTCAGTGATTGGACCAAGAGCCCGCATATGTGGCTTGCCATGCCCATAGGCACGCAGGACTAACTAGATGGTGTGTATTCCAGTTGAGGGAACCCACTGCTGTGCTCTAGAGTCCCTCTCCTGGGGGGTCCCCTGTGGCAGAAAACAGTACTCTTCCCTTCCCACAGAATGAACCCAAACACTTGGGAGCTTGGACAATCCCCCGAGAGGAAGGCTCTTCCTCGGCCCCTGAAGCAACCCCTACCCTGAACAGCCACTGTGAACGCAACACCCAGAGACAAAAGCCTGAGCGACTGCCTCCCACTTGCCCTCCTTTGATATCCAGAGGATCTCCCCTCTCGGACTGGAGATCAGGCCTGCCATTACATTGGCCCCTACCTGAGCCAAGTTTGCTTTTTCAGACATCTGTCCCCACAGCCCTGGCAAACACAGCCTCTAGGCTGGGTCCTCTGGAGCCATACCACAGGACCATGCCTGCTCTCTCCTGGGAAACTCTGTCCATTCCTTTGGCCACACACCTCCAGAAAATGAGAAACCTCAAGGCCCCCGAGGACATACCATTACCGGGAGCCTCCCTGCACACAAAGGGACCTTCGGACACAAGCGGAGCTGCTACCTCCATGAAGGCATGCACACAGATGTCAACAGAGATTGAAGGTTGAGCCCGACAGGCCCTTAGGCCCTAATCTCAACTCTTGCTTTGTTTTCCAGGTGTCACTCCTCAGAGGCTTTGGTTCGAAGAACAGGATATGGGGCTTTCCTGAGGCACTGAACAGAACTTCTCTCGTCTCCACATGGGAAGCTTCCTTGTTGGAGCCGTGTCAAACACCTCAGGTTGGAGAATCCTGCAGAGTCCCTGAGCCACCTCCACATTCCAAGGTCTCCCAGGCCACCAAGCCACAGTAGGACTCATCTTCAGGAGAGTCCATTTCAACTCTCCCCTCTGGGTAGCTCACCCAGGAGCCCGCAGATTGAGCCTGCCTTGTCCTGACGAAAGAGTGGGAATATGAGGTGGCGTTCCCAGGCATCCATGCTTAGACACCTGCTCTCGAGTCTTTCCGTATGGGGCCTCCTGGAACCATCCAATAGCACTCGACTTTCGTGCAGAAGGAAACCTTGAGGTTTGGAGTAGTTCACAAATCCCATCGTAGGCAAACCTTCCTGGCCTCATGAGGCCCCCACACCATTCAGGAAGAGGCCATCCTGGACAAAAACTCTAGCCTGAGGCACGTCTCATAGTTGAAATGACCTCAGTGCAGGAGATCTCGATTCAGCCTCTCAGAGTGGGCCTGCCGTGCCATCGGTCCCAAACCTCACGCTAGCTTGTGTTTTCATAATTCCTTCCTCACACTCCTGGCAAACAAGCCCTCCGGACTAGGAACTCCAGAACCACAACCCAGCCCAGGGTCTGCCCAAGGGAAGAAAAACGTTTCCCTGTGGGGCTCTCTCCAGAAAACCCAGATGAGGATCAACCTGCTCGGGCCTCGACGGTACCCGAACTGGATAGGCTGCTCTGGGCACTCATGCTCTGTCTGACACAGCCTGAAGCCAGACGTCCAGACAGACAAGGAGACAGCTGGCCGCACACCCAGCACTTCGGACACGCCATGGTCTTATGCCATCACCTCTTCCTAACCTTGGTTTTCAGATATCTGAACCTAGACATTATATCAATTCTCCACACAGCTGGGTATCGCAAGCACAACACAGAACTCCTCCTTCCCCGTGGCTGTAAAGCTTGCTCTTGGCATGGAGTCACACCTTCAGGGTGGGAGAAACCTTCCTGGTCCCTGATGCCACGCCCAAACTTGACTGCTGCTTGGGCACAAATTCACACTCTGACCCTCAGCATGAGCCCCATGCCAAAGAAAGGCCTGTCAGGGCCTGGGCCAAGAGCCCGCATATGGGGCTTGCCAAGCCCCTATGCACCCAATCCTCACCAGTGTTTGAGTTTTCCAGTCGCCGCGCCCGTACCTGGGGCTCTGCTCTGGAATCCCTTTCTTGGAGAGACACATGAGCCAGACAACACGACTCCACCCTTCCCACAAAATGACCCCAAACTCTTGGGAGCTGGGACAAATCCCCAGAGAGGGATACTCGTCCACAGTCCCTGAGGCCACCCCTCCAATCCACGGCTATCTCGGACACAACATCCAGAGACAAAAGCCTGAAGGAACGCCTCCCACTCGCCCTTGTTTCAGAGGCCCAGGAGCTCCCTCTCGGGCTGTACATCCGGTCTGCCATACCCTAGGCGCCACTCATAAGCTGAGTTTGTGTTTTCAGACTTCTGTGCCCTCAGCCTGGACCCACACAACCGCCAGGCTAGGGCCTCTGGAGCCACAGCGAAAGATTGTGCCTGCCCTCTCCAAGAAAATTGTGCCCAATCCATTGACCACAACCCTACAGGTTAGGGAAAAGCTCCAAGGCCCCTGAGGCCATCAATAGTGTAGGCCACCCTGGACTAAGAGGGGCTCTCTGACACCAGGGGAGCATCTATCTCCACTTAGACTCTCAGACAGTGTCCCCAGAGACAGAAGGTTAAAATGGACAGGCCCCCAGGCCCTAATCTGAACCTTAGCTCTGGTTTCCATGTGTCCGTCCTCAGAGGTCTGTTTTCGTAGACCAGCACACGGGGCTTTTCTGAGGCACCAAACCAAACCTCTCTCGTCTCCACATGGGGAGCTTACTTACTGGGGATGTATCAAACCCTTCAGGTCGGAGAGTTCCGCAGGGCCACTGAACAACCAGCACATTCCAAGGTTTCCATGGACCCAAACGCACATTATGACGCATCCTCAGGAGAGGCCATTTCAACTCAGCCCCCTGGTTAGCGTGCCCCAGAGGCAGCAGATCAAACATATCTTGTGGCTAATGGCCAATGGGAATGCGAGGCATGCTGTACAGGGATCCATCCTTCGAACCGTGCTCTCCAGTCCTTCCGTATGGTATGTCCTGGAGCCATGCAACAGGACTCGAATGTCCCACAGAAGGAAACCTGGTGGTTTGGGGCAACCTCCAAACTCAGCGTGGGAAAACTTCCTTGGCCTCATGAGGCCCCCGCTCTATGAAGGTGCCATCATGGACACATACTCCAGCCTCAGCCAACGTCTGATCCTCAGCCTGACTTCAGATGCAGGAGATTTTGATTCAGCCTCTGCCTAGTGGGCCTGCTCTGCCCTTGGCTCCAATCCTCACTTTAGCTTGTGTTCCTAGACTTCCGTCCTCACACTCCTGGCCCACAAACCCTCCCTTCTGGGAATTCTGGGGCCACAATGCAGCACTCCGCCTGCCTCCCAGGAGAAAAACTTTGTCTATGGTGCTGCCCAGAAACCCCAAATGAGGATCAAACTGCTTGGCCCTCGGCAACACCCGAATTGCATAGGCTACCTTAAACACTGATGCTCTGTCGCAAATAGCCTGAGCCCAGACCTTCCAACAGACACCGACACAGCTGGCTGCACACCCAGCACATTGGACCCGCCACTGCCTTAGGCCACCATCCATTCCCAACCTGGGTTTTCAGTCATCAGAACCTAGACCTTATCTCCAATCCCTGTACAGGGCGGAACCTGATGCACAAGTCAGAACCCCTCCTTCCCCATGGCAAGAAACCTTGCTGCTGGCAGTGAGTCAAACCTTCAGTGTAGGAGAAAACGGCATGGCCCATGAGGCCACGCCCATGTGTGAGGGCCGCCTTGGGCACAAACACACATTGTGACCCTCAGCGTGAGTACCTTATTCAAGTAACGCCTCTCAGTGATTGGACCAAGAGCCCGCATATGTGGCTTGCCATGCCCATAGGCACGCAGGACTAACTAGATGGTGTGTATTCCAGTTGAGGGAACCCACTGCTGTGCTCTAGAGTCCCTCTCCTGGGGGGTCCCCTGTGGCAGAAAACAGTACTCTTCCCTTCCCACAGAATGAACCCAAACACTTGGGAGCTTGGACAATCCCCCGAGAGGAAAGCTCTTCCTCGGCCCCTGAAGCAACCCCTACCCTGAACGGCCACTGTGAACGCAACACCCAGAGACAAAAGCCTGAGCGACTGCCTCCCACTTGCCCTCCTTTGATATCCAGAGGATCTCCCCTCTCGGACTGGAGATCAGGCCTGCCATTACCTTGGCCCCTACCTGAGCCAAGTTTGCTTTTTCAGACATCTGTCCCCACAGCCCTGGCAAACACAGCCTCTAGGCTGGGTCCTCTGGAGCCATACCACAGGACCATGCCTGCTCTCTCCTGGGAAACTCTGTCCATTCCTTTGGCCACACACCTCCAGAATATGAGAAACCTCAAGGCCCCCGAGGACATACCATTACCGGGAGCCTCCCTGCACACACAGGGGCCTTCGGACACAAGCGGAGCTGCTACCTCCATGAAGGCATGCACACAGATGTCAACAGAGATAGAAGGTTGAGCCGGACAGGCCCTTAGGCCCTAATCTCAACTCTTGCTTTGTTTTCCAGGTGTCACTCCTCAGAGGCTTTGGTTCGAAGAACAGGATATGGGGCTTTCCTGAGGCACTGAACAGAACTTCTCTCGTCTCCACATGGGAAGCTTCCTTGTTGGAGCCGTGTCAAACACCTCAGGTTGGAGAATCCTGCAGAGTCCCTGAGCCACCTCCACATTCCAAGGTCTCCCAGGCCACCAAGCCACAGTAGGACTCATCTTCAGGAGAGTCCATTTCAACTCTCCCCTCTGGGTAGCTCACCCAGGAGCCCGCAGATTGAGCCTGCCTTGTCCTGACGAAAGAGTGGGAATATGAGGTGGCGTTCCCAGGCATCCATGCTTAGACACCTGCTCTCGAGTCTTTCCGTATGGGGCCTCCTGGAACCATCCAATAGCACTCGACTTTCGTGCAGAAGGAAACCTTGAGGTTTGGAGTAGTTCACAAATCCCATCGTAGGCAAACCTTCCTGGCCTCATGTGGCCCGCACACCATTCAGGAAGAGGCCATGCTGGACAAAAACTCTAGCCTGAGGCACGTCTCATAGTTGAAATGACCTCAGTGCAGGAGATCTCGATTCAGCCTCTCAGAGTGGGGCTGCCGTGACATCGGTCCCAAACCTCACGCTAGCTTGTGTTTCCAGACTTCCTTCCTCACACTCCTGGCAAACAAGCCCTCCGGACTAGGAACTCCAGAACCACAACCCAGCCCAGGGTCTGCCCAAGGGAAGAAAAACGTTTCCCTGTGGGGCTCTCTCCAGAAAACCCAGATGAGGATCAACCTGCTCGGGCCTCGACGGTACCCGAACTGGATAGGCTGCTCTGGGCACTCATGCTCTGTCTGACACAGCCTGAAGCCAGACGTCCAGACAGACAAGGAGACAGCTGGCCGCACACCCAGCACTTCGGACACGCCATGGTCTTATGCCGTCACCTCTTCCTAACCTTGGTTTTCAGATATCTGAACCTAGACATTATATCAATTCTCCACACAGCTGGGTATCGCAAGCACAACACAGAACTCCTCCTTCCCCGTGGCTGTAAAGCTTGCTCTTGGCATGGAGTCACACCTTCAGGGTGGGAGAAACCTTCCTGGTCCCTGATGCCACGCCCAAACTTGAGTGCTGCTTGGGCACAAATTCACACTCTGACCCTCAGCATGAGCCCCATGTCAAAGAAAGGCCTGTCAGGGCCTGGGCCAAGAGCCCGCATATGGGGCTTGCCAAGCCCCTATGCACCCAATCCTCACCAGTGTTTGAGTTTTCCAGTCGCCCCGCCCGTACCTGGGGCTCTGCTCTGGAATCCCTTTCTTGGAGAGACACATGAGCCAGACAACACGACTCCAGCCTTCCCACAAAATGACCCCAAACTCTTGGGAGCTGGGACAAATCCCCAGAGAGGGATACTCGTCCACAGTCCCTGAGGCCACCCCTCCAATCCACGGCTATCTCGGACACAACATCCAGAGACAAAAGCCTGAAGGAACGCCTCCCACTCGCCCTTGTTTCAGAGGCCCAGGAGCTCCCTCTCGGGCTGTACATCCGGTCTGCCATACCCTAGGCGCCACTCATAAGCTGAGTTTGTGTTTTCAGACTTCTGTGCCCTCAGCCTGGACCCACACAACCGCCAGGCTAGGGCCTCTGGAGCCACAGCGAAAGATTGTGCCTGCCCTCTCCAAGGAAATTGTGCCCAATCCATTGACCACAACCCTACAGGTTAGGGAACAGCTCCAAGGCCCCTGAGGCCATCAATAGTGTAGGCCACCCTGGACTAAGAGGGGCTCTTTGACACCAGCGGAGCATCTATCTCCACTTAGACTCTCAGACAGTGTCCCCAGAGACAGAAGGTTGAAATGGACAGGCCCCCAGGCCCTAATCTGAACCTTAGCTCTGGTTTCCATGTGTCCGTCCTCAGAGGTCTGTTTTCGTAGAACAGCACACGGGGCTTTTCTGCGGCACCAAACCAAACCCCTCTCGCCTCCACATGGGGAGCTTACTTACTGGGGATGTATCAAACCCTTCAGGTAGGAGAGTTCCGCAGGGCCACTGAAAAACCAGCACATTCCAAGGTTTCCATGGACCCAAACGCACATTATGACGCATCCTCAGGAGAGGCCATTTCAACTCAGCCCCCTGGTTAGCGTGCCCCAGAGGCAGCAGATCAAACATATCTTGAGGCTAATGGCCAATGGGAATGCGAGCCATGCTGTACAGGGATCGATCCTTCGAACCGTGCTCTCCAGTCCTACCGTTTGGTATGTCCTGGAGCCATGCAACAGGACTCGAATGTCCCACAGAAGGAAACCTGGTGGTTTGGGGCAACCTCCAAACTCAGCGTGGGAAAACTTCCTTGGCCTCATGAGGCCCCCGCTTCATGAAGGTGCCATCATGGACACATAAGCCAGCTCAGCCAACGTCTGATACTCTGCCTGACTTCAGATGCAGGAGATTTTGATTCAGCCTCTGCCTAGTGGGCCTGCTCTGCCCTTGGCTCCAATCCTCACTTTAGCTTGTGTTCCTAGACTTCCGTCCTCACACTCCTGGCCCACAAACCCTCCCTACTGGGAATTCTGGGGCCACAATGAAGCACTCCGCCTGCCTCCCAGGAGAAAAACTTTGTCTATGGTGCTGCCCAGAAACCCCAAATGAGGATCAAACTGCATGGCCCTCGGCAGCACCCCAATTGCATAGGCTACCTTAAACACTGATGCTCTGTTGCGAATAGCCTGAGCCCAGACCTTCCAACAGACACCGACACAGCTGGCTGCACAGCCAGCACATTGGACCCGCCACTGCCTTAGGCCACCATCCATTCCCAACCTGGGTTTTCAGTCATCAGAACCTAGACCTTATCTCCAATCCCTGCACAGGGGGGAACCTGATGCACAAGTCAGAACCCCTCCTTCCCCATGGCAAGAAACCTTGCTGCTGGCAGTGAGTCAAACCTTCAGTGTAGGAGAAAACGGCATGGCCCATGAGGCCACGCCCATGTGTGAGGGCCGCCTTGGGCACAAACACACATTGTGACCCTCAGCGTGAGTACCTTATTCAAGTAACGCCTCTCAGTGATTGGACCAAGAGCCCGCATATGTGGCTTGCCATGCCCATAGGCACGCAGGACTAACTAGATGGTGTGTATTCCAGTTGAGGGAACCCACTGCTGTGCTCTAGAGTCCCTCTCCTGGGGGGTCCCCTGTGGCAGAAAACAGTACTCTTCCCTTCCCACAGAATGAACCCAAACACTTGGGAGCTTGGACAATCCCCCGAGAGGAAGGCTCTTCCTCGGCCCCTGAAGCAACCCCTACCCTGAACGGCCACTGTGAACGCAACACCCAGAGACAAAAGCCTGAGCGACTGCCTCCCACTTGCCCTCCTTTGATATCCAGAGGATCTCCCCTCTCGGACTGGAGATCAGGCCTGCCATTACCTTGGCCCCTACCTGAGCCAAGTTTGCTTTTTCAGACATCTGTCCCCACAGCCCTGGCAAACACAGCCTTTAGGCTGGGTCCTCTGGAGCCATACCACAGGACCATGCCTGCTCTCTCCTGGGAAACTCTGTCCATTCCTTTGGCCACAACCTCCAGAATATGAGAAACCTCAAGGCCCCCGAGGACATACCATTACCGGGAGCCTCCCTGCACACACAGGGGCCTTCGGACACAAGCGGAGCTGCTACCTCCATGAAGGCATGCACACAGATGTCAACAGAGATAGAAGGTTGAGCCGGACAGGCCCTTAGGCCCTAATCTCAACTCTTGCTTTGTTTTCCAGGTGTCACTCCTCAGAGGCTTTGGTTCGAAGAACAGGATATGGGGCTTTCCTGAGGCACTGAACAGAACTTCTCTCGTCTCCACATGGGAAGCTTCCTTGTTGGAGCCGTGTCAAACACCTCAGGTTGGTGAATCCTGCAGAGTCCCTGAGCCACCTCCACATTCCAAGGTCTCCCAGGCCACCAAGCCACAGTAGGACTCATCTTCAGGAGAGTCCATTTCAACTCTCCCCTCTGGGTAGCTCACCCAGGAGCCCGCAGATTGAGCCTGCCTTGTCCTGACGAAAGAGTGGGAATATGAGGTGGCGTTCCCAGGCATCCATGCTTAGACACCTGCTCTCGAGTCTTTCCGTATGGGGCCTCCTGGAACCATCCAATAGCACTCGACTTTCGTGCAGAAGGAAACCTTGAGGTTTGGAGTAGTTCACAAATCCCATCGTAGGCAAACCTTCCTGGCCTCATGTGGCCCCCACACCATTAAGGAAGAGGCCATGCTGGACAAAAACTCTAGCCTGAGGCACGTCTCATAGTTGAAATGACCTCAGTGCAGGAGATCTCGATTCAGCCTCTCAGAGTGGGGCTGCCGTGACATCGGTCCCAAACCTCACGCTAGCTTGTGTTTCCAGACTTCCTTCCTCACACTCCTGGCAAACAAGCCCTCCGGACTAGGAACTCCAGAACCACAACCCAGCCCAGGGTCTGCCCAAGGGAAGAAAAACGTTTCCCTGTGGGGCTCTCTCCAGAAAACCCAGATGAGGATCAACCTGCTCGGGCCTCGACGGTACCCGAACTGGATAGGCTGCTCTGGGCACTCATGCTCTGTCTGACACAGCCTGAAGCCAGACGTCCAGACAGACAAGGAGACAGCTGGCCGCACACCCAGCACTTCGGACACACCATGGTCTTATGCCGTCACCTCTTCCTAACCTTGGTTTTCAGATATCTGAACCTAGACATTATATCAATTCTCCACACAGCTGGGTATCGCAAGCACAACACAGAACTCCTCCTTCCCCGTGGCTGTAAAGCTTGCTCTTGGCATGGAGTCACACCTTCAGGGTGGGAGAAACCTTCCTGGTCCCTGATGCCACGCCCAAACTTGAGTGCTGCTTGGGCACAAATTCACACTCTGACCCTCAGCATGAGCCCCATGTCAAAGAAAGGCCTGTCAGGGCCTGGGCCAAGAGCCCGCATATGGGGCTTGCCAAGCCCCTATGCACCCAATCCTCACCAGTGTTTGAGTTTTCCAGTCGCCCCGCCCGTACCTGGGGCTCTGCTCTGGAATCCCTTTCTTGGAGAGACACATGAGCCAGACAACACGACTCCAGCCTTCCCACAAAATGACCCCAAACTCTTGGGAGCTGGGACAAATCCCCAGAGAGGGATACTCGTCCACAGTCCCTGAGGCCACCCCTCCAATCCACGGCTATCTCGGACACAACATCCAGAGACAAAAGCCTGAAGGAACGCCTCCCACTCGCCCTTGTTTCAGAGGCCCAGGAGCTCCCTCTCGGGCTGTACATCCGGCCTGCCATACCCTAGGCGCCACTCATAAGCTGAGTTTGTGTTTTCAGACTTCTGTGCCCTCAGCCTGGACCCACACAACCGCCAGGCTAGGGCCTCTGGAGCCACAGCGAAAGATTGTGCCTGCCCTCTCCAAGGAAATTGTGCCCAATCCATTGACCACAACCCTACAGGTTAGGGAAAAGCTCCAAGGCCCCTGAGGCCATCAATAGTGTAGGCCACCCTGGACTAAGAGGGGCTCTCTGACACCAGCGGAGCAACTATCTCCACTTAGACTCTCAGACAGTGTCCCCAGAGACAGAAGGTTGAAATGGACAGGCCCCCAGGCCCTAATCTGAACCTTAGCTCTGGTTTCCATGTGTCCGTCCTCAGAGGTCTGTTTTCGTAGAAGAGCACACGGGGCTTTTCTGAGGCACCAAACCAAACCCCTCTCGCCTCCACATGGGGAGCTTACTTACTGGGGATGTATCAAACCCTTCAGGTAGGAGAGTTCCGCAGGGCCACTGAACAACCAGCACATTCCAAGGTTTCCATGGACCCAAACGCACATTATGACGCATCCTCAGGAGAGGCCATTTCAACTCAGCCCCCTGGTTAGCGTGCCCCAGAGGCAGCAGATCAAACATATCTTGAGGCTAATGGCCAATGGGAATGCGAGGCATGCTGTACAGGGATCCATCCTTCGAACCGTGCTCTCCAGTCCTACCGTTTGGTATGTCCTGGAGCCATGCAACAGGACTCGAATGTCCCACAGAAGGAAACCTGGTGGTTTGGGGCAATCTCCAAACTCAGCGTGGGAAAACTTCCTTGGCCTCATGAGGCCCCCGCTTCATGAAGGTGCCATCATGGACACATACGCCAGCCTCAGCCAACGTCTGATCCTCAGCCTGACTTCAGATGCAGGAGATTTTGATTCAGCCTCTGCCTAGTGGGCCTGCTCTGCCCTTGGCTCCAATCCTCACTTTAGCTTGTGTTCCTAGACTTCCGTCCTCACACTCCTGGCCCACAAACCCTCCCTACTGGGAATTCTGGGGCCACAATGAAGCACTCCGCCTGCCTCCCAGGAGAAAAACTTTGTCTATGGTGCTGCCCAGAAACCCCAAATGAGGATCAAACTGCATGGCCCTCGGCAGCACCCCAATTGCATAGGCTACCTTAAACACTGATGCTCTGTTGCAAATAGCATGAGCCCAGACCTTCCAACAGACACCGACACAGCTGGCTGCACACCCAGCACATTGGACCCGCCACTGCCTTAGGCCACCATCCATTCCCAACCTGGGTTTTCAGTCATCAGAACCTAGACCTTATCTCCAATCCCTGCACAGGGGGGAACCTGATGCACAAGTCAGAACCCCTCCTTCCCCATGGCAAGAAACCTTGCTGCTGGCAGTGAGTCAAACCTTCAGTGTAGGAGAAAACGGCATGGCCCATGAGGCCACGCCCATGTGTGAGGGCCGCCTTGGGCACAAACACACATTGTGACCCTCAGCGTGAGTACCTTATTCAAGTAACGCCTCTCAGTGATTGGACCAAGAGCCCGCATATGTGGCTTGCCATGCCCATAGGCACGCAGGACTAACTAGATGGTGTGTATTCCAGTTGAGGGAACCCACTGCTGTGCTCTAGAGTCCCTCTCCTGGGGGGTCCCCTGTGGCAGAAAACAGTACTCTTCCCTTCCCACAGAATGAACCCAAACACTTGGGAGCTTGGACAATCCCCCGAGAGGAAGGCTCTTCCTCGGCCCCTGAAGCAACCCCTACCCTGAACGGCCACTGTGAACGCAACACCCAGAGACAAAAGCCTGAGCGACTGCCTCCCACTTGCCCTCCTTTGATATCCAGAGGATCTCCCCTCTCGGACTGGAGATCAGGCCTGCCATTACCTTGGCCCCTACCTGAGCCAAGTTTGCTTTTTCAGACATCTGTCCCCACAGCCCTGGCAAACACAGCCTTTAGGCTGGGTCCTCTGGAGCCATACCACAGGACCATGCCTGCTCTCTCCTGGGAAACTCTGTCCATTCCTTTGGCCACACACCTCCAGAATATGAGAAACCTCAAGGCCCCCGAGGACATACCATTACCGGGAGCCTCCCTGCACACACAGGGGCCTTCGGACACAAGCGGAGCTGCTACCTCCATGAAGGCATGCACACAGATGTCAACAGAGATAGAAGGTTGAGCCGGACAGGCCCTTAGGCCCTAATCTCAACTCTTGCTTTGTTTTCCAGGTGTCACTCCTCAGAGGCTTTGGTTCGAAGAACAGGATATGGGGCTTTCCTGAGGCACTGAACAGAACTTCTCTCGTCTCCACATGGGAAGCTTCCTTGTTGGAGCCGTGTCAAACACCTCAGGTTGGAGAATCCTGCAGAGTCCCTGAGCCACCTCCACATTCCAAGGTCTCCCAGGCCACCAAGCCACAGTAGGACTCATCTTCAGGAGAGTCCATTTCAACTCTCCCCTCTGGGTAGCTCACCCAGGAGCCCGCAGATTGAGCCTGCCTTGTCCTGACTAAAGAGTGGGAATATGAGGTGGCGTTCCCAGGCATCCATGCTTAGACACCTGCTCTCGAGTCTTTCCGTATGGGGCCTCCTGGAACCATCCAATAGCACTCGACTTTCGTGCAGAAGGAAACCTTGAGGTTTGGAGTAGTTCACAAATCCCATCGTAGGCAAACCTTCCTAGCCTCATGAGGCCCCCACACCATTCAGGAAGAGGCCATGCTGGACAAAAACTCTAGCCTGAGGCACGTCTCAGAGTTGAAATGACCTCAGTGCAGGAGATCTCGATTCAGCCTCTCAGAGTGGGCCTGGCGTGCCATCGGTCCCAAACCTCACGCTAGCTTGTGTTTTCAGACTTCCTTCCTCACACTCCTGGCAAACAAGCCCTCCGGACTAGGAACTCCAGAACCACAACCCAGTCCAGGGTCTGCCCAAGGGAAGAACAACGTTTCCCTGTGGGGCTCTCTCCAGAAAACCCAGATGAGGATCAACCTGCTCGGGCCTCGACGGTACCCGAACTGGATAGGCTGCTCTGGGCACTCATGCTCTGTCTGACACAGCCTGAAGCCAGACGTCCAGACAGACAAGGAGACAGCTGGCCGCACACCCAGCACTTCGGACACGCCATGGTCTTATGCCGTCACCTCTTCCTAACCTTGGTTTTCAGATATCTGAACCTAGACATTATATCAATTCTCCACACAGCTGGGTATGCAAGCACAACAAAGAACTGCTCCTTCCCCGTGGCTGTAAAGCTTGCTCTTGGCATGGAGTCACACCTTCAGGGTGGGAGAAACCTTCCTGGTCCCTGATGCCACGCCCAAACTTGAGTGCTGCTTGGGCACAAATTCACACTCTGACCCTCATTATGAGCCCCATGTCAAAGAAAGGCCTGTCAGGGCCTGGGCCAAGAGCCCGCATATGGGGCTTGCCAAGCCCCTATGCACCCAATCCTCACCAGTGTTTGAGTTTTCCAGTCGCCCCGCCCGTACCTGGGGCTCTGCTCTGGAATCCCTTTCTTGGAGAGACACGTGAGCCAGACAACACTTTTCCACCCTTCCCACAAAATGACCCCAAACTCTTGGGAGCTGGGACAAATCCCCAGAGAGGGATACTCGTCCACAGTCCCTGAGGCCACCCCTCCAATCCACGGCTATCTCGGACACAACATCCAGAGACAAAAGCCTGAAGGAACGCCTCCCACTCGCCCTTGTTTCAGAGGCCCAGGAGCTCCCTCTCGGGCTGTACATCCGGCCTTCCATACCCTAGGCACCACTCATAAGCTGAGTTTGTGTTTTCAGACTTCTGTGCCCTCAGCCTGGACCCACACAACCGCCAGGCTAGGGCCTCTGGAGCCACAGCGAAAGATTGTGCCTGCCCTCTCCAAGGAAATTGTGCCCAATCCATTGACCACAACCCTACAGGTTAGGGAAAAGCTCCAAGGCTCCTGAGGCCATCAATAGTGTAGGCCACCCTGGACTAAGAGGGGCTCTCTGACACCAGCGGAGCAACTATCTCCACTTAGACTCTCAGACAGTGTCCCCAGAGACAGAAGGTTGAAATGGACAGGCCCCCAGGCCCTAATCTGAACCTTAGCTTTGGTTTCCATGTGTCCGTCCTCAGAGGTCTGTTTTCGTAGACCAGCACACGGGGCTTTTCTGAGGCTCCAAACCAAACCTCTCTCGCCTCCACATGGGGAGCTTACTTACTGGGGATGTATCAAACCCTTCAGGTAGGAGAGTTCCGCAGGGCCACTGAACAACCAGCACATTCCAAGGTTTCCATGGACCCAAACGCACATTATGACGCATCCTCAGGAGAGGCCATTTCAACTCAGCCCCCTGGTTAGCGTGCCCCAGAGGCAGCAGATCAAACATATCCTTTGGCTAATGGCCAATGGGAATGCGAGGCATGCTGTACAGGGATCCATCCTTCGAACCGTGCTCTCCAGTCCTTCCGTATGGTATGTCCTGGAGCCATGCAACAGGACTCGAATGTCCCACAGAAGGAAACCTGGTGGTTTGGGGCAACCTCCAAACTCAGCGTGGGAAAACTTCCTTGGCCTCATGAGGCCCCCGCTTCATGAAGGTGCCAACATGGACACATACTCCAGCCTCAGCCAACGTCTGATCCTCAGCCTGACTTCAGATGCAGGAGATTTTGATTCAGCCTCTGCCTAGTGGGCCTGCTCTGCCCTTGGCTCCAATCCTCACTTTAGCTTGTGTTCCTAGACTTCCGTCCTCACACTCCTGGCCCACAAACCCTCCCTACTGGGAATTCTGGGGCCACAATGAAGCACTCTGCCTGCCTCCCAGGAGAAAAACTTTGTCTATGGTGCTGCCCAGAAACCCCAAATGAGGATCAAACTGCTTGGCCCTCGGCAACACCCCAATTGCATAGGCTACCTTAAACACTGATGCTCTGTCGCAAATAGCCTGAGCCCAGACCTTCCAACAGACACCGACACAGCTGGCTGCACACCCAGCACATTGGACCCGCCACTGCCTTAGGCCACCATCCATTCCCAACCTGGGTTTTCAGTCATCAGAACCTAGACCTTATCTCCAATCCCTGCACAGGGGGGAACCTGATGCACAAGTCAGAACCCCTCCTTCCCCATGGCAAGAAACCTTGCTGCTGGCAGTGAGTCAAACCTTCAGTGTAGGAGAAAACGGCATGGCCCATGAGGCCACGCCCATGTGTGAGGGCCGCCTTGGGCACAAACACACATTGTGACCCTCAGCGTGAGTACCTTATTCAAGTAACGCCTCTCAGTGATTGGACCAAGAGCCCGCATATGTGGCTTGCCATGCCCATAGGCACGCAGGACTAACTAGATGGTGTGTATTCCAGTTGAGGGAACCCACTGCTGTGCTCTAGAGTCCCTCTCCTGGGGGGTCCCCTGTGGCAGAAAACAGTACTCTTCCCTTCCCACAGAATGAACCCAAACACTTGGGAGCTTGGACAATCCCCCGAGAGGAAGGCTCTTCCTCGGCCCCTGAAGCAACCCCTACCCTGAACGGCCACTGTGAACGCAACACCCAGAGACAAAAGCCTGAGCGACTGCCTCCCACTTGCCCTCCTTTGATATCCAGAGGATCTCCCCTCTCGGACTGGAGATCAGGCCTGCCATTACCTTGGCCCCTACCTGAGCCAAGTTTGCTTTTTCAGACATCTGTCCCCACAGCCCTGGCAAACACAGCCTTTAGGCTGGGTCCTCTGGAGCCATACCACAGGACCATGCCTGCTCTCTCCTGGGAAACTCTGTCCATTCCTTTGGCCACACACCTCCAGAATATGAGAAACCTCAAGGCCCCCGAGGACATACCATTACCGGGAGCCTCCCTGCACACACAGGGGCCTTCGGACACAAGCTGAGCTGCTACCTCCATGAAGGCATGCACACAGATGTCAACAGAGATAGAAGGTTGAGCCGGACAGGCCCTTAGGCCCTAATCTCAACTCTTGCTTTGTTTTCCAGGTGTCACTCCTCAGAGGCTTTGGTTCGAAGAACAGGATATGGGGCTTTCCTGAGGCACTGAACAGAACTTCTCTCGTCTCCACATGGGAAGCTTCCTTGTTGGAGCCGTGTCAAACACCTCAGGTTGGAGAATCCTGCAGAGTCCCTGAGCCACCTCCACATTCCAAGGTCTCCCAGGCCACCAAGCCACAGTAGGACTCATCTTCAGGAGAGTCCATTTCAACTCTCCCCTCTGGGTAGCTCACCCAGGAGCCCGCAGATTGAGCCTGCCTTGTCCTGACTAAAGAGTGGGAATATGAGGTGGCGTTCCCAGGCATCCATGCTTAGACACCTGCTCTCGAGTCTTTCCGTATGGGGCCTCCTGGAACCATCCAATAGCACTCGACTTTCGTGCAGAAGGAAACCTTGAGGTTTGGAGTAGTTCACAAATCCCATCGTAGGCAAACCTTCCTGGCCTCATGAGGCCCCCACACCATTAAGGAAGAGGCCATGCTGGACAAAAACTCTAGCCTGAGGCACGTCTCAGAGTTGAAATGACCTCAGTGCAGGAGATCTCGATTCAGCCACTCAGAGTGGGCCTACCGTGCCATCGGTCCCAAACCTCACGCTAGCTTGTGTTTTCAGACTTCCTTCCTCACACTCCTGGCAAACAAGCCCTCCGGACTAGGAACTCCAGAACCACAACCCAGCCCAGGGTCTGCCAAAGGGAAGAAAAACGTTTCCCTGTGGGGCTCTCTCCAGAAAACCCAGATGAGGATCAACCTGCTCGGGCCTCGACGGTACCCGAACTGGATAGGCTGCTCTGGGCACTCATGCTCTGTCTGACACAGCCTGAAGCCAGACGTCCAGACAGACAAGGAGACAGCTGGCCGCACACCCAGCACTTCGGACACGCCATGGTCTTATGCCGTCACCTCTTCCTAACCTTGGTTTTCAGATATCTGAACCTAGACATTATATCAATTCTCCACACAGCTGGGTATGGCAAGCACAACACAGAACTCCTCCTTCCCCGTGGCTGTAAAGCTTGCTCTTGGCATGGAGTCACACCTTCAGGGTGGGAGAAACCTTCCTGGTCCCTGATGCCACGCCCAAACTTGAGTGCTGCTTGGGCACAAATTCACACTCTGACCCTCAGCATGAGCCCCATGTCAAAGAAAGGCCTGTCAGGGCCTGGGCCAAGAGCCCGCATATGGGGCTTGCCAAGCCCCTATGCACCCAATCCTCACCAGTGTTTGAGTTTTCCAGTCGCCCCGCCCGTACCTGGGGCTCTGCTCTGGAATCCCTTTCTTGGAGAGACACGTGAGCCAGACAACACTTTTCCACCCTTCCCACAAAATGACTCCAAACTCTTGGGAGCTGGGACAAATCCCCAGAGAGGGATACTCGTCCACAGTCCCTGAGGCCACCTCTCCAATCCACGGCTATCTCGGACACAACATCCAGAGACAAAAGCCTGAAGGAACGCCTCCCACTCGCCCTTGTTTCAGAGGCCCAGGAGCTCCCTCTCGGGCTGTACATCCGGCCTGCCATACCCTAGGCGCCACTCATAAGCTGAGTTTGTGTTTTCAGACTTCTGTGCCCTCAGCCTGGACCCACACAACCGCCAGGCTAGGGCCTCTGGAGCCACAGCGAAAGATTGTGCCTGCCCTCTCCAAGGAAATTGTGCCCAATCCATTGACCACAACCCTACAGGTTAGGGAAAAGCTCCAAGGCCCCTGAGGCCATCAATAGTGTAGGCCACCCTGGACTAAGAGGGGCTCTCTGACACCAGCGGAGCAACTATCTCCACTTAGACTCTCAGACAGTGTCCCCAGAGACAGAAGGTTGAAATGGACAGGCCCCCAGGCCCTAATCTGAACCTTAGCTTTGGTTTCCATGTGTCCGTCCTCAGAGTTCTGTTTTCGTAGACCAGCACACGGGGCTTTTCTGAGGCTCCAAACTAAACCTCTCTCGTCTCCACATGGGGAGCTTACTTACTGGGGATGTATCAAACCCTTCAGGTAGGAGAGTTCCTCAGGGCCACTGAACAACCAGCACATTCCAAGGTTTCCATGGACCCAAACGCACATTATGACGCATCCTCAGGAGAGGCCATTTCAACTCAGCCCCCTGGTTAGCGTGCCCCAGAGGCAGCAGATCAAACATATCTTGTGGCTAATGGCCAATGGGAATGCGAGGCATGCTGTACAGGGATCCATCCTTCGAACCGTGCTCTCCAGTCCTTCCGTATGGTATGTCCTGGAGCCATGCAACAGGACTCGAATGTCCCACAGAAGGAAACCTGGTGGTTTGGGGCAACCTCCAAACTCAGCGTGGGAAAACTTCCTTGGCCTCATGAGGCCCCCGCTTCATGAAGGTGCCAACATGGACACATACTCCAGCCTCAGCCAACGTCTGATCCTCAGCCTGACTTCAGATGAAGGAGATTTTGATTCAGCCTCTGCCTAGTGGGCCTGCTCTGCCCTTGGCTCCAATCCTCACTTTAGCTTGTGTTCCTAGACTTCCGTCCTCACACTCCTGGCCCGCAAACCCTCCCTACTGGGAATTCTGGGGCCACAATGAAGCACTCCGCCTGCCTCCCAGGAGAAAAACTTTGTCTATGGTGCTGCCCAGAAACCCCAAATGAGGATCAAACTGCTTGGCCCTCGGCAACACCCCAATTGCATAGGCTACCTTAAACACTGATGCTCTGTCGCAAATAGCCTGAGCCCAGACCTTCCAACAGACACCGACACAGCTGGCTGCACACCCAGCACATTGGACCCGCCACTGCCTTAGGCCACCATCCATTCCCAACCTGGGTTTTCAGTCATCAGAACCTAGACCTTATCTCCAATCCCTGCACAGGGGGGAACCTGATGCACAAGTCAGAACCCCTCCTTCCCCATGGCAAGAAACCTTGCTGCTGGCAGTGAGTCAAACCTTCAGTGTAGGAGAAAACGGCATGGCCCATGAGGCCACGCCCATGTGTGAGGGCCGCCTTGGGCACAAACACACATTGTGACCCTCAGCGTGAGTACCTTATTCAAGTAACGCCTCTCAGTGATTGGACCAAGAGCCCGCATATGTGGCTTGCCATGCCCATAGGCACGCAGGACTAACTAGATGGTGTGTATTCCAGTTGAGGGAACCCACTGCTGTGCTCTAGAGTCCCTCTCCTGGGGGGTCCCCTGTGGCAGAAAACAGTACTCTTCCCTTCCCACAGAATGAACCCAAACACTTGGGAGCTTGGACAATCCCCCGAGAGGAAGGCTCTTCCTCGGCCCCTGAAGCAACCCCTACCCTGAACGGCCACTGTGAACGCAACACCCAGAGACAAAAGCCTGAGCGACTGCCTCCCACTTGCCCTCCTTTGATATCCAGAGGATCTCCCCTCTCGGACTGGAGATCAGGCCTGCCATTACCTTGGCCCCTACCTGAGCCAAGTTTGCTTTTTCAGACATCTATCCCCACAGCCCTGGCAAACACAGCCTCTAGGCTGGGTCCTCTGGTCCATACCACAGGACCGTGCCTGCTCTCTCCTGGGAAACTCTGTCCATTCCTTTGGCCACACACCTCCAGAATATGAGAAACCTCAAGGCCCCCGAGGACATACCATTACCGGGAGCCTCCCTGCACACACAGGGGCCTTCGGACACAAGCTGAGCTGCTACCTCCATGAAGGCATGCACACAGATGTCAACAGAGATAGAAGGTTGAGCCGGACAGGCCCTTAGGCCCTAATCTCAACTCTTGCTTTGTTTTCCAGGTGTCACTCCTCAGAGGCTTTGGTTCGAAGAACAGGATATGGGGCTTTCCTGAGGCACTGAACAGAACTTCTCTCGTCTCCACATGGGAAGCTTCCTTGTTGGAGCCGTGTCAAACACCTCAGGTTGGAGAATCCTGCAGAGTCCCTGAGCCACCTCCACATTCCAAGGTCTCCCAGGCCACCAAGCCACAGTAGGACTCATCTTCAGGAGAGTCCATTTCAACTCTCCCCTCTGGGTAGCTCACCCAGGAGCCCGCAGATTGAGCCTGCCTTGTCCTGACTAAAGAGTGGGAATATGAGGTGGCGTTCCCAGGCATCCATGCTTAGACACCTGCTCTCGAGTCTTTCCGTATGGGGCCTCCTGGAACCATCCAATAGCACTCGACTTTCGTGCAGAAGGAAACCTTGAGGATTGGAGTAGTTCACAAATCCCATCGTAGGCAAACCTTCCTGGCCTCATGAGGCCCCCACACCATTCAGGAAGAGGCCATGCTGGACAAAAACTCTAGCCTGAGGCACGTCTCAGAGTTGAAATGACCTCAGTGCAGGAGATCTCGATTCAGCCTCTCAGAGTGGGCCTGCCGTGCCATCGGTCCCAAACCTCACGCTAGCTTGTGTTTTCAGTCTTCCTTCCTCACACTCCTGGCAAACAAGCCCTCCGGACTAGGAACTCCAGAACCACAACCCAGCCCAGGGTCTGCCCAAGGGAAGAACAACGTTTCCCTGTGGGGCTCTCTCCAGAAAACCCAGATTAGGATCAACCTGCTCGGGCCTCGACGGTACCCGAACTGGATAGGCTGCTCTGGGCACTCATGCTCTGTCTGACACAGCATGAAGCCAGACGTCCAGACAGACAAGGAGACAGCTGGCCGCACACCCAGCACTTCGGACACGCCATGGTCTTATGCCGTCACCTCTTCCTAACCTTGGTTTTCAGATATATGAACCTAGACATTATATCAATTCTCCACACAGCTGGGTATCGCAAGCACAACACAGAACTCCTCCTTCCCCGTGGCTGTAAAGCTTGCTCTTGGCATGGAGTCACACCTTCAGGGTGGGAGAAACCTTCCTGATCCCTGATGCCACGCCCAAACTTGAGTGCTGCTTGGGCACAAATTCACACTCTGACCCTCAGCATGAGCCCCATGTCAAAGAAAGGCCTGTCAGGGCATGGGCCAAGAGCCCGCATATGGGGCTTGCCAAGCCCCTATGCACCCAATCCTCACCAGTGTTTGAGTTTTCCAGTCGCCCCGCCCGTTCCTGGGGCTCTGCTCTGGAATCCCTTTCTTGGAGAGACACGTGAGCCAGACAACACTTTTCCACCCTTACCACAAAATGACCCCAAACTCTTGGGAGCTGGGACAAATCCCCAGAGAGGGATACTCGTCCACAGTCCCTGAGGCCACCCCTCCAATCCACGGCTATCTCGGACACAACATCCAGAGACAAAAGCCTGAAGGAACGCCTCACACTCGCCCTTTATTCAGAGGCCTAGGAGCTCCCTCTCGGGCTGTACATCCGGCCTGCCATACCCTAGGCGCCACTCATAAGCTGAGTTTGTGTTTTCAGACTTCTGTGCCCTCAGCCTGGACCCACACAACCGCCAGGCTAGGGCCTCTGGAGCCACAGCGAAAGATTGTGCCTGCCCTCTCCAAGGAAATTGTGCCCAATCCATTGACCACAACCCTACAGGTTAGGGAAAAGCTCCAAGGCCCTTGAGGCCATCAATAGTGTAGGCCTCCCTGGTCTAAGAGGGGCTCTCTGACACCAGTGGAGCAACTATCTCCACTTATACTCTCAGACAGTGTCCCCAGAGACAGAAGGTAGAAATGGACAGGCCCCCAGGCCCTAATCTGAACCTTACCTTTGGTTTCCATGTGTCCATCCTCAGAGGTCTGTTTTCGTAGACCAGCACACGGGGCTTTTCTGAGGCTCCAAACCAAACCTCTCTCGTCTCCACATGGGGAGCTTACTTACTGGGGATGTATCAAACCCTTCAGGTAGGAGAGTTCCGCAGGGCCACTGAACAACCAGCACATTCCAAGGTTTCCATGGACCCAAACGCACATTATGACGCATCCTCAGGAGAGGCCATTTCAACTCAGCCCCCTGGTTAGCGTGCCCCAGAGGCAGCAGATCAAACATATCTTGTGGCTAATGGCCAATGGGAATGCGAGGCATGCTGTACAGGGATCCATCCTTCGAACCGTGCTCTCCAGTCCTTCCGTATGGTATGTCCTGGAGCCATGCAACAGGACTCGAATGTCCCACAGAAGGAAACCTGGTGGTTTGGGGCAACCTCCAAACTCAGCGTGGGAAAACTTCCTTGGCCTCATGAGGCCCCCGCTTCATGAAGGTGCCAACATGGACACATACTCCAGCCTCAGCCAACGTCTGATCCTCAGCCTGACTTCAGATGCAGGAGATTTTGATTCAGCCTCTGCCTAGTGGGCCTGCTCTGCCCTTGGCTCCAATCCTCACTTTAGCTTGTGTTCCTAGACTTCCGTCCTCACACTCCTGGCCCGCAAACCCTCCCTACTGGGAATTCTTGGGCCACAAAGAAGCACTCCGCCTGCCTCCCAGGAGAAAAACTTTGTCTATGGTGCTGCCCAGAAACCCCAAATGAGGATCAAACTGCTTGGCCCTCGGCAACACCCCAATTGCATAGGCTACCTTAAACACTGATGCTCTGTCGCAAATAGCCTGAGCCCAGACCTTCCAACAGACACCGACACAGCTGGCTGCACACCCAGCACATTGGACCCGCCACTGCCTTAGGCCACCATCCATTCCCAACCTGGGTTTTCAGTCATCCGAACCTAGACCTTATCTCCAATCCCTGCACAGGGGGGAACCTGATGCACAAGTCAGAAACCCTCCTTCCCCATGGCAAGAAACCTTGCTGCTGGCAGTGAGTCAAACCTTCAGTGTAGGAGAAAACGGCATGGCCCATGAGGCCACGCCCATGTGTGAGGGCCGCCTTGGGCACAAACACACATTGTGACCCTCAGCGTGAGTACCTTATTCAAGTAACGCCTCTCAGTGATTGGACCAAGAGCCCGCATATGTGGCTTGCCATGCCCATAGGCACGCAGGACTAACTAGATGGTGTGTATTCCAGTTGAGGGAACCCACTGCTGTGCTCTAGAGTCCCTCTCCTGGGGGGTCCCCTGTGGCAGAAAACAGTACTCTTCCCTTCCCACAGAATGAACCCAAACACTTGGGAGCTTGGACAATCCCCCGAGAGGAAGGCTCTTCCTCGGCCCCTGAAGCAACCCCTACCCTGAACGTCCACTGTGAACGCAACACCCAGAGACAAAAGCCTGAGCGACTGCCTCCCACTTGCCCTCCTTTGATATCCAGAGGATCTCCCCTCTCGGACTGGAGATCAGGCCTGCCATTACCTTGGCCCCTACCTGAGCCAAGTTTGCTTTTTCAGACATCTGTCCCCACAGCCCTGTCAAACACAGCCTCTAGGCTGGGTCCTCTTTAGCCATACCACAGGACCATGCCTGCTCTCTCCTGGGAAACTCTGTCCATTCCTTTGGCCACACACCTCCAGAATATGAGAAACCTCAAGGCCCCCGAGGACATACCATTACCGGGAGCCTCCCTGCACACACAGGGGCCTTCGGACACAAGCTGAGCTGCAACCTCCATGAAGGCATGCACACAAATGTAAACAGAGATAGAAGGTTGAGCCCGACAGGCCCTTAGGCCCTAAACTCAACTCTTGCTTTGTTTTCCAGGTGTCACTCCTCAGAGGCTTTGGTTCGAAGAACAGGATATGGGGCTTTCCTGAGGCACTGAACAGAACTTCTCTCGTCTCCACATGGGAAGCTTCCTTGTTGGAGCCGTGTCAAACACCTCAGGTTGGAGAATCCTGCAGAGTCCCTGAGCCACCTCCACATTCCAAGGTCTCCCAGGCCACCAAGCCACAGTAGGACTCATCTTCAGGAGAGTCCATTTCAACTCTCCCCTCTGGGTAGCTCACCCAGGAGCCCGCAGATTGAGCCTGCCTTGTCCTGACTAAAGAGTGGGAATATGAGGTGGCGTTCCCAGGCATCCATGCTTAGACACCTGCTCTCGAGTCCTTCCGTATGGGGCCTCCTGGAACCATCCAATAGCACTCGACTTTCGTGCAGAAGGAAACCTTGAGGTTTGGAGTAGTTCACAAATCCCATCGTAGGCAAACCTTCCTGGCCTCATGAGGCCCCCACACCATTCAGGAAGAGGCCATGCTGGACAAAAACTCTAGCCTGAGGCACGTCTCAGAGTTGAAATGACCTCAGTGCAGGAGATCTCGATTCAGCCTCTCAGAGTGGGCCTGCCGTGCCATCGGTCCCAAACCTCACGCTAGCTTGTGTTTTCAGACTTCCTTCCTCACACTCCTGGCAAACAAGCCCTCCGGACTAGGAACTCCAGAACCACAACCCAGCCCAGGGTCTGCCCAAGGGAAGAACAACGTTTCCCTGTGGGGCTCTCTCCAGAAAACCCAGATGAGGATCAACCTGCTCGGGTTTCGATGGTACCAGAACTGGATAGGCTGCTCTGGGCAGTCATGCTCTGTCTGACACAGCCTGAAGCCAGACGTCCAGACAGACAAGGAGACAGCTGGCCGCACACCCAGCACTTCGGACACGCCATGGTCTTATGCCGTCACCTCTTCCTAACCTTGGTTTTCAGATATCTGAACCTAGACATTATATCAATTCTCCACACAGCTGGGTATCGCAAGCACAACACAGAACTCCTCCTTCCCCGTGGCTGTAAAGCTTGCTCTTGGCATGGAGTCACACCTTCAGGGTGGGAGAAACCTTCCTGGTCCCTGATGCCACGCCCAAACTTGAGTGCTGCTTGGGCACAAATTCACACTCTGACCCTCAGCATGAGCCCCATGTCAAAGAAAGGCCTGTCAGGGCCTGGGCCAAGAGCCCGCATATGGGGCTTGCCAAGCCCCTATGCACCCAATCCTCACCAGTGTTTGAGTTTTCCAGTCGCCCCGCCCGTACCTGGGGCTCTGCTCTGGAATCCCTTTCTTGGAGAGACACGTGAGCCAGACAACACTTTTCCACCCTTCCCACAAAATGACCCCAAACTCTTGGGAGCTAGGACAAATCCCCAGAGAGGGATACTCGTCCACAGTCCCTGAGGCCACCCCTCCAATCCACGGCTATCTCGGACACAACATCCAGAGACAAAAGCCTGAAGGAACGCCTCCCACTCGCCCTTGTTTCAGAGGCCCAGGAGCTCCCTCTCGGGCTGTACATCCGGCCTGCCATACCCTAGGCGCCACTCATAAGCTGAGTTTGTGTTTTCAGACTTCTGTGCCCTCAGCCTGGACCCACACAACCGCCAGGCTAGGGCCTCTGGAGCCACAGCGAAAGATTGTGCCTGCCCTCTCCAAGGAAATTGTGCCCAATCCATTGACCACAACCCTACAGGTTAGGGAAAAGCTCCAAGGCCCCTGAGGCCATCAATAGTGTAGGCCACCCTGGACTAAGAGGGGCTCTCTGACACCAGCGGAGCATCTATCTCCACTTAGACTCTCAGACAGTGTCCCCAGAGACAGAAGGTTGAAATGGACAGGCCCCCAGGCCCTAATCTGAACCTTAGCTTTGGTTTCCATGTATCCGTCCTCAGAGGTCTGTTTTCGTAGACCAGCACACGGGGCTTTTCTGAGGCTCCAAACCAAACCTCTCTCGTCTCCACATGGGGAGCTTACTTACTGGGGATGTATCAAACCCTTCAGGTAGGAGAGTTCCGCAGGGCCACTGAACAACCAGCACATTCCAAGGTTTCCATGGACCCAAACGCACATTATGACGCATCCTCAGGAGAGGCCATTTCAACTCAGCCCCCTGGTTAGCGTGCCCCAGAGGCAGCAGATCAAACATATCTTGTGGCTAATGGCCAATGGGAATGCGAGGCATGCTGTACAGGGATCCATCCTTCGAACCGTGCTCTCCAGTCCTTCCGTATGGTATGTCCTGGAGCCATGCCACAGGACTCGAATGTCCCACAGAAGGAAACCTGGTTGTTTGGGGCAACCTCCAAACTCAGCATTGGAAATCTTCCTTGGCCTCATGAGGCCCCGCTTCATGAAGGTGCCATCATGGACACATACTCCAGCCTCAGCCAACGTCTGATCCTCAGCCTGACTTCAGATGCAGGAGATTTTGATTCAGCCTCTGCCTAGTGGGCCTGCTCTGCCCTTGGCTCCAATCCTCACTTTAGCTTGTGTTCCTAGACTTCCGTCCTCACACTCCTGGCCCACAAACCCTCCCTACTGGGAATTCTGGGGCCACAATGAAGCACTCCGCCTGACTCCCAGGAGAAAAACTTTGTATATGGTGCTGCCCAGAAACCCCAAATGAGGATCAAACTGCTTGGCCCTCGGCAACACCCCAATTGCATAGGCTACCTTAAACACTGATGCTCTGTCGCAAATAGCCTGAGCCCAGACCTTCCAACAGACACCGACACAGCTGGCTGCACACCCAGCACATTGGACCTGCCACTGCCTTAGGCCACCATCCATTCCCAACCTGGGTTTTCAGTCATCAGAACCTAGACCTTATCTCCAATCCCTGCACAGGGGGGAACCTGATGCACAAGTCAGAACCCCTCCTTCCCCATGGCAAGAAACCTTGCTGCTGGCAGTGAGTCAAACCTTCAGTGTAGGAGAAAACGGCATGGCCCATGAGGCCACGCCCATGTGTGAGGGCCGCCTTGGGCACAAACACACATTGTGACCCTCAGCGTGAGTACCTTATTCAAGTAACGCCTCTCAGTGATTGGACCAAGAGCCCGCATATGTGGCTTGCCATGCCCATAGGCACGCAGGACTAACTAGATGGTGTGTATTCCAATTGAGGGAACCCACTGCTGTGCTCTAGAGTCCCTCTCCTGGGGGGTCCCCTGTGGCAGAAAACAGTACTCTTCCCTTCCCACAGAATGAACCCAAACACTTGGGAGCTTGGACAATCCCCCGAGAGGAAGCTCTTCCTCGGCCCCTGAAGCAACCCCTACCCTGAACGGCCACTGTGAACGCAACACCCAGAGACAAAAGCCTGAGCGACTGCCTCCCATTTGCCCTCCTTTGATATCCAGAGGATCTCCCCTCTCGGACTGGAGATCAGGCCTGCCATTACCTTGGCCCCTACCTGAGCCAAGTTTGCTTTTTCAGACATCTGTCCCCACAGCCCTGGCAAACACAGCCTCTAGGCTGGGTCCTCTGGAGCCATACCACAGGACCATGCCTGCTCTCTCCTGGGAAACTCTGTCCATTCCTTTGGCCACACACCTCCAGAATATGAGAAACCTCAAGGCCCCCGAGGACATACCATTACCGGGAGCCTCCCTGCACACACAGGGGCCTTCGGACACAAGCGGAGCTGCTACCTCCATGAAGGCATGCACACTGATGTCAAAAGAGATAGAAGGTTGAGCCCGACAGGCCCTTAGGCCCTAATCTCAACTCTTGCTTTGTTTTCCAGGTGTCACTCCTCAGAGGCTTTGGTTCGAAGAACAGGATATGGGGCTTTCCTGAGGCACTGAACAGAACTTCTCTCGTCTCCACATGGGAAGCTTCCTTGTTGGAGCCGTGTCAAACACCTCAGGTTGGAGAATCCTGCAGAGTCCCTGAGCCACCTCCACATTCCAAGGTCTCCCAGGCCACCAAGCCACAGTAGGACTCATCTTCAGGAGAGTCCATTTCAACTCTCCCCTCTGGGTAGCTCACCCAGGAGCCCGCAGATTGAGCCTGCCTTGTCCTGACTAAAGAGTGGGAATATGAGGTGGTGTTCCCAGGCATCCATGCTTAGACACCTGCTCTCGAGTCTTTCCGTATGGGGCCTCCTGGAACCATCCAATAGCACTCGACTTTCGTGCAGAAGGAAACCTTGAGGTTTGGAGTAGTTCACAAATCCCATCGTAGGCAAACCTTCCTGGCCTCATGAGGCCCCCACACCATTCAGGAAGAGGCCATGCTGGACAAAAACTCTAGCCTGAGGCACGTCTCAGAGTTGAAATGACCTCAGTGCAGGAGATCTCGATTCAGCCTCTCAGAGTGGGCCTGCCGTGCCATCGGTCCCAAACCTCACGCTAGCTTGTGTTTTCAGACTTCCTTCCTCACACTCCTGGCAAACAAGCCCTCCGGACTAGGAACTCCAGAACCACAACCCAGCCCAGGGTCTGCCCAAGGGAAGAACAACGTTTCCCTGTGGGGCTCTCTCCAGAAAACCCAGATGAGGATCAACCTGCTCGGGTTTCGATGGTACCAGAAATGGATAGGCTGCTCTGGGCACTCATGCTCTGTCTGACACAGCCTGAAGCCAGACGTCCAGACAGACAAGGAGACAGCTGGCCGCACACCCAGCACTTCGGACACGCCATGGTCTTATGCCGTCACCTCTTCCTAACCTTGGTTTTCAGATATCTGAACCTAGACATTATATCAATTCTCCACACAGCTGGGTATCGCAAGCACAACACAGAACTCCTCCTTGCCCGTGGCTGTAAAGCTTGCTCTTGGCATGGAGTCACACCTTCAGGGTGGGAGAAACCTTCCTGGTCCCTGATGCCACGCCCAAACTTGAGTGCTGCTTGGGCACAAATTCACACTCTGACCCTCAGCATGAGCCCCATGTCAAAGAAAGGCCTGTCAGGGCCTGGGCCAAGAGCCCGCATATGGGGCTTGCCAAGCCCCTATGCACCCAATCCTCACCAGTGTTTGAGTTTTCCAGTCGACCCGCCCGTACCTGGGGCTCTGCTCTGGAATCCCTTTCTTGGAGAGACACGTGAGCCAGACAACACTTTTCCACCCTTCCCACAAAATGACCCCAAACTCTTGGGAGCTGGGACAAATCCCCAGAGAGGGATACTCGTCCACAGTCCCTGAGGCCACCCCTCCAATCCACGGCTATCTCGGACACAACATCCAGAGACAAAAGCCTGAAGGAACGCCTCCCACTCGCCCTTGTTTCAGAGGCCCAGGAGCTCCCTCTCGGGCTGTACATCCGGCCTGCCATACCCTAGGCGCCACTCATAAGCTGAGTTTGTGTTTTCAGACTTCTGTGCCCTCAGCCTGGACCACACAACCGCCAGGCTAGGGCCTCTGGAGCCACAGCGAAAGATTGTGCCTGCCCTCTCCAAGGAAATTGTGCCCAATCCATTGACCACAACCCTACAGGTTAGGGAAAAGCTCCAAGGCTCCTGAGGCCATCAATAGTGTAGGCCACCCTGGACTAAGAGGGGCTCTCTGACACCAGCGGAGCAACTATCTCCACTTAGACTCTCAGACAGTGTCCCCAGAGACAGAAGGTTGAAATGGACAGGCCCCCAGGCCCTAATCTGAACCTTAGCTTTGGTTTCCATGTGTCCGTCCTCAGAGGTCTGTTTTCGTAGACCAGGACACGGGGCTTTTCTGAGGCTCCAAACCAAACCTCTCTCGCCTCCACATGGGGAGCTTACTTACTGGGGATGTATCAAACCCTTCAGGTAGGAGAGTTCCGCAGGGCCACTGAACAACCAGCACATTCCAAGGTTTCCATGGACCCAAACGCACATTATGACGCATCCTCAGGAGAGGCCATTTCAACTCAGCCCCCTGGTTAGCGTGCCCCAGAGGCAGCAGATCAAACATATCCTTTGGCTAATGGCCAATGGGAATGCGAGGCATGCTGTACAGGGATCCATCCTTCGAACCGTGCTCTACAGTCTTTCCGTATGGTATGTCCTGGAGCCATGCAACAGGACTCGAATGTCCCACAGAAGGAAACCTGGTGGTTTGGGGCAACCTCCAAACTCAGCGTGGGAAAACTTCCTTGGCCTCATGAGGCCCCCGCTTCATGAAGGTGCCAACATGGACACATACTCCAGCCTCAGCCAACGTCTGATCCTCAACCTGACTTCAGATGCAGGAGATTTTGATTCAGCCTCTGCCTAGTGGGCCTGCTCTGCCCTTGGCTCCAATCCTCACTTTAGCTTGTGTTCCTAGACTTCCGTCCTCACACTCCTGGCCCGCAAACCCTCCCTACTGGGAATTCTGGGGCCACAATGAAGCACTCCGCCTGCCTCCCAGGAGAAAAACTTTGTATATGGTGCTGCCGAGAAACCCCAAATGAGGATCAAACTGCTTGGCCCTCGGCAACACCCCAATTGCATAGGCTACCTTAAACACTGATGCTCTGTCGCAAATAGCCTGAGCCCAGACCTTCCAACAGACACCGACACAGCTGGCTGCACACCCAGCACATTGGACCCGCCACTGCCTTAGGCCACCATCCATTCCCAACCTGGGTTTTCAGTCATCAGAACCTAGACCTTATCTCCAATCCCTGCACAGGGGGGAACCTGATGCACAAGTCAGAACCCCTCCTTCCCCATGGCAAGAAACCTTGCTGCTGGCAGTGAGTCAAACCTTCAGTGTAGGAGAAAACGGCATGGCCCATGAGGCCACGCCCATGTGTGAGGGCCGCCTTGGGCACAAACACACATTGTGACCCTCAGCGTGAGTACCTTATTCAAGTAACGCCTCTCAGTGATTGGACCAAGAGCCCGCATATGTGGCTTGCCATGCCCATAGGCACGCAGGACTAACTAGATGGTGTGTATTCCAGTTGAGGGAACCCACTGCTGTGCTCTAGAGTCCCTCTCCTGGGGGGTCCCCTGTGGCAGAAAACAGTACTCTTCCCTTCCCACAGAATGAACCCAAACACTTGGGAGCTTGGACAATCCCCCGAGAGGAAGGCTCTTCCTCGGCCCCTGAAGCAACCCCTACCCTGAACGGCCACTGTGAACGCAACACCCAGAGACAAAAGCCTGAGCGACTGCCTCCCACTTGCCCTCCTTTGATATCCAGAGGATCTCCCCTCTCGGACTGGAGATCAGGCCTGCCATTACCTTGGCCCCTACCTGAGCCAAGTTTGCTTTTTCAGACATCTGTCCCCACAGCCCTGGCAAACACAGCCTTTAGGCTGGGTCCTCTGGAGCCATACCACAGGACCATGCCTGCTCTCTCCTGGGAAACTCTGTCCATTCCTTTGGCCACACACCTCCAGAATATGAGAAACCTCAAGGCCCCCGAGGACATACCATTACCGGGAGCCTCCCTGCACACACAGGGGCCTTCGGACACAAGCTGAGCTGCTACCTCCATGAAGGCATGCACACAGATGTCAACAGAGATAGAAGGTTGAGCCGGACAGGCCCTTAGGCCCTAATCTCAACTCTTGCTTTGTTTTCCAAATGTCACTCCTCAGAGGCTTTGGTTCGAAGAACAGGATATGGGGCTTTCCTGAGGCACTGAACAAAACTTCTTTCGTCTCCACATGGGAAGCTTCCTTGTTGGAGCCGTGTCAAACACCTCAGGTTGGAGAATCCTGCAGAGTCCCTGAGCCACCTCCACATTCCAAGGTCTCCCAGGCCACCAAGCCACAGTAGGACTCATCTTCAGGAGAGTCCATTTCAACTCTCCCCTCTGGGTAGCTCACCCAGGAGCCCGCAGATTGAGCCTGCCTTGTCCTGACTAAAGAGTGGGAATATGAGGTGGCGTTCCCAGGCATCCATGCTTAGACACCTGCTCTCGAGTCTTTCCGTATGGGGCCTCCTGGAACCATCCAATAGCACTCGACTTTCGTGCAGAAGGAAACCTTGAGGTTTGGAGTAGTTCACAAATCCCATCGTAGGCAAACCTTCCTGGCCTCATGAGGCCCCCACACCATTAAGGAAGAGGCCATGCTGGACAAAAACTCTAGCCTGAGGCACGTCTCAGAGTTGAAATGACCTCAGTGCAGGAGATCTCGATTCAGCCACTCAGAGTGGGCCTACCGTGCCATCGGTCCCAAACCTCACGCTAGCTTGTGTTTTCAGACTTCCTTCCTCACACTCCTGGCAAACAAGCCCTCTGGACTAGGAACTCCAGAACCACAACCCAGCCCAGGGTCTGCCAAAGGGAAGAAAAACGTTTCCCTGTGGGGCTCTCTCCAGAAAACCCAGATGAGGATCAACCTGCTCGGGCCTCAACGGTACCCGAACTGGATAGGCTGCTCTGGGCACTCATGCTCTGTCTGACACAGCCTGAAGCCAGACGTCCAGACAGACAAGGAGACAGCTGGCCGCACACCCAGCACTTCGGACACGCCATGGTCTTATGCCGTCACCTCTTCCTAACCTTGGTTTTCAGATATCTGAACCTAGACATTATATCAATTCTCCACACAGCTGGGTATCGCAAGCACAACACAGAACTCCTCCTTCCCCGTGGCTGTAAAGCTTGCTCTTGGCATGGAGTCACACCTTCAGGGTGGGAGAAACCTTCCTGGTCCCTGATGCCACGCCCAAACTTGAGTGCTGCTTGGGCACAAATTCACACTCTGACCCTCAGCATGAGCCCCATGTCAAAGAAAGGCCTGTCAGGGCCTGGGCCAAGAGCCCGCATATGGGGCTTGCCAAGCCCCTATGCACCCAATCCTCACCAGTGTTTGAGTTTTCCAGTCGCCCCGCCCGTACCTGGGGCTCTGCTCTGGAATCCCTTTCTTGGAGAGACACGTGAGCAAGACAACACTTTTCCACACTTCCCACAAAATGACCCCAAACTCTTGGGAGCTGGGACAAATCCCCAGAGAGGGATACTCGTCCACAGTCCCTGAGGCCACCCCTCCAATCCACGGCTATCTCGGACACAACATCCAGAGACAAAAGCCTGAAGGAACGCCTCCCACTCGCCCTTGTTTCAGAGGCCCAGGAGCTCCCTCTCGGGCTGTACATCCGGCCTGCCATACCCTAGGCGCCACTCATAAGCTGAGTTTGTGTTTTCAGACTTCTGTGCCCTCAGCCTGGACCCACACAACCGCCAGGCTAGGGCCTCTGGAGCCACAGCGAAAGATTGTGCCTGCCCTCTCCAAGGAAATTGTGCCCAATCCATTGACCACAACCCTACAGGTTAGGGAAAAGCTCCAAGGCCCCTGAGGCCATCAATAGTGTAGGCCACCCTGGACTAAGAGGGGCTCTCTGACACCAGCGGAGCAACTATCTCCACTTAGACTCTCAGACAGTGTCCCCAGAGACAGAAGGTTGAAATGGACAGGCCCCCAGGCCCTAATCTGAACCTTAGCTTTGGTTTCCATGTGTCCGTCCTCAGAGGTCTGTTTTCGTAGACCAGCACACGGGGCTTTTCTGAGGCTCCAAACCAAACCTCTCTCGTCTCCACATGGGGAGCTTACTTACTGGGGATGTATCAAACCCTTCAGGTAGGAGAGTTCCGCAGGGCCACTGAACAACCAGCACATTCCAAGGTTTCCATGGACCCAAACGCACATTATGACGCATCCTCAGGAGAGGCCATTTCAACTCAGCCCCCTGGTTAGCGTGCCCCAGAGGCAGCAGATCAAACATATCTTGTGGCTAATGGCCAATGGGAATGCGAGGCATGCTGTACACGGATCCATCCTTCGAACCGTGCTCTCCAGTCCTTCCGTATGGTATGTCCTGGAGCCATGCAACAGGACTCGAATGTCCCACAGAAGGAAACCTGGTGGTTTGGGGCAACCTCCAAACTCAGCGTGGGAAAACTTCCTTGGCCTCATGAGGCCCCCGCTTCATGAAGGTGCCAACATGGACACATACTCCAGCCTCAGCCAACGTCTGATCCTCAGCCTGACTTCAGATGCAGGAGATTTTGATTCAGCCTCTGCCTAGTGGGCCTGCTCTGCCCTTGGCTCCAATCCTCACTTTAGCTTGTGTTCCTAGACTTCCGTCCTCACACTCCTGGCCCGCAAACCCTCCCTACTGGGAATTCTTGGGCCACAAAGAAGCACTCCGCCTGCCTCCCAGGAGAAAAACTTTGTCTATGGTGCTGCCCAGAAACCCCAAATGAGGATCAAACTGCTTGGCCCTCGGCAACACCCCAATTGCATAGGCTACCTTAAACACTGATGCTCTGTCGCAAATAGCCTGAGCCCAGACCTTCCAACAGACACCGACACAGCTGGCTGCACACCCAGCACATTGGACCCGCCACTGCCTTAGGCCACCATCCATTCCCAACCTGGGTTTTCAGTCATCAGAACCTAGACCTTATCTCCAATCCCTGCACAGGGGGGAACCTGATGCACAAGTCAGAACCCCTCCTTCCCCATGGCAAGAAACCTTGCTGCTGGCAGTGAGTCAAACCTTCAGTGTAGGAGAAAACGGCATGGCCCATGAGGCCACGCCCATGTGTGAGGGCCGCCTTGGGCACAAACACACATTGTGACCCTCAGCGTGAGTACCTTATTCAAGTAACGCCTCTCAGTGATTGGACCAAGAGCCCGCATATGTGGCTTGCCATGCCCATAGGCACGCAGGACTAACTAGATGGTGTGTATTCCAGTTGAGGGAACCCACTGCTGTGCTCTAGAGTCCCTCTCCTGGGGGGTCCCCTGTGGCAGAAAACAGTACTCTTCCCTTCCCACAGAATGAACCCAAACACTTGGGAGCTTGGACAATCCCCCGAGAGGAAGGCTCTTCCTCGGCCCCTGAAGCAACCCCTACCCTGAACGGCCACTGTGAACGCAACACCCAGAGACAAAAGCCTGAGCGACTGCCTCCCACTTGCCCTCCTTTGATATCCAGAGGATCTCCCCTCTCGGACTGGAGATCAGGCCTGCCATTACCTTGGCCCCTACCTGAGCCAAGTTTGCTTTTTCAGACATCTGTCCCCACAGCCCTGGCAAACACAGCCTCTAGGCTGGGTCCTCTGGAGCCATACCACAGGACCATGCCTGCTCTCTCCTGGGAAACTCTGTCCATTCCTTTGGCCACACACCTCCAGAATATGAGAACCTCAATGCCCCCGAGGACATACCATTACCGGGAGCCTCCCTGCACACACAGGGGCCTTCGGACACAAGCGGAGCTGCTACCTCCATGAAGGCAGGCACACAGATGTCAACAGAGATAGAAGGTTGAGCCGGACAGGCCCTTAGGCCCTAATCTCAACTCTTGCTTTGTTTTCCAGGTGTCACTACTCAGAGGCTTTGGTTCGAAGAACAGGATATGGGGGTTTCCTGAGGCACTGAACAGAACTTCTCTCGTCTCCACATGGGAAGCTTCCTTGTTGGAGCCGTGTCAAACATCTCAGGTTGGAGAATCCTGCAGAGTCCCTGAGCCACCTCCACATTCCAAGGTCTCCCAGGCCACCAAGCCACAGTAGGACTCATCTTCAGGAGAGTCCATTTCAACTCTCCCCTCTGGGTAGCTCACCCAGGAGCCCGCAGATTGAGCCTGCCTTGTCCTGACGAAAGAGTGGGAATATGAGGTGGCGTTCCCAGGCATCCATGCTTAGACACCTGCTCTCGAGTCTTTCCGTATGGGGCCTCCTGGAACCATCCAATAGCACTCGACTTTCGTGCAGAAGGAAACCTTGAGGTTTGGAGTAGTTCACAAATCCCATCGTAGGCAAACCTTCCTGGCCTCATGAGGTCCCCACACCATTCAGGAAGAGGCCATGCTGGACAAAAACTCTAGCCTGAGGCACGTCTCAGAGTTGAAATGACCTCAGTGCAGGAGATCTCGATTCAGCCTCTCAGAGTGGGCCTGCCGTGCCATCGGTCCCAAACCTCACGCTAGCTTGTGTTTTCAGACTTCCTTCCTCACACTCCTGGCAAACAAGCCCTCCGGACTAGGAACTCCAGAACCACAACCCAGCCCAGGGTCTGCCCAAGGGAAGAAAAACGTTTCCCTGTGGGGCTCTCTCCAGAAAACCCAGATGAGGATCAACCTGCTCGGGCCTCGACCGGTACCCGAACTGGATAGGCTGCTCTGGGCACTCATGCTCTGTCTGACACAGCCTGAAGCCAGCCGTCCAGACAGACAAGGAGACAGCTGGCCGCACACCCAGCACTTCGGACACGCCATGGTCTTATGCCGTCACCTCTTCCTAACCTTGGTTTTCAGATATCTGAACCTAGATATTATATCAATTCTCCACGCAGCTGGGTATCGCAAGCACAACACAGAACTCCTCCTTCCCCGTGGCTGTAAAGCTTGCTCTTGGCATGGAGTCACACCTTCAGGGTGGGAGAAACCTTCCTGGTCCCTGATGCCACGCCCAAACTTGAGTGCTGCTTGGGCACAAATTCACACTCTGACCCTCAGCATGAGCCCCATGTCAAAGAAAGGCCTGTCAGGGCCTGGGCCAAGAGCCCGCATATGGGGCTTGCCAAGCCCCTATGCACCCAATCCTCACCAGTGTTTGAGTTTTCCAGTCGCCCCGCCCGTACCTGGGGCTCTGCTCTGGAATCCCTTTCTTGGAGAGACACGTGAGCCAGACAACACTTTTCCACACTTCCCACAAAATGACCCCAAACTCTTGGGAGCTGGGACAAATCCCCAGAGAGGGATACTCGTCCACAGTCCCTGAGGCCACCCCTCCAATCCATGGCTCTCTCGGACGCAACATCCAGAGACAAAAGCCTGAAGGAACGTCTCCCACACGCCCTTGTTTCAGAGGCCGAGGAGCTCCCTCTCGGGCTGTACATCCGGCCTGCCATACCCTAGGCGCCACTCATAAGCTGAGTTTGTGTTTTCAGACTTCTGTGCCCTCAGCCTGGACCCACACAACCGCCAGGCTAGGGCCTCTGGAGCCACAGCGAAAGATTGTGCCTGCCCTCTCCAAGGAAATTGTGCCCAATCCATTGACCACAACCCTACAGGTTAGGGAAAAGCTCCAAGGCCCCTGAGGCCATCAATAGTGTAGGCCACCCTGGATTAAGAGGGGCTCTCTGACACCAGCGGAGCAACTATCTCCACTTAGACTCTCAGACAGTGTCCCCAGAGACAGAAGGTTGATATGGACAGGCCCCCAGCCCCTAATCTGAACCTTAGCTTTGGTTTCCATGTGTCCGTCCTCAGAGGTCTGTTTTCGTAGACCAGCACACGGGGCTTTTCTGAGGCTCCAAACCAAACCTCTCTCGTCTCCACATGGGGAGCTTACTTACTGGGGATGTATCAAACCCTTCAGGTAGGAGAGTTCCGCAGGGCCACTGAACAACCAGCACATTCCAAGGTTTCCATGGACCCAAACGCACATTATGACGCATCCTCAGGAGAGGCCATTTCAACTCAGCCCCCTGGTTAGCGTGCCCCAGAGGCAGCAGATCAAACATATCGTGTGGCTAATGGCCAATGGGAATGCGAGGCATGCTGTACAGGGATCCATCCTTCGAACCGTGCTCTCCAGTCCTTCCGTATGGTATGTCCTGGAGCCATGCAACAGGACTCGAATGTCCCACAGAAGGAAACCTGGTGGTTTGGGGCAACCTCCAAACTCAGCATGGGAAAACTTCCTTGGCCTCATGAGGCCCCCGCTTCATGAAGGTGCCATCATGGACACATACTCCCGCCTCAGCCAACGTCTGATCCTCAGCCTGACTTCAGATGCAGGAGATTTTGATTCAGCCTCTGCCTAGTGGGCCTGCTCTGCCCTTGGCTCCAATCCTCACTTTAGCTTGTGTTCCTAGACTTCCGTCCTCACACTCCTGGCCCGCAAACCCTCCCTACTGGGAATTCTGGGGCCACAATGAAGCACTCCGCCTGCCTCCCAGGAGAAAAACTTTGTATATGGTGCTGCCCAGAAACCCCAAATGAGGATCAAACTGCTTGGCCCTCGGCAACACCCCAATTGCATAGGCTACCTTAAACACTGATGCTCTGTCGCAAATAGCCTGAGCCCAGACCTTCCAACAGACACCGACACAGCTGGCTGCACACCCAGCACATTGGACCTGCCACTGCCTTAGGCCACCATCCATTCCCAACCTGGGTTTTCAGTCATCAGAACCTAGACCTTATCTCCAATCCCTGCACAGGGGGGAACCTGATGCACAAGTCAGAACCCCTCCTTCCCCATGGCAAGAAACCTTGCTGCTGGCAGTGAGTCAAACCTTCAGTGTAGGAGAAAACGGCATGGCCCATGAGGCCACGCCCATGTGTGAGGGCCGCCTTGGGCACAAACACACATTGTGACCCTCAGCGTGAGTACCTTATTCAAGTAACGCCTCTCAGTGATTGGACCAAGGCCCGCATATGTGGCTTGCCATGCCCATAGGCACGCAGGACTAACTAGATGGTGTGTATTCCAGTTGAGGGAACCCACTGCTGTGCTCTAGAGTCCCTCTCCTGGGGGGTCCCCTGTGGCAGAAAACAGTACTCTTCCCTTCCCACAGAATGAACCCAAACACTTGGGAGCTTGGACAATCCCCCGAGAGGAAGGCTCTTCCTCGGCCCCTGAAGCAACCCCTACCCTGAACGTCCACTGTGAACGCAACACCCAGAGACAAAAGCCTGAGCGACTGCCTCCCACTTGCCCTCCTTTGATATCCAGAGGATCTCCCCTCTCGGACTGGAGATCAGGCCTGCCATTACCTTGGCCCCTACCTGAGCCAAGTTTGCTTTTTCAGACATCTATCCCCACAGCCCTGGCAAACACAGCCTCTAGGCTGGGTCCTCTGGTCCATACCACAGGACCGTGCCTGCTCTCTCCTGGGAAACTCTGTCCATTCCTTTGGCCACACACCTCCAGAATATGAGAAACCTCAAGGCCCCCGAGGACATACCATTACCGGGAGCCTCCCTGCACACACAGGGGCCTTCGGACACAAGCGGAGCTGCTACCTCCATGAAGGCATGCACACAAATGTAAACAGAGATAGAAGGTTGAGCCCGACAGGCCCTTAGGCCCTAAACTCAACTCTTGCTTTGTTTTCCAGGTGTCACTCCTCAGAGGCTTTGGTTCGAAGAACAGGATATGGGGCTTTCCTGAGGCACTGAACAGAACTTCTCTCGTCTCCACATGGGAAGCTTCCTTGTTGGAGCCGTGTCAAACACCTCAGGTTGGAGAATCCTGCAGAGTCCCTGAGCCACCTCCACATTCCAAGGTCTCCCAGGCCACCAAGCCACAGTAGGACTCATCTTCAGGAGATTCCATTTCAACTCTCCCCTCTGGGTAGCTCACCCAGGAGCCCGCAGATTGAGCCTGCCTTGTCCTGACTAAAGAGTGGGAATATGAGGTGGCGTTCCCAGGCATCCATGCTTAGACACCTGCTCTCGAGTCCTTCCGTATGGGGCCTCCTGGAACCATCCAATAGCACTCGACTTTCGTGCAGAAGGAAACCTTGAGGTTTGGAGTAGTTCACAAATCCCATCGTAGGCAAACCTTCCTGGCCTCATGAGGCCCCCACACCATTCAGGAAGAGGCCATGCTGGACAAAAACTCTAGCCTGAGGCACGTCTCAGAGTTGAAATGACCTCAGTGCAGGAGATCTCGATTCAGCCTCTCAGAGTGGGCCTGCCGTGCCATCGGTCCCAAACCTCACGCTAGCTTGTGTTTTCAGACTTCCTTCCTCACACTCCTGGCAAACAAGCCCTCCGGACTAGGAACTCCAGAACCACAACCCAGCCCAGGGTCTGCCCAAGGGAAGAAAAACGTTTCCCTGTGGGGCTCTCTCCAGAAAACCCAGATGAGGATCAACCTGCTCGGGCCTCGACGGTACCCGAACTGGATAGGCTGCTCTGGGCACTCATGCTCTGTCTGACACAGCCTGAAGCCAGACGTCCAGACAGACAAGGAGACAGCTGGCCGCACACCCAGCACTTCGGACACGCCATGGTCTTATGCCGTCACCTCTTCCTAACCTTGGTTTTCAGATATCTGAACCTAGACATTATATCAATTCTCCACACAGCTGGGTATCGCAAGCACAACACAGAACTCCTCCTTCCCCGTGGCTGTAAAGCTTGCTCTTGGCATGGAGTCACACCTTCAGGGTGGGAGAAACCTTCCTGGTCCCTGATGCCACGCCCAAACTTGAGTGCTGCTTGGGCACAAATTCACACTCTGACCCTCAGCATGAGCCCCATGTCAAAGAAAGGCCTGTCAGGGCCTGGGCCAAGAGCCCGCATATGGGGCTTGCCAAGCCCCTATGCACCCAATCCTCACCAGTGTTTGAGTTTTCCAGTCGCCCCGCCCGTACCTGGGGCTCTGCTCTGGAATCCCTTTCTTGGAGAGACACGTGAGCCAGACAACACTTTTCCACCCTTCCCACAAAATGACCCCAAACTCTTGGGAGCTGGGACAAATCCCCAGAGAGGGATACTCGTCCACAGTCCCTGAGGCCACCCCTCCAATCCACGGCTATCTCGGACACAACATCCAGAGACAAAAGCCTGAAGGAACGCCTCCCACTCGCCCTTGTTTCAGAGGCCCAGGAGCTCCCTCTCGGGCTGTACATCCGGCCTGCCATACCCTAGGCGCCACTCATAAGCTGAGTTTGTGTTTTCAGACTTCTGTGCCCTCAGCCTGGACCCACACAACCGCCAGGCTAGGGCCTCTGGAGCCACAGCGAAAGATTGTGCCTGCCCTCTCCAAGGAAATTGTGCCCAATCCATTGACCACAACCCTACAGGTTAGGGAAAAGCTCCAAGGCCCCTGAGGCCATCAATAGTGTAGGCCACCCTGGACTAAGAGGGGCTCTCTGACACCAGCGGAGCAACTATCTCCACTTAGACTCTCAGACAGTGTCCCCAGAGACAGAAGGTTGAAATGGACAGGCCCCCAGGCCCTAATCTGAACCTTAGCTTTGGTTTCCATGTGTCCGTCCTCAGAGGTCTGTTTTCGTAGACCAGCACACGGGGCTTTTCTGAGGCTCCAAACCAAACCTCTCTCGTCTCCACATGGGGAGCTTACTTACTGGGGATGTATCAAACCCTTCAGGTAGGAGAGTTCCGCAGGGCCACTGAACAACCAGCACATTCCAAGGTTTCCATGGACCCAAACGCACATTATGACGCATCCTCAGGAGAGGCCATTTCAACTCAGCACCCTGGTTAGCGTGCCCCAGAGGCAGCAGATCAAACATATCTTGTGGCTAATGGCCAATGGGAATGCGAGGCATGCTGTACACGGATCCATCCTTCGAACCGTGCTCTCCAGTCCTTCCGTATGGTATGTCCTGGAGCCATGCCACAGGACTCGAATGTCCCACAGAAGGAAACCTGGTGGTTTGGGGCAACCTCCAAACTCAGCATTGGAAATCTTCCTTGGCCTCATGAGGCCCCGCTTCATGAAGGTGCCATCATGGACACATACTCCAGCCTCAGCCAACGTCTGATCCTCAGCCTGACTTCAGATGCAGGAGATTTTGATTCAGCCTCTGCCTAGTGGGCCTGCTCTGCCCTTGGCTCCAATCCTCACTATAGCTTGTGTTCCTAGACTTCCGTCCTCACACACCTGGCCCACAAACCCTCCCTACTGGGAATTCTGGGGCCACAATGAAGCACTCCGCCTGCCTCCCAGGAGAAAAACTTTGTCTATGGTGCTGCCCAGAAACCCCAAATGAGGATCAAACTGCTTGGCCCTCGGCAACACCCCAATTGCATAGGCTACCTTAAACACTGATGCTCTGTCGCAAATAGCCTGAGCCCAGACCTTCCAACAGACACCGACACAGCTGGCTGCACACCCAGCACATTGGACCTGCCACTGCATTAGGCCACCATCCATTCCCAACCTGGGTTTTCAGTCATCAGAACCTAGACCTTATCTCCAATCCCTGCACAGGGGGGAACCTGATGCACAAGTCAGAACCCCTCCTTCCCCATGGCAAGAAACCTTGCTGCTGGCAGTGAGTCAAACCTTCAGTGTAGGAGAAAACGGCATGGCCCATGAGGCCACGCCCATGTGTGAGGGCCGCCTTGGGCACAAACACACATTGTGACCCTCAGCGTGAGTACCTTATTCAAGTAACGCCTCTCAGTGATTGGACCAAGAGCCCGCATATGTGCCTTGCCATGCCCATAGGCACGCAGGACTAACTAGATGGTGTGTATTCCAGTTGAGGGAACCCACTGCTGTGCTCTAGAGTCCCTCTCCTGGGGGGTCCCCTGTGGCAGAAAACAGTACTCTTCCCTTCCCACAGAATGAACCCAAACACTTGGGAGCTTGGACAATCCCCCGAGAGGAAGGCTCTTCCTCGGCCCCTGAAGCAACCCCTACCCTGAACGGCCACTGTGAACGCAACACCCAGAGACAAAAGCCTGAGCGACTGCCTCCCACTTGCCCTCCTTTGATATCCAGAGGATCTCCCCTCTCGGACTGGAGATCAGGCCTGCCATTACCTTGGCCCCTACCTGAGCCAAGTTTGCTTTTTCAGACATCTGTCCCCACAGCCCTGGCAAACACAGCCTCTAGGCTGGGTCCTCTGGAGCCATACCACAGGACCATGCCTGCTCTCTCCTGGGAAACTCTGTCCATTCCTTTGGCCACACACCTCCAGAATATGAGAAACCTCAAGGCCCCCGAGGACATACCATTACCGGGAGCCTCCCTGCACACACAGGGGCCTTCGGACACAAGCGGAGCTGCTACCTCCATGAAGGCATGCACACCGATGTCAACAGAGATAGAAGGTTGAGCCCGACAGGCCCTTAGGCCCTAATCTCAACTCTTGCTTTGTTTTCCAGGTGTCACTCCTCAGAGGCTTTGGTTCGAAGAACAGGATATGGGGCTTTCCTGAGGCACTGAACAGAACTTCTCTCGTCTCCACATGGGAAGCTTCCTTGTTGGAGCCGTGTCAAACACCTCAGGTTGGAGAATCCTGCAGAGTCCCTGAGCCACCTCCACATTCCAAGGTCTCCCAGGCCACCAAGCCACAGTAGGACTCATCTTCAGGAGAGTCCATTTCAACTCTCCCCTCTGGGTAGCTCACCCAGGAGCCCGCAGATTGAGCCTGCCTTGTCCTGACGAAAGAGTGGGAATATGAGGTGGCGTTCCCAGGCATCCATGCTTAGACACCTGCTCTCGAGTCTTTCCGTATGGGGCCTCCTGGAACCATCCAATAGCAATCGACTTTCGTGCAGAAGGAAACCTTGAGGTTTGGAGTAGTTCACAAATCCCATCGTAGGCAAACCTTCCTGGCCTCATGAGGCCCCCACACCATTCAGGAAGAGGCCATGCTGGACAAAAACTCTAGCCTGAGGCACGTCTCAGAGTTGAAATGACCTCAGTGCAGGAGATCTCGATTCAGCCTCTCAGAGTGGGCCTGCCGTGCCATCGGTCCCAAACCTCACGCTAGCTTGTGTTTTCAGACTTCCTTCCTCACACTCCTGGCAAACAAGCCCTCCGGACTAGGAACTCCAGAACCACAACCCAGCCCAGGGTCTGCCCAAGGGAAGAAAAACGTTTCCCTGTGGGGCTCTCTCCAGAAAACCCAGATGAGGATCAACCTGCTCGGGCCTCGACCGGTACCCGAACTGGATAGGCTGCTCTGGGCACTCATGCTCTGTCTGACACAGCCTGAAGCCAGACGTCCAGACAGACAAGGAGACAGCTGGCCGCACACCCAGCACTTCGGACACGCCATGGTCTTATGCCGTCACCTCTTCCTAACCTTGGTTTTCAGATATCTGAACCTAGACATTATATCAATTCTCCACACAGCTGGGTATCGCAAGCACAACACAGAACTCCTCCTTCCCCGTGGCTGTAAAGCTTGCTCTTGGCATGGAGTCACACCTTCAGGGTGGGAGAAACCTTCCTGGTCCCTGATGCCACGCCCAAACTTGAGTGCTGCTTGGGCACAAATTCACACTCTGACCCTCAGCATGAGCCCCATGTCAAAGAAAGGCCTGTCAGGGCCTGGGCCAAGAGCCCGCATATGGGGCTTGCCAAGCCCCTATGCACCCAATCCTCACCAGTGTTTGAGTTTTCCAGTCGCCCCGCCCGTACCTGGGGCTCTGCTCTGGAATCCCTTTCTTGGAGAGACACGTGAGCCAGACAACACTTTTCCACCCTTCCCACAAAATGACCCCAAACTCTTGGGAGCTGGGACAAATCCCCAGAGAGGGATACTCGTCCACAGTCCCTGAGGCCACCCCTCCAATCCACGGCTATCTCGGACACAACATCCAGAGACAAAAGCCTGAAGGAACGCCTCCCACTCGCCCTTGTTTCAGAGGCCCAGGAGCTCCCTCTCGGGCTGTACATCCGGCCTGCCATACCCTAGGCGCCACTCATAAGCTGAGTTTGTGTTTTCAGACTTCTGTGCCCTCAGCCTGGACCCACACAACCGACAGGCTAGGGCCTCTGGAGCCACAGCGAAAGATTGTGCCTGCCCTCTCCAAGGAAATTGTGCCAAATCCATTGACCACAACCCTACAGGTTAGGGAAAAGCTCCAAGGCCCCTGAGGCCATCAATAGTGTAGGCCACCCTGGACTAAGAGGGGCTCTCTGACACCAGCGGAGCATCTATCTCCACTTAGACTCTCAGACAGTGTCCCCAGAGACAGAAGGTTGAAATGGACAGGCCCCCAGGCCCTAATCTGAACCTTAGCTTTGGTTTCCATGTGTCCGTCCTCAGAGGTCTGTTTTCGTAGACCAGCACACGGGGCTTTTCTGAGGCTCCAAACCAAACCTCTCTCGTCTCCACATGGGGAGCTTACTTACTGGGGATGTATCAAACCCTTCAGGTAGGAGAGTTCCGCAGGGCCACTGAACAACCAGCACATTCCAAGGTTTCCATGGACCCAAACGCACATTATGACGCATCCTCAGGAGAGGCCATTTCAAATCAGCCCCCTGGTTAGCGTGCCCCAGAGGCAGCAGATCAAACATATCTTGTGGCTAATGGCCAATGGGAATGCGAGGCATGCTGTACAGGGATCCATCCTTCGAACCGTGCTCTCCAGTCCTTCCGTATGGTATGTCCTGGAGCCGTGCAACAGGACTCGAATGTCCCACAGAAGGAAACCTGGTGGTTTGGGGCAACCTCCAAACTCAGCGTGGGAAAAATTCCTTGGCCTCATGAGGCCCCCGCTTCATGAAGGTGCCATCATGGACACATACTCCAGCCTCAGCCAACGTCTGATCCTCAGCCTGACTTCAGATGCAGGAGATATTGTTTCAGCCTCTGCCTAGTGGGCCAGCTCTGCCCTTGGCTCCAATCCTCACTTTAGCTTGTGTTCCTAGACTTCCGTCCTCAAACTCATGGCCCACAAACCCTCCCTACTGGGAATTCTGGGGCCACAATGAAGCACTCCCCCTGCCTCCCAGGAGAAAAACTTTGTCTATGGTGCTGCCCAGAAACCCCAAATGAGGATCAAACTGCTTGGCCCTCGGCAACACCCCAATTGCATAGGCTACCTTAAACACTGATGCTCTGTCGCAAATAGCCTGAGCCCAGACCTTCCAACAGACACCGACACAGCTGGCTGCACACCCAGCACATTGGACCCGCCACTGCCTTAGGCCACCATCCATTCCCAACCTGGGTTTTCAGTCATCAGAACCTAGACCTTATCTCCAATCCCTGCACAGGGGGGAACCTGATGCACAAGTCAGAACCCCTCCTTCCCCATGGCAAGAAACCTTGCTGCTGGCAGTGAGTCAAACCTTCAGTGTAGGAGAAAACGGCATGGCCCCTGAGGCCACGCCCATGTGTGAGGGCCGCCTTGGGCACAAACACACATTGTGACCCTCAGCTTGAGTACCTTATTCAAGTAACGCCTCGCAGTGATTGGACCAAGAGCCCGCATATGTGGTTTGCCATGCCCATAGGCACGCAGGACTAACTAGATGGTGTGTATTCCAGTTGAGGGAACCCACTGCTGTGCTCTAGAGTCCCTCTCCTGGGGGGTCCCCTGTGGCAGAAAACAGTACTCTTCCCTTCCCACAGAATGAACCCAAACACTTGGGAGCTTGGACAATCCCCCGAGAGGAAGACTCTTCCTCGGCCCCTGAAGCAACCCCTACCCTGAACGGCCACTGTGAACGCAACACCCAGAGACAAAAGCCTGAGCGACTGACTCCCACTTGCCCTCCTTTGATATCCAGAGGATCTCCCCTCTCGGACTGGAGATCAGGCCTGCCATTACCTTGGGCCCTACCTGAGCCAAGTTTGCTTTTTCAGACATCTGTCCCCACAGCCCTGGCAAACACAGCCTCTAGGCTGGGTCCTCTGGAGCCATACCACAGGACCATGCCTGCTCTCTCCTGGGAAACTCTGTCCATTCCTTTGGCCACACACCTCCAGAATATGAGAAACCTCAAGGCCCCCGAGGACATACCATTACCGGGAGCCTCCCTGCACACACAGGGGCCTTCGGACACAAGCTGAGCTGCTACCTCCATGAAGGCATGCACACAGATGTCAACAGAGATAGAAGGTTGAGCCGGACAGGCCCTTAGGCCCTAATCTCAACTCTTGCTTTGTTTTCCAGGTGTCACTCCTCAGAGGCTTTGGTTCGAAGAACAGGATATGGGGCTTTCCTGAGGCACTGAACAGAACTTCTCTCGTCTCCACATGGGAAGCTTCCTTGTTGGAGCCGTGTCAAACACCTCAGGTTGGAGAATCCTGCAGAGTCCCTGAGCCATCTCCACATTCCAAGGTCTCCCAGGCCACCAAGCCACAGTAGGACTCATCTTCAGGAGAGTCCATTTCAACTCTCCCCTCTGGGTAGCTCACCCAGGAGCCCGCAGATTGAGCCTGCCTTGTCCTGACTAAAGAGTTGGAATATGAGGTGGCGTTCCCAGGCATCCATGCTTAGACACCTGCTCTCGAGTCTTTCCGTATGGGGCCTCCTGGAACCATCCAATAGCACTCGACTGTCGTGCAGAAGGAAACCTTGAGGTTTGGAGTAGTTCACAAATCCCATCGTAGGCAAAATTTCCTGGCCTCATGAGGCCCCCACACCATTCAGGAAGAGGCCAAGCTGGACAAAAACTCTAGCCTGAGGCACGTCTCAGAGTTGAAATGACCTCAGTGCAGGAGATCTCGATTCAGCCTCTCAGAGTGGGCCTGCCGTGCCATCGGTCCCAAACCTCACGCTAGCTTGTGTTTTCAGACTTCCTTCCTCACACTCCTGGCAAACAAGCCCTCCGGACTAGGAACTCCAGAACCACAACCCAGCCCAGGGTCTGCCCAAGGGAAGAAAGACGTTTCCCTGTGGGGTTCTCTCCAGAAAACCCAGATGAGGATCAACCTGCTCGGGCCTCGACCGGTACCCCAACTGGATAGGCTGCTCTGGGCACTCATGCTCTGTCTGACACAGCCTGAAGCCAGACGTCCAGACAGACAAGGAGACAGCTGGCCGCACACCCAGCACTTCGGACACGCCATGGTCTTATGCCGTCACCTCTTCCTAACCTTGGTTTTCAGATATCTGAACCTAGACATTATATCAATTCTCCACACAGCTGGGTATCGCAAGCACAACACAGAACTCCTCCTTCCCCGTGGCTGTAAAGCTTGCTCTTGGCATGGAGTCACACCTTCAGGGTGGGAGAAACCTTCCTGGTCCCTGATGCCACGCCCAAACTTGAGTGCTGCTTGGGCACAAATTCACACTCTGACCCTCAGCATGAGCCCCATGTCAAAGAAAGGCCTGTCAGGGCCTGGGCCAAGAGCCCGCATATGGGGCTTGCCAAGCCCCTATGCACCCAATCCTCACCAGTGTTTGAGTTTTCCAGTCGCCCCGCCCGTACCTGGGGCTCTGCTCTGGAATCCCTTTCTTGGAGAGACACGTGAGCCAGACAACACTTTTCCACCCTTCCCACAAAATGACCCCAAACTCTTGGGAGCTGGGACAAATCCCCAGAGAGGGATACTCGTCCACAGTCCCTGAGGCCACCCCTCCAATCCACGGCTATCTCGGACACAACATCCAGAGACAAAAGCCTGAAGGAACGCCTCCCACTCGCCCTTGTTTCAGAGGCCCAGGAGCTCCCTCTCGGGCTGTACATCCGGCCTGCCATACCCTAGGCGCCACTCATGAGCTGAGTTTGTGTTTTCAGACTTCTGTGCCCTCAGCCTGGACCCACACAACCGCCAGGCTAGGGCCTCTGGAGCCACAGCGAAAGATTGTGCCTGCCCTCTCCAAGGAAATTGTGCCCAATCCATTGACCACAACCCTACAGGTTAGGGAAAAGCTCCAAGGCCCCTGAGGCCATCAATAGTGTAGGCCACCCTGGACTAAGAGGGGCTCTCTGACACCAGCGGAGCAACTATCTCCACTTAGACTCTCAGACAGTGTCCCCAGAGACAGAAGGTTGAAATGGACAGGCCCCCAGGCCCTAATCTGAACCTTAGCTTTGGTTTCCATGTGTCCGTCCTCAGAGGTCTGTTTTCGTAGACCAGCACACGGGGCTTTTCTGAGGTTCCAAACCAAACCTCTCTCGTCTCCACATGGGGAGCTTACTTACTGGGGATGTATCAAACCCTTCAGGTAGGAGAGTTCCGCAGGGCCACTGAACAACCAGCACATTCCAAGGTTTCCATGGACCCAAACGCACATTATGACGCATCCTCAGGAGAGGCCATTTCAACTCAGCCCCCTGGTTAGCGTGCCCCAGAGGCAGCAGATCAAACATATCTTGTGGCTAATGGCCAATGGGAATGCGAGGCATGCTGTACAGGGATCCATCCTTCGAACCGTGCTCTCCAGTCCTTCCGTATGGTATGTCCTGGAGCCATGCAACAGGACTCGAATGTCCCACAGAAGGAAACCTGGTGGTTTGGGGCAACCTCCAAACTCAGCATGGGAAAACTTCCTTGGCCTCATGAGGACCCCGCTTCATGAAGGTTCCATCATGGACACATACTCCAGCCTCAGCCAACGTCTGATCCTCAGCCTGACTTCAGATGCAGGAGATTTTGATTCAGCCTCTGCCTAGTGGGCCTGCTCTGCCCTTGGCTCCAATCCTCACTTTAGCTTGTGTTCCTAGACTTCCGTCCTCACACTCCTGGCCCACAAACCCTCCCTACTGGGACTTCTGGGGCCACAATGTAGCACTCCGCCTGACACCCATTAGAAAATCATTGTCTATGGTGCTGCCCAGAAACCCCAAATGAGGATCAAACTGCTTGGCCCTCGGCAACACCCCAATTGCATAGGCTACCTTAAACACTGATGCTCTGTCGCAAATAGCCTGAGCCCAGACCTTCCAACAGACACCGACACAGCTGGCTGCACACCCAGCACATTGGACCCGCCACTGCCTTAGGCCACCATCCATTCCCAACCTGGGTTTTCAGTCATCAGAACCTAGACCTTATCTCCAATCCCTGCACAGGGGGGAACCTGATGCACAAGTCAGAACCCCTCCTTCCCCATGGCAAGAAACCTTGCTGCTGGCAGTGAGTCAAACCTTCAGTGTAGGAGAAAACGGCATGGCCCATGAGGCCACGCCCATGTGTGAGGGCCGCCTTGGGCACAAACACACATTGTGACCCTCAGCGTGAGTACCTTATTCAAGTAACGCCTCTCAGTGATTGGACCAAGAGCCCGCATATGTGGCTTGCCATGCCCATAGGCACGCAGGACTAACTAGATGGTGTGTATTCCAGTTGAGGGAACCCACTGCTGTGCTCTAGAGTCCCTCTCCTGGGGGGTCCCCTGTGGCAGAAAACAGTACTCTTCCCTTCCCACAGAATGAACCCAAACACTTGGGAGCTTGGACAATCCCCCGAGAGGAAGGCTCTTCCTCGGCCCCTGAAGCAACCCCTACCCTGAACGTCCACTGTGAACACAACACCCAGAGACAAAAGCCTGAGCGACTGCCTCCCACTTGCCCTCCTTTGATATCCAGAGGATCTCCCCTCTCGGACTGGAGATCAGGCCTGCCATTACCTTGGCCCCTACCTGAGCCAAGTTTGCTTTTTCAGACATCTGTCCCCACAGCCCTGGCAAACACAACCTCTAGGCTGGGTCCTCTGGAGCCATACCACAGGACCATGCCTGCTCTCTCCTGGGAAACTCTGTCCATTCCTTTGGCCACACACCTCCAGAATATGAGAAACCTCAAGGCCCCCGAGGACATACCATTACCGGGAGCCTCCCTGCACACACAGGGGCCTTCGGACACAAGCGGAGCTGCTACCTCCATGAAGGCATGCACACAGATGTCAACAGAGATAGAAGGTTGAGACCGACAGGCCCTTAGGCCCTAATCTCAACTCTTGCTTTGTTTTCCAGGTGTCACTCCTCAGAGGCTTTGGTTCGAAGAACAGGATATGGGGCTTTCCTGAGGCACTGAACAGAACTTCTCTCGTCTCCACATGGGAAGCTTCCTTGTTGGAGCCGTGTCAAACACCTCAGGTTGGAGAATCCTGCAGAGTCCCTGAGCCACCTCCACATTCCAAGGTCTCCCAGGCCACCAAGCCACAGTAGGACTCATCTTCAGGAGAGTCCATTTCAACTCTCCCCTCTGGGTAGCTCACCCAGGAGCCCGCAGATTGACCTGCCTTGTCCTGACTAAAGAGTGGGAATATGAGGTGGCGTTCCCAGGCATCCATGCTTAGACACCTGCTCTCGAGTCTTTCCGTATGGGGCCTCCTGGAACCATCCAATAGCAATCGACTTTCGTGCAGAAGGAAACCTTGAGGTTTGGAGTAGTTCAAAAATCCCATCGTAGGCAAAATTTCCTGGCCTCATGAGGCCCCCACACCATTCAGGAAGAGGCCATGCTGGACAAAAACTCTAGCCTGAGGCACGTCTCAGAGTTGAAATGACCTCAGTGCAGGAGATCTCGATTCAGCCTCTCAGAGTGGGCCTGCCGTGCCATCGGTCCCAAACCTCACGCTAGCTTGTGTTTTCAGACTTCCTTCCTCACACTCCTGGCAAACAAGCCCTCCGGACTAGGAACTCCAGAACCACAACCCAGCCCAGGGTCTGCCCAAGGGAAGAAAGATGTTTCTTTGTGGGGTTCTCTCCAGAAAACCCAGATGAGGATCAACCTGCTCGGGCCTCGACCGGTACCCCAACTGGATAGGCTGCTCTGGGCACTCATGCTCTGTCTGACACAGCCTGAAGCCAGACGTCCAGACAGACAAGGAGACAGCTGGCCGCACACCCAGCACTTCGGACACGCCATGGTCTTATGCCGTCACCTCTTCCTAACCTTGGTTTTCAGATATCTGAACCTAGACATTATATCAATTCTCCACACAGCTGGGTATCGCAAGCACAACACAGAACTCCTCCTTCCCCGTGGCTGTAAAGCTTGCTCTTGGCATGGAGTCGCACCTTCAGGGTGGGAGAAACCTTCCTGGTCCCTGATGCCACGCCCAAACTTGAGTGCTGCTTGGGCACAAATTCACACTCTGACCCTCAGCATGAGCCCCATGTCAAAGAAAGGCCTGTCAGGGCCTGGGCCAAGAGCCCGCATATGGGGCTTGCCAAGCCCCATGCACCCAATCCTCACCAGTGTTTGAGTTTTCCAGTCGCCCCGCCCGTACCTGGGGCTCTGCTCTGGAATCCCTTTCTTGGAGAGACACGTGAGCCAGACAACACTTTTCCACCCTTCCCACAAAATGACCCCAAACTCTTGGGAGCTGGGACAAATCCCCAGAGAGGGATACTCGTCCACAGTCCCTGAGGCCACCCCTCCAATCCACGGCTATCTCGGACACAACATCCAGAGACAAAAGCCTGAAGGAACGCCTCCCACTCGCCCTTGTTTCAGAGGCCCAGGAGCTCCCTCTCGGGCTGTACATCCGGCCTGCCATACCCTAGGCGCCACTCATGAGCTGAGTTTGTGTTTTCAGACTTCTGTGCCCTCAGCCTGGACCCACACAACCGCCAGGCTAGGGCCTCTGGAGCCACAGCGAAAGATTGTGCCTGCCCTCTCCAAGGAAATTGTGCCCAATCCATTGACCACAACCCTACAGGTTAGGGAAAAGCTCCAAGGCCCCTGAGGCCATCAATAGTGTAGGCCACCCTGGACTAAGAGGGGCTCTCTGACACCAGCGGAGCAACTATCTCCACTTAGACTCTCAGACAGTGTCCCCAGAGACAGAAGGTTGAAATGGACAGGCCCCCAGGCCCTAATCTGAACCTTAGCTTTGGTTTCCATGTGTCCGTCCTCAGAGGTCTGTTTTCGTAGACCAGCACACGGGGCTTTTCTGAGGCTCCAAACCAAACCTCTCTCGTCTCCACATGGGGAGCTTACTTACTGGGGATGTATCAAACCCTTCAGGTAGGAGAGTTCCGCAGGGCCACTGAACAACCAGCACATTCCAAGGTTTCCATGGACCCAAACGCACATTATGACGCATCCTCAGGAGAGGCCATTTCAACTCAGCCCCCTGGTTAGCGTGCCCCAGAGGCAGCAGATCAAACATATCTTGTGGCTAATGGCCAATGGGAATGCGAGGCATGCTGTACAGGGATCCATCCTTCGAACCGTGCTCTCCAGTCCTTCCGTATGGTATGTCCTGGAGCCATGCAACAGGACTCGAATGTCCCACAGAAGGAAACCTGGTGGTTTGGGGCAACCTCCAAACTCAGCATGGGAAAACTTCCTTGGCCTCATGAGGACCCCGCTTCATGAAGGTGCCATCATGGACACATACTCCAGCCTCAGCCAACGTCTGATCCTCAGCCTGACTTCAGATGCAGGAGATTTTGATTCAGCCTCTGCCTAGTGGGCCTGCTCTGCCCTTGGCTCCAATCCTCACTTTAGCTTGTTTTCCTAGACTTCCGTCCTCACACTCCTGGCCCACAAACCCTCCCTACTGGGTCTTCTGGGGCCACAATGAAGCACTCCGCCTGACTCCCAGGAGAAAAACTTTGTCTATGGTGCTGCCCAGAAACCCCAAATGAGGATCAAAATGCTTGGCCCTCGGCAACACCCCAATTGCATAGGCTACCTTAAACACTGATGCTCTGTCGCAAATAGCCTGAGCCCAGACCTTCCAACAGACACCGACACAGCTGGCTGCACACCCAGCACATTGGACCCGCCACTGCCTTAGGCCACCATCCATTCCCAACCTGGGTTTTCAGTCATCAGAACCTAGACCTTATCTCCAATCCCTGCACAGGGGGGAACCTGATGCACAAGTCAGAACCCCTCCTTCCCCATGGCAAGAAACCTTGCTGCTGGCAGTGAGTCAAACCTTCAGTGTAGGAGAAAACGGCATGACCCATGAGGCCACGCCCATGTGTGAGGGCCGCCTTGGGCACAAACACACATTGTGACCCTCAGCGTGAGTACCTTATTCAAGTAACGCCTCTCAGTGATTGGACCAAGAGCCCGCATATGTGGCTTGCCATGCCCATAGGCACGCAGGACTAACTAGATGGTGTGTATTCCAGTTGAGGGAACCCACTGCTGTGCTCTAGAGTCCCTCTCCTGGGGGGTCCCCTGTGGCAGAAAACAGTACTCTTCCCTTCCCACAGAATGAACCCAAACACTTGGGAGCTTGGACAATCCCCCGAGAGGAAGGCTCTTCCTCGGCCCCTGAAGCAACCCCTACCTTGAACGTCCACTGTGAACGCAACACCCAGAGACAAAAGCCTGAGCGACTGCCTCCCACTTGCCCTCCTTTGATATCCAGAGGATCTCCCCTCTCGGACTGGAGATCAGGCCTGCCATTACCTTGGCCCCTACCTGAGCCAAGTTTGCTTTTTCAGACATCTGTCCCCACAGCCCTGGCAAACACAACCTCTAGGCTGGGTCCTCTGGAGCCATACCACAGGACCATGCCTGCTCTCTCCTGGGAAACTCTGTCCATTCCTTTGGCCACACACCTCCAGAATATGAGAAACCTCAAGGCCCCCGAGGACATACCATTACCGGGAGCCTCCCTGCACACACAGGGGCCTTCGGACACAAGCGGAGCTGCTACCTCCATGAAGGCATGCACACAGATGTCAACAGAGATAGAAGGTTGAGACCGACAGGCCCTTAGGCCCTAATCTCAACTCTTGCTTTGTTTTCCAGGTGTCACTCCTCAGAGGCTTTGGTTCGAAGAACAGGATATGGGGCTTTCCTGAGGCACTGAACAGAACTTCTCTCGTCTCCACATGGGAAGCTTCCTTGTTGGAGCTGTGTCAAACACCTCAGGTTGGAGAATCCTGCAGAGTCCCTGAGCCACCTCCACATTCCAAGGTCTCCCAGGCCACCAAGCCACAGTAGGACTCATCTTCAGGAGAGTCCATTTCAACTCTCCCCTCTGGGTAGCTCACCCAGGAGCCCGCAGATTGAGCCTGCCTTGTCCTGACTAAAGAGTGGGAATATGAGGTGGCGTTCCCAGGCATCCATGCTTAGACACCTGCTCTCGAGTCTTTCCGTATGGGGCCTCCTGGAACCATCCAATAGCACTCGACTTTCGTGCAGAAGGAAACCTTGAGGTTTAGAGTAGTTCACAAATCCCATCGTAGGCAAAACTTCCTGGCCTCATGAGGCCCCCACACCATTCAGGAAGAGGCCATGCTGGACAAAAACTCTAGCCTGAGGCACGTCTCAGAGTTGAAATGACCTCAGTGCAGGAGATCTCGATTCAGCCTCTCAGAGTGGGCCTGCCGTGCCATCGGTCCCAAACCTCACGCTAGCTTGTGTTTTCAGACTTCCTTCCTCACACTCCTGGCAAACAAGCCCTCCAGACTAGGAACTCCAGAACCACAACCCAGCCCAGGGTCTGCCCAAGGGAAGAACAAGGTTTCCCTGTGGGGTTCTCTCCAAAAAACCCAGATGAGGATCAACCTGCTCGGGCCTCGACCGGTAACCGAACTGAATAGGCTGCTCTGGGCACTCATGCTCTGTCTGACACAGCCTGAAGCCAGACGTCCAGACAGACAAGGAGACAGCTGGCCGCACACCCAGCACTTCGGACACACCATGGTCTTATGCCGTCACCTCTTCCTAACCTTGGTTTTCAGATATCTGAACCTAGACATTATATCAATTCTCCACACAGCTGGGTATCGCAAGCACAACACAGAACTCCTCCTTCCCCGTGGCTGTAAAGCTTGCTCTTGGCATGGAGTCACACCTTCAGGGTGGGAGAAACCTTCCTGGTCCCTGATGCCACGCCCAAACTTGAGTGCTGCTTGGGCACAAATTCACACTCTGACCCTCAGCATGAGCCCCATGTCAAAGAAAGGCCTGTCAGGGCCTGGGCCAAGAGCCCGCATATGGGGCTTGCCAAGCCCCTATGCACCCAATCCTCACCAGTGTTTGAGTTTTCCAGTCGCCCCGCCCGTACCTGGGGCTCTGCTCTGGAATCCCTTTCTTGGAGAGACACGTGAGCCAGACAACACTTTTCCACCCTTCCCACAAAATGACCCCAAACTCTTGGGAGCTGGGACAAATCCCCAGAGAGGGATACTCGTCCACAGTCCCTGAGGCCACCCCTCCAATCCACGGCTATCTCGGACACAACATCCAGAGACAAAAGCCTGAAGGAACGCCTCCCACTCGCCCTTGTTTCAGAGGCCCAGGAGCTCCCTCTCGGGCTGTACATCCGGCCTGCCATACCCTAGGCACCACTCATAAGCTGAGTTTGTGTTTTCAGACTTCTGTGCCCTCAGCCTGGACCCACACAACCGCCAGGCTAGGGCCTCTGGAGCCACAGCGAAAGATTGTGCCTGCCCTCTCCAAGGAAATTGTGCCCAATCCATTGACCACAACCCTACAGGTTAGGGAAAAGCTCCAAGGCCCCTGAGGCCATCAATAGTGTAGGCCACCCTGGACTAAGAGGGGCTCTCTGACACCAGCGGAGCAACTATCTCCACTTAGACTCTCAGACAGTGTCCCCAGAGACAGAAGGTTGAAATGGACAGGCCCCCAGTCCCTAATCTGAACCATAGCTTTGGTTTCCATGTGTCCGTCCTCAGAGGTCTGTTTTCGTAGACCAGCACACGGGGCTTTTCTGAGGCTCCAAACCAAACCTCTCTCGTCTCCACATGGGGCGCTTACTTACTGGGGATGTATCAAACCCTTCAGGTAGGAGAGTTCCGCAGGGCCACTGAAAAACCAGCACATTCCAAGGTTTCCATGGACCCAAACGCACATTATGACGCATCCTCAGGAGAGGCCATTTCAACTCAGCCCCCTGGTTAGCGTGCCCCAGAGGCAGCAGATCAAACATATCTTGTGGCTAATGGCCAATGGGAATGCGAGGCATGCTGTACAGGGATCCATCCTTCGAACCGTGCTCTCCAGTCCTTCCGTATGGTATGTCCTGGAGCCATGCAACAGGACTCGAATGTCCCACAGAAGGAAACCTGGTGGTTTGGGGCAACCTCCAAACTCAGCGTGGGAAAACTTCCTTGGCCTCATGAGGCCCCCGCTTCATGAAGGTGCCATCATGGACACATACTCCAGCCTCAGCCAACGTCTGATCCTCAGCCTGACTTCAGATGCAGGAGATTTTGATTCAGCCTCTGCCTAGTGGGCCTGCTCTGCCCTTGGCTCCAATCCTCACTTTAGCTTGTGTTCCTAGACTTCCGTCCTCACACTCCTGGCCCACAAACCCTCCCTACTGGGAATTCTGGGGCCACAATGAAGCACTCCGCCTGCCTCCCAGGAGAAAAACTTTGTCTATGGTGCTGCCCAGAAACCCCAAATGAGGATCAAACTGCTTGGCCCTCGGCAACACACCAATTGCATAGGCTACCTTAAACACTGATGCTCTGTCGCAAATAGCCTGAGCCCAGACCTTCCAACAGACACCGACACAGCTGGCTGCACACCCAGCACATTGGACCCGCCACTGCCTTAGGCCACCATCCATTCCCAACCTGGGTTTTCAGTCATCAGAACCTAGACCTTATCTCCAATCCCTGCACAGGGGGGAACCTGATGCACAAGTCAGAACCCCTCCTTCCCCATGGCAAGAAACCTTGCTGCTGGCAGTGAGTCAAACCTTCAGTGTAGGAGAAAACGGCATGGCCCATGAGGCCACGCCCATGTGTGAGGGCCGCCTTGGGCACAAACACACATTGTGACCCTCAGCGTGAGTACCTTATTCAAGTAACGCCTCTCAGTGATTGGACCAAGAGCCCGCATATGTGGCTTGCCATGCCCATAGGCACGCCGGACTAACTAGATGGTGTGTATTCCAGTTGAGGGAACCCACTGCTGTGCTCTAGAGTCCCTCTCCTGGGGGGTCCCCTGTGGCAGAAAACAGTACTCTTCCCTTCCCACAGAATGAACCCAAACACTTGGGAGCTTGGACAATCCCCCGAGAGGAAGGCTCTTCCTCGGCCCCTGAAGCAACCCCTACCCTGAACGGCCACTGTGAACGCAACACCCAGAGACAAAAGCCTGAGCGACTGCCTCCCACTTGCCCTCCTTTGATATCCAGAGGATCTCCCCTCTCGGACTGGAGATCAGGCCTGCCATTACCTTGGCCCCTACCTGAGCCAAGTTTGCTTTTTCAGACATCTGTCCCCACAGCCCTGGCAAACACAGCCTCTAGGCTGGGTCCTCTGGAGCCATACCACAGGACCATGCCTGCTCTCTCCTGGGAAACTCTGTCCATTCCTTTGGCCACACACCTCCAGAATATGAGAAACCTCAAGGCCCCCGAGGACATACCATTACCGGGAGCCTCCCTGCACACACAGGGGCCTTCGGACACAAACGGAGCTGCTACCTCCATGAAGGCATGCACACAGATGTCAACAGAGATAGAAGGTTGAGAACGACAGGCCCTTAGGCCCTAATCTCAACTCTTGCTTTGTTTTCCAGGTGTCACTCCTCAGAGGCTTTGGTTCGAAGAACAGGATATGGGGCTTTCCTGAGGCACTGAACAGAACTTCTCTCATCTCCACATGAGAAGCTTCCTTGTTGGAGCCGTGTCAAACACCTTTGGTTGGAGAATCCTGCAGAGTCCCTGAGCCACCTCCACATTCCAAGGTCTCCCAGGCCACCAAGACACAGTAGGACTCATCTTCAGGAGAGTCCATTTCAACTCTCCCCTATGGGTAGCTCACCCAGGAGCCCGCAGATTGAGCCTGCCTTGTCCTGACTAAAGAGTGGGAATATGAGGTGGCGTTCCCAGGCATCCATGCTTAGACACCTGCTCTCGAGTCTCTCCGTATGGGGCCTCCTGGAACCATCCAATAGCACTCGACTTTCGTGCAGAAGGAAACCTTGAGGTTTGGAGTAGTTCACAAATCCCATCGTAGGCAAACCTTCCTGGCCTCATGAGGCCCCCACACCATTCAGGAAGAGGCCATGCTGGACAAAAACTCTAGCCTGAGGCACGTCTCAGAGTTGAAATAACCTCAGTGCAGGAGATCTCGATTCAGCCTCTCAGAGTGGGCCTGCCGTGCCATCGGTCCCAAACCTACGCTAGCTTGTGTTTTCAGACTTCCTTCCTCACACTCCTGGCAAACAAGCCCTCCGGACTAGGAACTCCAGAACCACAACCCAGCCCAGGGTCTGCCCAAGGGATGAACAACGTTTCCCTGTGGGGCTCTCTCCAGAAAACCCAGATGAGGATCAACCTGCTCGGGCCTCGACCGGTACCCGAACTGGATAGGCTGCTCTGGGCACTCATGCTCTGTCTGACACAGCCTGAAGCCAGACGTCCAGACAGACAAGGAGACAGCTGGCCGCACACCCAGCACTTCGGACACGCCATGGTCTTATGCCGTCACCTCTTCCTAACCTTGGTTTTCAGATATCTGAACCTAGACATTATATCAATTCTCCACACAGCTGGGTATCGCAAGCACAACACAGAACTCCTCCTTCCCCGTGGCTGTAAAGCTTGCTCTTGGCATGGAGTCACACCTTCAGGGTGGGAGAAACCTTCCTGGTCCCTGATGCCACGCCCAAACTTGAGTGCTGCTTGGGCACAAATTCACACTCTGACCCTCAGCATGAGCCCAATGTCAAAGAAAGGCCTGTCAGGGCCTGGGCCAAGAGCCCGCATATGGGGCTTGCCAAGCCCCTATGCACCCAATCCTCACCAGTGTTTGAGTTTTCCAGTCGCCCCGCCCGTACTTGGGGCTCTGCTCTGGAATCCTTTTCATGGAGAGACACGTGAGACAGACAACACTTTTCCACCCTTCCCACAAAATGACCCCAAACTCTTGGGAGCTGGGACAAATCCCCAGAGAGGGATACTCGTCCACAGTCCCTGAGGCCACCCCTCCAATCCACGGCTATCTCGGACACAACATCCAGAGACAAAAGCCTGAAGGAACGCCTCCCACTCGCCCTTGTTTCAGAGGCCCAGGAGCTCCCTCTCGGGCTGTACATCCGGCCTGCCATACCCTAGGCGCCACTCATGAGCTGAGTTTGTGTTTTCAGACTTCTGTGCCCTCAGCCTGGACCCACACAACCGCCAGGCTAGGGCCTCTGGAGCCACAGCGAAAGATTGTGCCTGCCCTCTCCAAGGAAATTGTGCCCAATCCATTGACCACAACCCTACAGGTTAGGGAAAAGCTCCAAGGCCCCTGAGGCCATCAATAGTGTAGGCCACCCTGGACTAAGAGGGGCTCTCTGACACCAGCGGAGCAACTATCTCCACTTAGACTCTCAGACAGTGTCCCCAGAGACAGAAGGTTGAAATGGACAGGCCCCCAGGCCCTAATCTGAACCTTAGCTTTGGTTTCCATGTGTCCGTCCTCAGAGGTCTGTTTTCGTAGACCAGCACACGGGGCTTTTCTGAGGCTCCAAACCAAACCTCTCTCGTCTCCACATGGGGAGCTTACTTACTGGGGATGTATCAAACCCTTCAGGTAGGAGAGTTCCGCAGGGCCACTGAACAACCAGCACATTCCAAGGTTTCCATGGACCCAAACGCACATTATGACGCATCCTCAGGAGAGGCCATTTCAACTCAGCCCCCTGGTTAGCGTGCCCCAGAGGCAGCAGATCAAACATATCTTGTGGCTAATGGCCAATGGGAATGCGAGGCATGCTGTACAGGGATCCATCCTTCGAACCGTGCTCTCCAGTCCTTCCGTATGGTATGTCCTGGAGCCATGCAACAGGACTCGAATGTCCCACAGAAGGAAACCTGGTGGTTTGGGGCAACCTCCAAACTCAGCATGGGAAAACTTCCTTGGCCTCATGAGGACCCCGCTTCATGAAGGTGCCATCATGGACACATACTCCAGCCTCAGCCAACGTCTGATCCTCAGCCTGACTTCAGATGCAGGAGATTTTGATTCAGCCTCTGCCTAGTGGGCCTGCTCTGCCCTTGGCTCCAATCCTCACTTTAGCTTGTGTTCCTAGACTTCCGTCCTCACACTCCTGGCCCACAAACCCTCCCTACTGGGTCTTCTGGGGCCACAATGAAGCACTCCGCCTGACTCCCAGGAGAAAAACTTTGTCTATGGTGCTGCCCAGAAACCCCAAATGAGGATCAAACTGCTTGGCCCTCGGCAACACACCAATTGCATAGGCTACCTTAAACACTGATGCTCTGTCGCAAATAGCCTGAGCCCAGACCTTCCAACAGACACCGACACAGCTGGCTGCACACCCAGCACATTGGACCCGCCACTGCCTTAGGCCACCATCCATTCCCAACCTGGGTTTTCAGTCATCAGAACCTAGACCTTATCTCCAATCCCTGCACAGGGGGGAACCTGATGCACAAGTCAAAACCCCTCCTTCCCCATGGCAAGAAACCTTGCTGCTGGCAGTGAGTCAAACCTTCAGTGTAGGAGAAAACGGCATGACCCATGAGGCCACGCCCATGTGTGAGGGCCGCCTTGGGCACAAACACACATTGTGACCCTCAGCGTGAGTACCTTATTCAAGTAACGCCTCTCAGTGATTGGACCAAGAGCCCGCATATGTGGCTTGCCATGCCCATAGGCACGCAGGACTAACTAGATGGTGTGTATTCCAGTTGAGGGAACCCACTGCTGTGCTCTAGAGTCCCTCTCCTGGGGGGTCCCCTGTGGCAGAAAACAGTACTCTTCCCTTCCCACAGAATGAACCCAAACACTTGGGAGCTTGGACAATCCCCCGAGAGGAAGGCTCTTCCTCGGCCCCTGAAGCAACCCCTACCTTGAACGTCCACTGTGAACGCAACACCCAGAGACAAAAGCCTGAGCGACTGCCTCCCACTTGCCCTCCTTTGATATCCAGAGGATCTCCCCTCTCGGACTGGAGATCAGGCCTGCCATTACCTTGGCCCCTACCTGAGCCAAGTTTGCTTTTTCAGACATCTGTCCCCACAGCCCTGGCAAACACAACCTCTAGGCTGGGTCCTCTGGAGCCATACCACAGGACCATGCCTGCTCTCTCCTGGGAAACTCTGTCCATTCCTTTGGCCACACACCTCCAGAATATGAGAAACCTCAAGGCCCCCGAGGACATACCATTACCGGGAGCCTCCCTGCACACACAGGGGCCTTCGGACACAAGCGGAGCTGCTACCTCCATGAAGGCATGCACACAGATGTCAACAGAGATAGAAGGTTGAGACCGACAGGCCCTTAGGCCCTAATCTCAACTCTTGCTTTGTTTTCCAGGTGTCACTCCTCAGAGGCTTTGGTTCGAAGAACAGGATATGGGGCTTTCCTGAGGCACTGAACAGAACTTCTCTCGTCTCCACATGGGAAGCTTCCTTGTTGGAGCCGTGTCAAACACCTCAGGTTGGAGAATCCTGCAGAGTCCCTGAGCCACCTCCACATTCCAAGGTCTCCCAGGCCACCAAGCCACAGTAGGACTCATCTTCAGGAGAGTCCATTTCAACTCTCCCCTCTGGGTAGCTCACCCAGGAGCCCGCAGATTGAGCCTGCCTTGTCCTGACTAAAGAGTGGGAATATGAGGTGGCGTTCCCAGGCATCCATGCTTAGACACCTGCTCTCGAGTCTTTCCGTATGGGGCCTCCTGGAACCATCCAATAGCACTCGACTTTCGTGCAGAAGGAAACCTTGAGGTTTAGAGTAGTTCACAAATCCCATCGTAGGCAAAACTTCCTGGCCTCATGAGGCCCCCACACCATTCAGGAAGAGGCCATGCTGGACAAAAACTCTAGCCTGAGGCACGTCTCAGAGTTGAAATGACCTCAGTGCAGGAGATCTCGATTCAGCCTCTCAGAGTGGGCCTGCCGTGCCATCGGTCCCAAACCTCACGCTAGCTTGTGTTTTCAGACTTCCTTCCTCACACTCCTGGCAAACAAGCCCTCCGGACTAGGAACTCCAGAACCACAACCCAGCCCAGGGTCTGCCCAAGGGAAGAACAACGTTTCCCTGTGGGGTTCTCTCCAAAAAACCCAGATGAGGATCAACCTGCTCGGGCCTCGACCGGTAACCGAACTGAATAGGCTGCTCTGGGCACTCATGCTCTGTCTGACACAGCCTGAAGCCAGACGTCCAGACAGACAAGGAGACAGCTGGCCGCACACCCAGCACTTCGGACACACCATGGTCTTATGCCGTCACCTCTTCCTAACCTTGGTTTTCAGATATCTGAACCTAGACATTATATCAATTCTCCACACAGCTGGGTATCGCAAGCACAACACAGAACTCCTCCTTCCCCGTGGCTGTAAAGCTTGCTCTTGGCATGGAGTCACACCTTCAGGGTGGGAGAAACCTTCCTGGTCCCTGATGCCACGCCCAAACTTGAGTGCTGCTTGGGCACAAATTCACACTCTGACCCTCAGCATGAGCCCAATGTCAAAGAAAGGCCTGTCAGGGCCTGGGCCAAGAGCCCGCATATGGGGCTTGCCAAGCCCCTATGCACCCAATCCTCACCAGTGTTTGAGTTTTCCAGTCGCCCCGCCCGTACCTGGGGCTCTGCTCTGGAATCCCTTTCTTGGAGAGACACGTGAGCCAGACAACACTTTTCCACCCTTCCCACAAAATGACCCCAAACTCTTGGGAGCTGGGACAAATCCCCAGAGAGGGATACTCGTCCACAGTCCCTGAGGCCACCCCTCCAATCCACGGCTATCTCGGACACAACATCCAGAGACAAAAGCCTGAAGGAACGCCTCCCACTCGCCCTTGTTTCAGAGGCCCAGGAGCTCCCTCTCGGGCTGTACATCCGGCCTGCCATACCCTAGGCACCACTCATAAGCTGAGTTTGTGTTTTCAGACTTCTGTGCCCTCAGCCTGGACCCACACAACCGCCAGGCTAGGGCCTCTGGAGCCACAGCGAAAGATTGTGCCTGCCCTCTCCAAGGAAATTGTGCCCAATCCATTGACCACAACCCTACAGGTTAGGGAAAAGCTCCAAGGCCCCTGAGGCCATCAATAGTGTAGGCCACCCTGGACTAAGAGGGGCTCTCTGACACCAGCGGAGCAACTATCTCCACTTAGACTCTCAGACAGTGTCCCCAGAGACAGAAGGTTGAAATGGACAGGCCCCCAGTCCCTAATCTGAACCTTAGCTTTGGTTTCCATGTGTCCGTCCTCAGAGGTCTGTTTTCGTAGACCAGCACACGGGGCTTTTCTGAGGCTCCAAACCAAACCTCTCTCGTCTCCACATGGGGCGCTTACTTACTGGGGATGTATCAAACCCTTCAGGTAGGAGAGTTCCGCAGGGCCACTGAAAAACCAGCACATTCCAAGGTTTCCATGGACCCAAACGCACATTATGACGCATCCTCAGGAGAGGCCATTTCAACTCAGCCCCCTGGTTAGCGTGCCCCAGAGGCAGCAGATCAAACATATCTTGTGGCTAATGGCCAATGGGAATGCGAGGCATGCTGTACAGGGATCCATCCTTCGAACCGTGCTCTCCAGTCCTTCCGTATGGTATGTCCTGGAGCCATGCAACAGGACTCGAATGTCCCACAGAAGGAAACCTGGTGGTTTGGGGCAACCTCCAAACTCAGCGTGGGAAAACTTCCTTGGCCTCATGAGGCCCCCGCTTCATGAAGGTGCCATCATGGACACATACTCCAGCCTCAGCCAACGTCTGATCCTCAGCCTGACTTCAGATGCAGGAGATTTTGATTCAGCCTCTGCCTAGTGGGCCTGCTCTGCCCTTGGCTCCAATCCTCACTTTAGCTTGTGTTCCTAGACTTCCGTCCTCACACTCCTGGCCCACAAACCCTCCCTACTGGGAATTCTGGGGCCACAATGAAGCACTCCGCCTGCCTCCCAGGAGAAAAACTTTGTCTATGGTGCTGCCCAGAAACCCCAAATGAGGATCAAACTGCTTGGCCCTCGGCAACACACCAATTGCATAGGCTACCTTAAACACTGATGCTCTGTCGCAAATAGCCTGAGCCCAGACCTTCCAACAGACACCGACACAGCTGGCTGCACACCCAGCACATTGGACCCGCCACTGCCTTAGGCCACCATCCATTCCCAACCTGGGTTTTCAGTCATCAGAACCTAGACCTTATCTCCAATCCCTGCACAGGGGGGAACCTGATGCACAAGTCAGAACCCCTCCTTCCCCATGGCAAGAAACCTTGCTGCTGGCAGTGAGTCAAACCTTCAGTGTAGGAGAAAACGGCATGGCCCATGAGGCCACGCCCATGTGTGAGGGCCGCCTTGGGCACAAACACACATTGTGACCCTCAGCGTGAGTACCTTATTCAAGTAACGCCTCTCAGTGATTGGACCAAGAGCCCGCATATGTGGCTTGCCATGCCCATAGGCACGCCGGACTAACTAGATGGTGTGTATTCCAGTTGAGGGAACCCACTGCTGTGCTCTAGAGTCCCTCTCCTGGGGGGTCCCCTGTGGCAGAAAACAGTACTCTTCCCTTCCCACAGAATGAACCCAAACACTTGGGAGCTTGGACAATCCCCCGAGAGGAAGGCTCTTCCTCGGCCCCTGAAGCAACCCCTACCCTGAACGGCCACTGTGAACGCAACACCCAGAGACAAAAGCCTGAGCGACTGCCTCCCACTTGCCCTCCTTTGATATCCAGAGGATCTCCCCTCTCGGACTGGAGATCAGGCCTGCCATTACCTTGGCCCCTACCTGAGCCAAGTTTGCTTTTTCAGACATCTGTCCCCACAGCCCTGGCAAACACAGCCTCTAGGCTGGGTCCTCTGGAGCCATACCACAGGACCATGCCTGCTCTCTCCTGGGAAACTCTGTCCATTCCTTTGGCCACACACCTCCAGAATATGAGAAACCTCAAGGCCCCCGAGGACATACCATTACCGGGAGCCTCCCTGCACACACAGGGGCCTTCGGACACAAGCGGAGCTGCTACCTCCATGAAGGCATGCACACAGATGTCAACAGAGATAGAAGGTTGAGAACGACAGGCCCTTAGGCCCTAATCTCAACTCTTGCTTTGTTTTCCAGGTGTCACTCCTCAGAGGCTTTGGTTCGAAGAACAGGATATGGGGCTTTCCTGAGGCACTGAACAGAACTTCTCTCATCTCCACATGAGAAGCTTCCTTGTTGGAGCCGTGTCAAACACCTTTGGTTGGAGAATCCTGCAGAGTCCCTGAGCCACCTCCACATTCCAAGGTCTCCCAGGCCACCAAGCCACAGTAGGACTCATCTTCAGGAGAGTCCATTTCAACTCTCCCCTATGGGTAGCTCACCCAGGAGCCCGCAGATTGAGCCTGCCTTGTCCTGACTAAAGAGTGGGAATATGAGGTGGCGTTCCCAGGCATCCATGCTTAGACACCTGCTCTCGAGTCTCTCCGTATGGGGCCTCCTGGAACCATCCAATAGCACTCGACTTTCGTGCAGAAGGAAACCTTGAGGTTTGGAGTAGTTCACAAATCCCATCGTAGGCAAACCTTCCTGGCCTCATGAGGCCCCCACACCATTCAGGAAGAGGCCATGCTGGACAAAAACTCTAGCCTGAGGCACGTCTCAGAGTTGAAATAACCTCAGTGCAGGAGATCTCGATTCAGCCTCTCAGAGTGGGCCTGCCGTGCCATCGGTCCCAAACCTACGCTAGCTTGTGTTTTCAGACTTCCTTCCTCACACTCCTGGCAAACAAGCCCTCCGGACTAGGAACTCCAGAACCACAACCCAGCCCAGGGTCTGCCCAAGGGATGAACAACGTTTCCCTGTGGGGCTCTCTCCAGAAAACCCAGATGAGGATCAACCTGCTCGGGCCTCGACCGGTACCCGAACTGGATAGGCTGCTCTGGGCACTCATGCTCTGTCTGACACAGCCTGAAGCCAGACGTCCAGACAGACAAGGAGACAGCTGGCCGCACACCCAGCACTTCGGACACGCCATGGTCTTATGCCGTCACCTCTTCCTAACCTTGGTTTTCAGATATCTGAACCTAGACATTATATCAATTCTCCACACAGCTGGGTATCGCAAGCACAACACAGAACTCCTCCTTCCCCGTGGCTGTAAAGCTTGCTCTTGGCATGGAGTCACACCTTCAGGGTGGGAGAAACCTTCCTGGTCCCTGATGCCACGCCCAAACTTGAGTGCTGCTTGGGCACAAATTCACACTCTGACCCTCAGCATGAGCCCCATGTCAAAGAAAGGCCTGTCAGGGCCTGGGCCAAGAGCCCGCATATGGGGCTTGCCAAGCCCCTATGCACCCAATCCTCACCAGTGTTTGAGTTTTCCAGTCGCCCCTCCCGTACCTGGGGCTCTGCTCTGGAATCCCTTTCTTGGAGAGACACGTGAGCCAGACAACACTTTTCCACCCTTCCCACAAAATGACCCCAAACTCTTGGGAGCTGGGACAAATCCCCAGAGAGGGATACTCGTCCACAGTCCCTGAGGCCACCCCTCCAATCCACGGCTATCTCGGACACAACATCCAGAGACAAAAGCCTGAAGGAACGCCTCCCACTCGCCCTTGTTTCAGAGGCCCAGGAGCTCCCTCTCGGGCTGTACATCCGGCCTGCCATACCCTAGGCGCCACTCATAAGCTGAGTTTGTGTTTTCAGACTTCTGTGCCCTCAGCCTGGACCCACACAACCGCCAGGCTAGGGCCTCTGGAGCCACAGCGAAAGATTGTGCCTGCCCTCTCCAAGGAAATTGTGCCCAATCCATTGACCACAACCCTACAGGTTAGGGAAAAGCTCCAAGGCCCCTGAGGCCATCAATAGTGTAGGCCACCCTGGACTAAGAGGGGCTCTCTGACACCAGCGGAGCAACTATCTCCACTTAGACTCTCAGAGAGTGTCCCCAGAGACAGAAGGTTGAAATGGACAGGCCCCCAGGCCCTAATCTGAACCTTAGCTTTGGTTTCCATGTGTCCGTCCTCAGAGGTCTGTTTTCGTAGACCAGCACACGGGGCTTTTCTGAGGCTCCAAACCAAACCTCTCTCGTCTCCACATGGGGAGTTTACTTACTGGGGATGTATCAAACCCTTCAGGTAGGAGAGTTCCGCAGGGCCACTGAACAACCAGCACATTCCAAGGTTTCCATGGACCCAAACGCACATTATGACGCATCCTCAGGAGAGGCCATTTCAACTCAGCCCCCTGGTTAGCGTGCCCCAGAGGCAGCAGATCAAACATATCCTTTGGCTAATGGCCAATGGGAATGCGAGGCATGCTGTACAGGGATCCATCCTTCGAACCGTGCTCTCCAGTCCTTCCGTATGGTATGTCCTGGAGCCATGCAACAGGACTCGAATGTCCCACAGAAGGAAACCTGGTGGTTTGGGGCAACCTCCAAACTCAGCGTGGGAAAACTTCCTTGGCCTCATGAGGCCCCCGCTTCATGAAGGTGCCATCATGGACACATACGCCAGCCTCAGCCAACGTCTGATCCTCAGCCTGACTTCAGATGCAGGAGATTTTGATTCAGCCTCTGCCTAGTGGGCCTGCTCTGCCCTTGGCTCCAATCCTCACTTTAGCTTGTGTTCCTAGACTTCCGTCCTCACACTCCTGGCCCGCAAACCCTCCCTACTGGGAATTCTGGGGCCACAATGAAGCACTCCGCCTGCCTCCCAGGAGAAAAACTTTGTCTATGGTGCTGCCCAGAAACCCCAAATGAGGATCAAACTGCTTGGCCCTCGGCAACACCCCAATTGCATAGGCTACCTTAAACACTGATGCTCTGTCGCAAATAGCCTGAGCCCAGACCTTCCAACAGACACCGACACAGCTGGCTGCACACCCAGCACATTGGACCCGCCACTGCCTTAGGCCACCATCCATTCCCAACCTGGGTTTTCAGTCATCAGAACCTAGACCTTATCTCCAATCCCTGCACAGGGGGGAACCTGATGCACAAGTCAGAACCCCTCCTTCCCCATGGCAAGAAACCTTGCTGCTGGCAGTGAGTCAAACCTTCAGTGTAGGAGAAAACGGCATGGCCCATGAGGCCACGCCCATGTGTGAGGGCCGCCTTGGGCACAAACACACATTGTGACCCTCAGCGTGAGTACCTTATTCAAGTAACGCCTCTCAGTGATTGGACCCAGAGCCCGCATATGTGGCTTGCCATGCCCATAGGCACGCAGGACTAACTAGATGGTGTGTATTCCAGTTGAGGGAACCCACTGCTGTGCTCTAGAGTCCCTCTCCTGGGGGGTCCCCTGTGGCAGAAAACAGTACTCTTCCCTTCCCACAGAATGAACCCAAACACTTGGGAGCTTGGACAATCCCCCGAGAGGAAGGCTCTTCCTCGGCCCCTGAAGCAACCCCTACCCTGAACGGCCACTGTGAACGCAACACCCAGAGACAAAAGCCTGAGCGACTGCCTCCCACTTGCCCTCCTTTGATATCCAGATGATCTCCCCTCTCGGACTGGAGATCAGGCCTGCCATTACCTTGGCCCCTACCTGAGCCAAGTTTGCTTTTTCAGACATCTGTCCCCACAGCCATGGTAAACACAGCCTCTAGGCTGGGTCCTCTGGAGCCATACCACAGGACCATGCCTGCTCTCTCCTGGGAAACTCTGTCCATTCCTTTGGCCACACACCTCCAGAATATGAGAAACCTCAAGGCCCCCGAGGACATACCATTACCGGGAGCCTCCCTGCACACACAGGGGCCTTCGGACACAAGCGGAGCTGCTAACTCCATGAAGGCATGCACACAGATGTCAACAGAGATAGAAGGTTGAGACCGACAGGCCCTTAGGCCCTAATCTCAACTCTTGCTTTGTTTTCCAGGTGTCACTCCTCAGAGGCTTTGGTTCGAAGAACAGGATATGGGGCTTTCCTGAGGCACTGAACAGAACTTCTCTCGTCTCCACATGGGAAGCTTCCTTGTTGGAGCCGTGTCAAACACCTCAGGTTGGAGAATCCTGCAGAGTCCCTGAGCCACCTCCACATTCCAAGGTCTCCCAGGCCACCAAGCCACAGTAGGACTCATCTTCAGGAGAGTCCATTTCAACTCTCCCCTCTGGGTAGCTCACCCAGGAGCCCGCAGATTGAGCCTGCCTTGTCCTGACTAAAGAGTGGGAATATGAGGTGGCGTTCCCAGGCATCCATGCTTAGACACCTGCTCTCGAGTCTTTCCGTATGGGGCCTCCTGGAACCATCCAATAGCACTCGACTTTCGTGCAGAAGGAAACCTTGAGGTTTGGAGTAGTTCACAAATCCCATCGTAGGAAAACCTTCCTGGCCTCATGAGGCCCCCACACCATTCAGGAAGAGGCCATGCTGGACAAAAACTCTAGCCTGAGGCACGTCTCATAGTTGAAATGACCTCAGTGCAGGAGATCTCGATTCAGCCTCTCAGAGTGGGCCTGCCGTGCCATCGGTCCCAAACCTCATGCTACCTTGTGTTTTCAGACTTCCTTCCTCACACTCCTGGCACACAAGCCCTCCGGACTAGGAACTCCAGAACCACAACCCAGCCCAGGGTCTGCCCAAGGGAAGAACAACGTTTCCCTGTGGGGCTCTCTCCAGAAAACCCAGATGAGGATCAACCTGCTCGGGCCTCGACCGGTACCCGAACTGGATAGGCTGCTCTGGGAACTCATGCTCTGTCTGACACAGCCTGAAGCCAGACGTCCAGACAGACAAGGAGACAGCTGGCCGCACACCCAGCACTTCGGACACGCCATGGTCTTATGCCGTCACCTCTTCCTAACCTTGGTTTTCAGTATCTGAACCTAGACATTATATCAATTCTCCACACAGCTGGGTATCGCAAGCACAACACAGAACTCCTCCTTCCCCGTGGCTGTCAAGCTTGCTCTTGGCATGGAGTCACACCTTCAGGGTGGGAGAAACCTTCCTGGTCCCTGATGCCACGCCCAAACTTGAGTGCTGCTTGGGCACAAATTCACACTCTGACCCTCAGCATGAGCCCCACGTCAAAGAAAGGCCTGTCATGGCCTGGGCCAAGAGCACGCATATGGGGCTTGCCAAGCCCCTATGCACCCAATCCTCACCAGTGTTGGAGATTTCCTGTCGCCCCGCCCGTACCTGGGGCTCTGCTCTGGAATCCCTTTCTTGGAGAGACACGTGAGCTAGACAACACTTTTCCACCCTTCCCACAAAATGACCCCAAACTCTTGGGAGCTGGGACAAATCCCCAGAGAGGGATACTCGTCCACAGTCCCTGAGGCCACCCCTCCAATCCACGGCTATCTCGGACACAACATCCAGAGACAAAAGCCTGAAGGAACGCCTCCCACTCGCCCTTGTTTCAGAGGCCCAGGAGCTCCCTCTCGGGCTGTACATCCGGCCTGCCATACCCTAGGCGCCACTCATAAGCTGAGTTTGTGTTTTCAGACTTCTGTGCCCTCAGCCTGGACCCACACAACCGCCAGGCTAGGGCCTCTGGAGCCACAGCGAAAGATTGTGCCTGCCCTCTCCAAGGAAATTGTGCCCAATCCATTGACCACAACCCTACAGGTTAGGGAAATGCTCCAAGGCCCCTGAGGCCATCAATAGTGTAGGCCACCCTGGACTAAGAGGGGCTCTCGGACACCAGCGGAGCAACTATCTCCACTTAGACTCTCAGACAGTGTCCCCAGAGACAGAAGGTTGAAATGGACAGGCCCCCAGGCCCTAATCTGAACCTTAGCTTTGGTTTCCATGTGTCCGTCCTCAGAGGTCTGTTTTCGTAGACCAGCACACGGGGCTTTTCTGAGGCTCCAAACCAAACCTCTCTCGTCTCCACATGGGGAGCTTACTTACTGGGGATGTATCAAACCCTTCAGGTAGGAGAGTTCCGCAGGGCCACTGAACAACCAGCACATTCCAAGGTTTCCATGGACCCAAACGCACATTATGACGCATCCTCAGGAGAGGCCATTTCAACTCAGCCCCCTGGTTAGCGTGCCCCAGAGGCAGGAGATCAAACATATCTTGTGGCTAATGGCCAATGGCAATGCGAGGCATGCTGTACAGGGATCCATCCTTCGAACCGTGCTCTCCAGTCCTTCCGTATGGTATGTCCTGGAGCCATGCAACAGGACTCGAATGTCCCACAGAAGGAAACCTGGTGGTTTGGGGCAACCTCCAAACTCAGCGTGGGAAAACTTCCTTGGCCTCATGAGGCCCCCGCTTCATGAAGGTGCCATCATGGACACATACTCCAGCCTCAGCCAACGTCTGATCCTCAGCCTGACTTCAGATGCAGGAGATTTTGATTCAGCCTCTGCCTAGTGGGCCTGCTCTGCCCTTGGCTCCAATCCTCACTTTAGCTTGTGTTCCTAGACTTCCGTCCTCACACTCCTGGCCCACAAACCCTCCCTACTGGGAATTCTGGGGCCACAATGAAGCACTCCGCCTGCCTCCCAGGAGAAAAACTTTGTCTATGGTGCTGCCGAGAGACCCCAAATGAGGATCAAACTGCTTGGCCCTCGGCAACACCCCAATTGCATAGGCTACCTTAAACACTGATGCTCTGTCGCAAATAGCCTGAGCCCAGACCTTCCAACAGACACCGACACAGCTGGCTGCACACCCAGCACATTGGACCCGCCACTGCCTTAGGCCACCATCCATTCCCAACCTGGGTTTTCAGTCATCAGAACCTAGACCTTATCTCCAATCCCTGCACAGGGGGGAATCTGATGCACAAGTCAGAACCCCTCCTTCCCCATGGCAAGAAACCTTGCTGCTGGCAGTGAGTCAAACCTTCAGTGTAGGAGAAAACGGCATGGCCCATGAGGCCACGCCCATGTGTGAGGGCCGCCTTGGGCACAAACACACATTGTGACCCTCAGCGTGAGTACCTTATTCAAGTAACGCCTCTCAGTGATTGGACCCAGAGCCCGCATATGTGGCTTGCCATGCCCATAGGCACGCAGGACTAACTAGATGGTGTGTATTCCAGTTGAGGGAACCCACTGCTGTGCTCTAGAGTCCCTCTCCTGGGGGGTCCCCTGTGGCAGAAAACAGTACTCTTCCCTTCCCACAGAATGAACCCAAACACTTGGGAGCTTGGACAATCCCCCGAGAGGAAGGCTCTTCCTCGGCCCCTGAAGCAACCCCTACCCTGAACGGCCACTGTGAACACAACACCCAGAGACAAAAGCCTGAGCGACTGCCTCCCACTTGCCCTCCTTTGATATCCAGAGGATCTCCCCTCTCGGACTGGAGATCAGGCCTGCCATTACCTTGGCCCCTACCTGAGCCAAGTTTGCTTTTTCAGACATCTGTCCCCACAGCCCTGGCAAAGACAGCCTCTAGGCTGGGTCCTCTGGAGCCATACCACAGGACCATGCCTGCTCTCTCCTGGGAAACTCTGTCCATTCCTTTGGCCACACACCTCCAGAATATGAGAAACCTCAAGGCCCCCGAGGACATACCATTACCGGGAGCCTCCCTGCACACACAGGGGCCTTCGGACACAAGCTGAGCTGCTACCTCCATGAAGGCATGCACACAGATGTCAACAGAGATAGAAGGTTGAGCCGGACAGGCCCTTAGGCCCTAATCTCAACTCTTGCTTTGTTTTCCAGGTGTCACTCCTCAGAGGCTTTGGTTCGAAGAACAGGATATGGGGCTTTCCTGAGGCACTGAACAGAACTTCTCTCGTCTCCACATGGGAAGCTTCCTTGTTGGAGCCGTGTCAAACACCTCAGGTTGGAGAATCCTGCAGAGTCCCTGAGCCACCTCCACATTCCAAGGCCTCCCAGGCCACCAAGCCACAGTAGGACTCATCTTCAGGAGAGTCCATTTCTACTCTCCCCTCTGGGTAGCTCACCCAGGAGCCTGCAGATTGAGCCTGCCTTGTCCTGACTAAAGAGTGGGAATATGAGGTGGCGTTCCCAGGCATCCATGCTTAGACACCTGCTCTCGAGTCTTTCCGTATGGGGCCTCCTGGAACCATCCAATAGCACTCGACTTTCGTGCAGAAGGAAACCTTGAGGTTTGGAGTAGTTCACAAATCCCATCGTAGGCAAACCTTCCTGGCCTCATGAGGCCCCCACACCATTCAGGAAGAGGCCATGCTGGACAAAAACTCTAGCCTGAGGCACGTCTCAGAGTTGAAATGACCTCAGTGCAGGAGATCTCGATTCAGCCTCTCAGTGGGCCTGCCGTGCCATCGGTCCCAAACCTCACGCTAGCTTGTGTTTTCAGACTTCCTTCCTCACACTCCTGGCAAACAAGCCCTCCGGACTAGGAACTCCAGAACCACAATCCAGCCCAGGGTCTGCCCAAGGGAAGAAAAACGTTTCCCTGTGGGGCTCTCTCCAGAAAACCCAGATGAGGATCAACCTGCTCGGGCCTCGACCGGTACCCGAACTGGATAGGCTGCTCTGGGCACTCATGCTCTGTCTGACACAGCCTGAAGCCAGACGTCCAGACAGACAAGGAGACAGCTGGCCGCACACCCAGCACTTCGGACACGCCATGGTCTTATGCCGTCACCTCTTCCTAACCTTGGTTTTCAGATATCTGAACCTAGACATTATATCAATTCTCCACACAGCTGGGTATCGCAAGCACAACACAGAACTCCTCCTTCCCCGTGGCTGTAAAGCTTGCTCTTGGCATGGAGTCACACCTTCAGGGTGGGAGAAACCTTCCTGGTCCCTGATGCCACGCCCAAACTTGAGTGCTGCTTGGGCACAAATTCACACTCTGACCCTCAGCATGAGCCCCATGTCAAAGAAAGGCCTGTCAGGGCCTGGGCCAAGAGCCCGCATATGGGGCTTGCCAAGCCCCTATGCACCCAATCCTCACCAGTGTTTGAGTTTTCCAGTCGCCCCGCCCGTACCTGGGGCTCTGCTCGGGAATCCCTTTCTTGGAGAGACACGTGAGCCAGACAACACTTTTCCACCCTTCCCACAAAATGACCCCAAACTCTTGGGAGCTGGGACAAATCCCCAGAGAGGGATACTCGTCCACAGTCCCTGAGGCCACCCCTCCAATCCACGGCTATCTCGGACACAACATCCAGAGACAAAAGCCTGAAGGAACGCCTCCCACTCGCCCTTGTTTCAGAGGCCCAGGAGCTCCCTCTCGGGCTGTACATCCGGCCTGCCATACCCTAGGCGCCACTCATAAGCTGAGTTTGTGTTTTCAGACTTCTGTGCCCTCAGCCTGGACCCACACAACCGCCAGGCTAGGGCCTCTGGAGCCACAGCGAAAGATTGTGCCTGCCCTCTCCAAGGAAATTGTGCCCAATCCATTGACCACAACCCTACAGGTTAGGGAAAAGCTCCAAGGCCCCTGAGGCCATCAATAGTGTAGGCCACCCTGGACTAAGAGGGGCTCTCTGACACCAGCGGAGCAACTATCTCCACTTAGACTCTCAGACAGTGTCCCCAGAGACAGAAGGTTGAAATGGACAGGCCCCCAGGCCCTAATCTGAACCTTAGCTTTGGTTTCCATGTGTCCGTCCTCAGAGGTCTGTTTTCATAGACCAGCACACGGGGCTTTTCTGAGGCTCCAAACCAAACCTCTCTCGTCTCCACATGGGGAGCTTACTTACTGGGGATGTATCAAACCCTTCAGGTAGGAGAGTTCCGCAGGGCCACTGAACAACCAGCACATTCCAAGGTTTCCATGGACCCAAACGCACATTATGACGCATCCTCAGGAGAGGCCATTTCAACTCAGCCCCCTGGTTAGCGTGCCCCAGAGGCAGCAGATCAAACATATCTTGTGGCTAATGGCCAATGGGAATGCGAGGCATGCTGTACAGGGATCCATCCTTCGAACCGTGCTCTCCAGTCCTTCCGTATGGTATGTCCTGGAGCCATGCAACAGGACTCGAATGTCCCACAGAAGGAAACCTGGTGGTTTGGGGCAACCTCCAAACTCAGCGTGGGAAAACTTCCTTGGCCTCATGAGGCCCCCGCTTCATGAAGGTGCCATCATGGACACATACTCCAGCCTCAGCCAACGTCTGATCCTCAGCCTGACTTCAGATGCAGGAGATTTTGATTCAGCCTCTGCCTAGTGGGCCTGCTCTGCCCTTGGCTCCAATCCTCACTTTAGCTTGTGTTCCTAGACTTCCGTCCTCACACTCCTGGCCCGCAAACCCTCCCTACTGGGAATTCTGGGGCCACAATGAAGCACTCCGCCTGCCTCCCAGGAGAAAATCTTTGTCTATGGTGCTGCCCAGAAACCCCAAATGAGGATCAAACTGCTTGGCCCTCGGCAACACCCCATTTGCATAGGCTACCTTAAACACTGATGCTCTGTCGCAAATAGCCTGAGCCCAGACCTTCCAACAGACACCGACACAGCTGGCTGCACACCCAGCACATTGGACCCGCCACTGCCTTAGGCCTCCATCCATTCCCAACCTGGGTTTTCAGTCATCAGAACCTAGACCTTATCTCCAATCCCTGCACAGGGGGGAACCTGATGCACAAGTCAGAACCCCTCCTTCCCCATGGCAAGAAACCTTGCTGCTGGCAGTGAGTCAAACCTTCAGTGTAGGAGAAAACGGCATGGCCCATGAGGCCACGCCCATGTGTGAGGGCCGCCTTGGGCACAAACACACATTGTGACCCTCAGCGTGAGTACCTTATTCAAGTAACGCCTCTCAGTGATTGGACCAAGAGCCCGCATATGTGGCTTGCCATGCCCATAGGCACGCAGGACTAACTAGATGGTGTGTATTCCAGTTGAGGGAACCCACTGCTGTGCTCTAGAGTCCCTCTCCTGGGGGGTCCCCTGTGGCAGAAAACAGTACTCTTCCCTTCCCACACAATGAACCCAAACACTTGGGAGCTTGGACAATCCCCCGAGAGGAAGGCTCTTCCTCGGCCCCTGAAGCAACCCCTACCCTGAACGGCCACTGTGAACGCAACACCCAGAGACAAAAGCCTGAGCGACTGCCTCCCACTTGCCCTCCTTTGATATCCAGAGGATCTCCCCTCTTGGACTGGAGATCAGGCCTGCCATTACCTTGGCCCCTACCTGAGCCAAGTTTGCTTTTTCAGACATCTGTCCCCACAGCCCTGGCAAACACAGCCTCTAGGCTGGGTCCTCTGGAGCCATACCACAGGACCATGCCTGCTCTCTCCTGGGAAACTCTGTCCATTCCTTTGGCCACACACCTCCAGAATATGAGAAACCTCAAGGCCCCCGAGGACATACCATTACCGGGAGCCTCCCTGCACACACAGGGGCCTTCGGACACAAGCTGAGCTGCTACCTCCATGAAGGCATGCACACAGATGTCAACAGAGATAGAAGGTTGAGCCGGACAGGCCCTTAGGCCCTAATCTCAACTCTTGCTTTGTTTTCCAGGTGTCACTCCTCAGAGGCTTTGGTTCGAAGAACAGGATATGGGGCTTTCCTGAGGCACTGAACAGAACTTCTCTCGTCTCCACATGGGAAGCTTCCTTGTTGGAGCCGTGTCAAACACCTCAGGTTGGAGAATCCTGCAGAGTCCCTGAGCCACCTCCACATTCCAAGGCCTCCCAGGCCACCTAGCCACAGTAGGACTCATCTTCAGGAGAGTCCATTTCTACTCTCCCCTCTGGGTAGCTCACCCAGGAGCCCGCAGATTGAGCCTGCCTTGTCCTGACTAAAGAGTGGGAATATGAGGTGGCGTTCCCAGGCATCCATGCTTAGACACCTGCTCTCGAGTCTTTCCGTATGGGGCCTCCTGGAACCATCCAATAGCACTCGACTTTCTTGCAGAAGGAAACCTTGAGATTTGGAGTAGTTCACAAATCCCATCGTAGGCAAACCTTCCTGGCCTCATGAGGCCCCCACACCATTCAGGAAGAGGCCATGCTGGACAAAAACTCTAGCCTGAGGCACGTCTCAGAGTTGAAATGACCTCAGTGCAGGAGATCTCGATTCAGCCTCTCAGAGTGGGCCTGCCGTGCCATCGGTCCCAAACCTCACGCTAGCTTCTGTTTTCAGACTTCCTTCCTCACACTCCTGGCAAACAAGCCCTCCGGACTAGGAACTCCAGAACCACAACCCAGCCCAGGGTCTGCCCAAGGGAAGAAAAACGTTTCCCTGTGGGGCTCTCTCCAGAAAACCCAGATGAGGATCAACCTGCTCGGGCCTCGACCGGTACCCGAACTGGATAGGCTGCTCTGGGCACTCATGCTCTGTCTGACACAGCCTGAAGCCAGACGTCCAGACAGACAAGGAGACAGCTGGCCGCACACCCAGCACTTCGGACACGCCATGGTCTTATGCCGTCACCTCTTCCTAACCTTGGTTTTCAGATATCTGAACCTAGACATTATATCAATTCTCCACACAGCTGGGTATCGCAAGCACAACACAGAACTCCTCCTTCCCCGTGGCTGTGAAGCTTGCTCTTGGCATGGAGTCACACCTTCAGGGTGGGAGAAACCTTCCTGGTCCCTGATGCCACGCCCAAACTTGAGTGCTGCTTGGGCACAAATTCACACTCTGACCCTCAGCATGAGCCCCATGTCAAAGAAAGGCCTGTCAGGGCCTGGGCCAAGAGCCCGCATATGGGGCTTGCCAAGCCCCTATGCACCCAATCCTCACCAGTGTTTGAGTTTTCCAGTCGCCCCGCCCGTACCTGGGGCTCTGCTCTGGAATCCCTTTCTTGGAGAGACACGTGAACCAGAGAACACTTTTCCACCCTTCCCACAAAATGACCCCAAACTCTTGGGAGCTGGGACAAATCCCCAGAGAGGGATACTCGTCCACAGTCCCTGAGGCCACCCCTCCAATCCACGGCTATCTCGGACACAACATCCAGAGACAAAAGCCTGAAGGAACGCCTCCCACTCGCCCTTGTTTCAGAGGCCCAGGAGCTCCCTCTCGAGCTGTACATCCGGCCTGCCATACCCTAGGCGCCACTCATAAGCTGAGTTTGTGTTTTCAGACTTCTGTGCCCTCAGCCTGGACCCACACAACCGCCAGGCTAGGGCCTCTGGAGCCACAGCGAAAGATTGTGCCTGCCCTCTCCAAGGAAATTGTGCCCAATCCATTGACCACAACCCTACAGGTTAGGGAAAAGATCCAAGGCCCCTGAGGCCATCAATAGTGTAGGCCACCCTGGACTAAGAGGGGCTCTCTGACACCAGCGGAGCAACTATCTCCACTTAGACTCTCAGACAGTGTCCCCAGAGACAGAAGGTTGAAATGGACAGGCCCCCAGGCCCTAATCTGAACCTTAGCTTTGGTTTCCATGTGTCCGTCCTCAGAGGTCTGTTTTCGTAGACCAGCACACGGGGCTTTTCTGAGGCTCCAAACCAAACCTCTCTCGTCTCCACATGGGGAGCTTACTTACTGGGGATGTATCAAACCCTTCAGGTAGGAGAGTTCCGCAGGGCCACTGAACAACCAGCACATTCCAAGGTTTCCATGGACCCAAACGCACATTAAGACGCATCCTCAGGAGAGGCCATTTCAACTCAGCCCCCTGGTTAGCGTGCCCCAGAGGCAGCAGATCAAACATATCTTGTGGCTAATGGCCAATGGGAATGCGAGGCATGCTGTACAGGGATCCATCCTTCGAACCGTGCTCTCCAGTCCTTCCGTATGGTATGTCCTGGAGCCATGCAACAGGACTCGAATGTCCCACAGAAGGAAACCTGGTGGTTTGGGGCAACCTCCAAACTCAGCGTGGGAAAACTTCCTTGGCCTCATGAGGCCCCCGCTTCATGAAGGTGCCATCAAGGACACATAATCCAGCCTCAGCCAACGTCTGATCCTCAGCCTGACTTCAGATGCAGGAGATTTTGATTCAGCCTCTGCCTAGTGGGCCTGCTCTGCCCTTGGCTCCAATCCTCACTTTAGCTTGTGTTCCTAGACTTCCGTCCTCACACTCCTGGCCCGCAAACCCTCCCTACTGGGAATTCTGGGGCCACAATGAAGCACTCCGCCTGCCTCCCAGGAGAAAAACTTTGTCTATGGTGCTGCCCAGAAACCCCAAATGAGGATCAAACTGCTTGGCCCTCGGCAACACCCCAATTGCATAGGCTACCTTAAACACTGATGCTCTGTCGCAAATAGCCTGAGCCCAGACCTTCCAACAGACACCGACACAGCTGGCTGCACACCCAGCACATTGGACCCGCCACTGCCTTAGGCCACCATCCATTCCCAACCTGGGTTTTCAGTCATCAGAACCTAGACCTTATCTCCAATCCCTGCACAGGGGGGAACCTGATGCACAAGTCAGAACCCCTCCTTCCCCATGGCAAGAAACCTTGCTGCTGGCAGTGAGTCAAACCTTCAGTGTAGGAGAAAACGGCATGGCCCATGAGGCCACGCCCATGTGTGAGGGCCGCCTTGGGCACAAACACACATTGTGGCCCTCAGCGTGAGTACCTTATTCAAGTAACGCCTCTCAGTGATTGGACCAAGAGCCCGCATATGTGGCTTGCCATGCCCATAGGCACGCAGGACTAACTAGATGGTGTGTATTCCAGTTGAGGGAACCCACTGCTGTGCTCTAGAGTCCCTCTCCTGGGGGGTCCCCTGTGGCAGAAAACAGTACTCTTCCCTTCCCACAGAATGAACCCAAACACTTGGGAGCTTGGACAATCCCCCGAGAGGAAGGCTCTTCCTCGGCCCCTGAAGCAACCCCTACCCTGAACGGCCACTGTGAACGCAACACCCAGAGACAAAAGCCTGAGCGACTGCGTCCAACTTGCCCTCCTTTGATATCCAGAGGATCTCCCCTCTCGGACTGGAGATCAGGCCTGCCATTACCTTGGCCCCTACCTGAGCCAAGTTTGCTTTTTCAGACATCTGTCCCCACAGCCCTGGCAAACACAGCCTCTAGGCTGGGTCCTCTGGAGCCATACCACAGGACCATGCCTGCTCTCTCCTGGGAAACTCTGTCCATTCCTTTGGCCACACACCTCCAGAATATGAGAAACCTCAAGGCCCCCGAGGACATACCATTACCGGGAGCCTCCCTGCACACACAGGGGCCTTCGGACACAAGCTGAGCTGCTACCTCCATGAAGGCATGCACACAGATGTCAACAGAGATAGAAGGTTGAGCCGGACAGGCCCTTAGGCCCTAATCTCAACTCTTGCTTTGTTTTCCAGGTGTCACTCCTCAGAGGCTTTGGTTCGAAGAACAGGATATGGGGCTTTCCTGAGGCACTGAACAGAACTTCTCTCGTCTCCACATGGGAAGCTTCCTTGTTGGAGCCGTGTCAAACACCTCAGGTTGGAGAATCCTGCAGAGTCCCTGAGCCACCTCCACATTCCAAGGTCTCCCAGGCCACCAAGCCACAGTAGGACTCATCTTCAGGAGAGTCCATTTCAACTCTCCCCTCTGGGTAGCTCACCCAGGAGCCCGCAGATTGAGCCTGCCTTGTCCTGACTAAAGAGTGGGAATATGAGGTGGCGTTCCCAGGCATCCATGCTTAGACACCTGCTCTCGAGTCTTTCCGTATGGGGCCTCCTGGAACCATCCAATAGCACTCGACTTTCGTGCAGAAGGAAACCTTGAGGTTTGGAGTAGTTCACAAATCCCATCGTAGGCAAACCTTCCTGGCCTCATGAGGCCCCCACACCATTCAGGAAGAGGCCATGCTGGACAAAAACTCTAGCCTGAGGCACGTCTCAGAGTTGAAATGACCTCAGTGCAGGAGATCTCGATTCAGCCTCTCAGAGTGGGCCTGCCGTGCCATCGGTCCCAAACCTCACGCTAGCTTGTGTTTTCAGACTTCCTTCCTCACACTCCTGGCAAACAAGCCCTCCGGACTAGGAACTCCAGAACCACAACCCAGCCCAGGGTCTGCCCAAGGGAAGAAAAACGTTTCCCTGTGGGGCTCTCTCCAGAAAACCCAGATGAGGATCAACCTGCTCGGGCCTCGACCGGTATCCGAACTGGATAGGCTGCTCTGGGCACTCATGCTCTGTCTGACACAGCCTGAAGCCAGACGTCCAGACAGACAAGGAGACAGCTGGCCGCACACCCAGCACTTCGGACACGCCATGGTCTTATGCCGTCACCTCTTCCTAACCTTGGTTTTCAGATATCTGAACCTAGACATTATATCAATTCTCCACACAGCTGGGTATCGCAAGCACAACACAGAACTCCTCCTTCCCCGTGGCTGTGAAGCTTGCTCTTGGCATGGAGTCACACCTTCAGGTTGGGAGAAACCTTCCTGGTCCCTGATGCCACGCCCAAACTTGAGTGCTGCTTGGGCACAAATTCACACTCTGACCCTCAGCATGAGCCCCATGTCAAAGAAAGGCCTGTCAGGGCCTGGGCCAAGAGCCCGCATATGGGGCTTGCCAAGCCCCTATGCACCCAATCCTCACCAGTGTTTGAGTTTTCCAGTCGCCCCGCCCGTACCTGGGGCTCTGCTCGGGAATCCCTTTCTTGGTGAGACACGTGAGCCAGACAACACTTTTCCACCCTTCCCACAAAATGACCCCAAACTCTTGGGAGCTGGGATAAATCCCCAGAGAGGGATACTCGTCCACAGTCCCTGAGGCCACCCCTCCAATCCACGGCTATCTCGGACACAACATCCAGAGACAAAAGCCTGAAGGAACGCCTCCCACTCGCCCTTGTTTCAGAGGCCCAGGAGCTCCCTCTCGGGCTGTACATCCGGCCTGCCATACCCTAGGCGCCACTCATAAGCTGAGTTTGTGTTTTCAGACTTCTGTGCCCTCAGCCTGGACCCACACAACCGCCAGGCTAGGGCCTCTGGAGCCACAGCGAAAGATTGTGCCTGCCCTCTCCAAGGAAATTGTGCCCAATCCATTGACCACAACCCTACAGGTTAGGGAAAAGCTCCAAGGCCCCTGAGGCCATCAATAGTGTAGGCCACCCTGGACTAAGAGGGGCTCTCTGACACCAGCGGAGCAACTATCTCCACTTAGACTCTCAGACAGTGTCCCCAGAGACAGAAGGTTGAAATGGACAGGCCCCCAGGCCCTAATCTGAACCTTAGCTTTGGTTTCCATGTGTCCGTCCTCAGAGGTCTGTTTTCGTAGACCAGCACACGGGGCTTTTCTGAGGCTCCAAACCAAACCTCTCTCGTCTCCACATGGGGAGCTTACTTACTGGGGATGTATCAAACCCTTCAGGTAGGAGAGTTCCGCAGGGCCACTGAACAACCAGCACATTCCAAGGTTTCCATGGACCCAAACGCACATTATGACGCATCCTCAGGAGAGGCCATTTCAACTCAGCCCCCTGGTTAGCGTGCCCCAGAGGCAGCAGATCAAACATATCTTGTGGCTAATGGCCAATGGGAATGCGAGGCATGCTGTACAGGGATCCATCCTTCGAACCGTGCTCTCCAGTCCTTCCGTATGGTATGTCCTGGAGCCATGCAACAGGACTCGAATGTCCCACAGAAGGAAACCTGGTGGTTTGGGGCAACCTCCAAACTCAGCGTGGGAAAACTTCCTTGGCCTCATGAGGCCCCCGCTTCATGAAGGTGCCATCATGGACACATACGCCAGCCTCAGCCAACGTCTGATCCTCAGCCTGACTTCAGATGCAGGAGATTTTGATTCAGCCTCTGCCTAGTGGGCCTGCTCTGCCCTTGGCTCCAATCCTCACTTTAGCTTGTGTTCCTAGACTTCCGTCCTCACACTCCTGGCCCGCAAACCCTCCCTACTGGGAATTCTGGGGCCACAATGAAGCACTCCGCCTGCCTCCCAGGAGAAAATCTTTGTCTATGGTGCTGCCCAGAAACCCCAAATGAGGATCAAACTGCTTGGCCCTCGGCAACACCCCAATTGCATAGGCTACCTTAAACACTGATGCTCTGTCGCAAATAGCCTGAGCCCAGACCTTCCAACAGACACCGACACAGCTGGCTGCACACCCAGCACATTGGACCCGCCACTGCCTTAGGCCTCCATCCATTCCCAACCTGGGTTTTCAGTCATCAGAACCTAGACCTTATCTCCAATCCCTGCACAGGGGGGAACCTGATGCACAAGTCAGAACCCCTCCTTCCCCATGGCAAGAAACCTTGCTGCTGGCAGTGAGTCAAACCTTCAGTGTAGGAGAAAACGGCATGGCCCATGAGGCCACGCCCATGTGTGAGGGCCGCCTTGGGCACAAACACACATTGTGACCCTCAGCGTGAGTACCTTATTCAAGTAACGCCTCTCAGTGATTGGACCAAGAGCCCGCATATGTGGCTTGCCATGCCCATAGGCACGCAGGACTAACTAGATGGTGTGTATTCCAGTTGAGGGAACCCACTGCTGTGCTCTAGAGTCCCTCTCCTGGGGGGTCCCCTGTGGCAGAAAACAGTACTCTTCCCTTCCCACAGAATGAACCCAAACACTTGGGAGCTTGGACAATCCCCCGAGAGGAAGGCTCTTCCTCGGCCCCTGAAGCAACCCCTACCCTGAACGGCCACTGTGAACGCAACACCCAGAGACAAAAGCCTGAGCGACTGCCTCCCACTTGCCCTCCTTTGATATCCAGAGGATCTCCCCTCTTGGACTGGAGATCAGGCCTGCCATTACCTTGGCCCCTACCTGAGCCAAGTTTGCTTTTTCAGACATCTGTCCCCACAGCCCTGGCAAACACAGCCTCTAGGCTGGGTCCTCTGGAGCCATACCACAGGACCATGCCTGCTCTCTCCTGGGAAACTCTGTCCATTCCTTTGGCCACACACCTCCAGAGTATGAGAAGCCTCAAGGCCCCCGAGGACATACCATTACCGGGAGCCTCCCTGCACACACAGGGGCCTTCGGACACAAGCTGAGCTGCTACCTAAATGAAGGCATGCACACAGATGTCAACAGAGATAGAAGGTTGAGCCGGACAGGCCCTTAGGCCCTAATCTCAACTCTTGCTTTGTTTTCCAGGTGTCACTCCTCAGAGGCTTTGGTTCGAAGAACAGGATATGGGGCTTTCCTGAGGCACTGAACAGAACTTCTCTCGTCTCCACATGGGAAGCTTCCTTGTTGGAGCCGTGTCAAACACCTCAGGTTGGAGAATCCTGCAGAGTCCCTGAGCCACCTCCACATTCCAAGGTCTCCCAGGCCACAAAGCCACAGTAGGACTCATCTTCAGGAGAGTCCATTTCAACTCTCCCCTCTGGGTAGCTCACCCAGGAGCCCGCAGATTGAGCCTGCCTTGTCCTGACTAAAGAGTGGGAATATGAGGTGGCGTTCCCAGGCATCCATGCTTAGACACCTGCTCTCGAGTCTTTCCGTATGGGGCCTCCTGGAACCATCCAATAGCACTCGACTTTCGTGCAGAAGGAAACCTTGAGGTTTGGAGTAGTTCACAAATCCCATCGTAGGCAAACCTTCCTGGCCTCATGAGGCCCCCACACCATTCAGGAAGAGGCCATGCTGGACAAAAACTCTAGCCTGAGGCACGTCTCAGAGTTGAAATGACCTCAGTGCAGAAGATCTCGATTCAGCCTCTCAGAGTGGGCCTGCCGTGCCATCGGTCCCAAACCTCACGCTAGCTTGTGTTTTCAGACTTCCTTCCTCACACTCCTGGCAAACAAGCCCTCCGGACTAGGAACTCCAGAACCACAACCCAGCCCAGGGTCTGCCCAAGGGAAGAAAGACGTTTCCCTGTGGGGTTCTCTCCAGAAAACCCAGATGAGGATCAACCTGCTCGGGCCTCGACGGTACCCGAACTGGATAGGCTGCTCTGGGCACTCATGCTCTGTCTGACACAGCCTGAAGCCAGACGTCCAGACAGACAAGGAGACAGCTGGCCGCACACCCAGCACTTCGGACACGCCATGGTCTTATGCCGTCACCTCTTCCTAACCTTGGTTTTCAGATATCTGAACCTAGACATTATATCAATTCTCCACACAGCTGGGTATCGCAAGCACAACACAGAACTCCTCCTTCCCCGTGGCTGTGAAGCTTGCTCTTGGCATGGAGTCACACCTTCAGGGTGGGAGAAACCTTCCTGGTCCCTGATGCCACGCCCAAACTTGAGTGCTGCTTGGGCACAAATTCACACTCTGACCCTCAGCATGAGCCCCATGTCAAAGAAAGGCCTGTCAGGGCCTGGGCCAAGAGCCCGCATATGGGGCTTGCCAAGCCCCTATGCACCCAATCCTCACCAGTGTTTGAGTTTTCCAGTCGCCCCGCCCGTACCTGGGGCTCTGCTCGGGAATCCCTTTCTTGGAGAGACACGTGAGCCAGACAACACTTTTCCACCCTTCCCACAAAATGACCCCAAACTCTTGGGAGCTGGGACAAATCCCCAGAGAGGGATACTCGTCCACAGTCCCTGAGGCCACCCCTCCAATCCACGGCTATCTCGGACACAACATCCAGAGACAAAAGCCTGAAGGAACGCCTCCCACTCGCCCTTGTTTCAGAGGCCCAGGAGCTCCCTCTCGGGCTGTACATCCGGCCTGCCATACCCTAGGCGCCACTCATAAGCTGAGTTTGTGTTTTCAGACTTCTGTGCCCTCAGCCTGGACCCACACAACCGCCAGGCTAGGGCCTCTGGAGCCACAGCGAAAGATTGTGCCTGCCCTCTCCAAGGAAATTGTGCCCAATCCATTGACCACAACCCTACAGGTTAGGGAAAAGCTCCAAGGCCCCTGAGGCCATCAATAGTGTAGGCCACCCTGGACTAAGAGGGGCTCTCTGACACCAGTGGAGCAACTATCTCCACTTACACTCTCAGACAGTGTCCCCAGAGACAGAAGGTTGAAATGGACAGGCCCCCAGGCCCTAATCTGAACCTTAGCTTTGGTTTCCATGTGTCCGTCCTCAGAGGTCTGTTTTCGTAGACCAGCACACGGGGCTTTTCTGAGGCTCCAAACCAAACCTCTCTCGTCTCCACATGGGGAGCTTACTTACTGGGGATGTATCAAACCCTTCAGGTAGGAGAGTTCCGCAGGGCCACTGAACAACCAGCACATTCCAAGGTTTCCATGGACCCAAACGCACATTATGACGCATCCTCAGGAGAGGCCATTTCAACTCAGCCCCCTGGTTAGCGTGCCCCAGAGGCAGCAGATCAAACATATCTTGTGGCTAATGGCCAATGGGAATGCGAGGCATGCTGTACAGGGATCCATCCTTCGAACCGTGCTCTCCAGTCCTTCCGTATGGTATGTCCTGGAGCCATGCAACAGGACTCGAATGTCCCACAGAAGGAAACCTGGTGGTTTGGGGCAACCTCCAAACTCAGCGTGGGAAAACTTCCTTGGCCTCATGAGGCCCCCGCTTCATGAAGGTGCCATCATGGACACATACTCCAGCCTCATACAACGTCTGATCCTCAGCCTGACTTCAGATGCAGGAGATTTTGATTCAGCCTCTGCCTAGTGGGCCTGCTCTGCCCTTGGCTCCAATCCTCACTTTAGCTTGTGTTCCTAGACTTCCGTCCTCACACTCCTGGCCCACAAATACCTCCCTTCTGGGAATTCTGGGGCCACAATGAAGCACTCCGCCTGCCTCCCAGGAGAAAAACTTTGTCTATGGTGCTGCCCAGAAACCCCAAATGAGGATCAAACTGCTTGGCCCTCGGCAACACCCCAATTGCATAGGCTACCTTAAACACTGATGCTCTGTCGCAAATAGCCTGAGCCCAGACCTTCCAACAGACACCGACACAGCTGGCTGCACACCCAGCACATTGGAACCGCCACTGCCTTAGACCACCATCCATTCCCAACCTGGGTTTTCAGTCATCAGAACCTAGACCTTATCTCCAATCCCTGCACAGGGGGGAACCTGATGCACAAGTCAGAACCCCTCCTTCCCCATGGCAAGAAACCTTGCTGCTGGCAGTGAGTCAAACCTTCAGTGTAGGAGAAAACGGCATGGCCCCTGAGGCCACGCCCATGTGTGAGGGCCGCCTTGGGCACAAACACACATTGTGACCCTCAGCGTGAGTACCTTATTCAAGTAACGCCTCTCAGTGATTGGACCAAGAGCCCGCATATGTGGCTTTCCATGCCCATAGGCACGCAGGACTAACTAGATGGTGTGTATTCCAGTTGAGGGAACCCACTGCTGTGCTCTAGAGTCCCTCTCCTGGGGGGTCCCCTGTGGCAGAAAACAGTACACTTCCCTTCCCACAGAATGAACCCAAACACTTGGGAGCTTGGACATTCCCCCGAGAGGAAGGCTCTTCCTCGGCCCCTGAAGCAACCCCTACCCTGAACGGCCACTGTGAACGCAACACCCAGAGACAAAAGCCTGAGCGACTGCCTCCCACTTGCCCTCCTTTGATATCCAGAGGATCTCCCCTCTCGGACTGGAGATCAGGCCTGCCATTACCTTGGCCCCTACCTGAGCCAAGTTTGCTTTTTCAGACATCTGTCCCCACAGCCCTGGCAAACACAGCCTCTAGGCTGGGTCCTCTGGAGCCATACCACAGGACCATGCCTGCTCTCTCCTGGGAAACTCTGTCCATTCCTTTGGCCACACACCTCCAGAATATGAGAAACCTCAAGGCCCCCGAGGACATACCATTACCGGGAGCCTCCCTGCACACACAGGGGCCTTCGGACACAAGCGGAGCTGCTACCTCCATGAAGGCATGCACACAGATGTCAACAGAGATAGAAGGTTGAGCCGGACAGGCCCTTAGGCCCTAATCTCAACTCTTGCTTTGTTTTCCAGGTGTCACTCCTCAGAGGCTTTGGTTCGAAGAACAGGATATGGGGCTTTCCTGAGGCACTGAACAGAACTTCTCTCGTCTCCACATGGGAAGCTTCCTTGTTGGAGCCGTGTCAAACACCTCAGGTTGGAGAATCCTGCAGAGTCCCTGAGCCACCTCCACATTCCAAGGTCTCCCAGGCCACCAAGCCACAGTAGGGCTCATCTTCAGGAGAGTCCATTACTACTCTCCCCTCTGGGTAGCTCACCCAGGAGCCCGCAGATTGAGCCTGCCTTGTCCTGACTAAAGAGTGGGAATATGAGGTGGCGTTCCCAGGCATCCATGCTTAGACACCTGCTCTCGAGTCTTTCCGTATGGGGCCTCCTGGAACCATCCAATAGCACTCGACTTTCGTGCAGAAGGAAACCTTGAGGTTTGGAGTAGTTCACAAATCCCATCGTAGGCAAACCTTCCTGGCCTCATGAGGCCCCCACACCATTCAGGAAGAGGCCATGCTGGACAAAAACTCTAGCCTGAGGCACGTCTCATAGTTGAAATGACCTCAGTGCAGGAGATCTCGATTCAGCCTCTCAGAGTGGGCCTGCCGTGCCATCGGTCCCAAACCTCACGCTAGCTTGTGTTTTCAGACTTCCTTCCTTACACTCCTGGCAAACAAGCCCTCCGGACTAGGAACTCCAGAACCACAACCCAGCCCAGGGTCTGCCCAAGGGAAGAAAAACGTTTCCCTGTGGGGCTCTCTCCAGAAAACCCAGATGAGGATCAACCTGCTCGGGCCTCGACCGGTACCCGAACTGGATAGGCTGCTCTGGGCACTCATGCTCTGTCTGACACAGCCTGAAGCCAGACGTCCAGACAGACAAGGAGACAGCTGGCCGCACACCCAGCACTTCGGACACGCCATGGTCTTATGCCGTCACCTCTTCCTAACCTTGGTTTTCAGATATCTGAACCTAGACATTATATCAATTCTCCACACAGCTGGGTATCGCAAGCACAACACAGAACTCCTCCTTCCCCGTGGCTGTGAACCTTGCTCTTGGCATGGAGTCACACCTTCAGGGTGGGAGAAACCTTCCTGGTCCCTGATGCCACGCCCAAACTTGAGTGCTGCTTGGGCACAAATTCACACTCTGACCCTCAGCATGAGCCCCATGTCAAAGAAAGGCCTGTCAGGGCCTGGGCCAAGAGCCCGCATATGGGGCTTGCCAAGCCCCTATGCACCCAATCCTCACCAGTGTTTGAGTTTTCCAGTCGCCCCGCCCGTACCTGGGGCTCTGCTCTGGAATCCCTTTCTTGGAGAGACACGTGAGCCAGACAACACTTTTCCACCCTTCCCACAAAATGACCCCAAACTCTTGGGAGCTGGGACAAATCCCCAGAGAGGGATACTCGTCCACAGTCCCTGAGGCCACCCCTCCAATCCAAGGCTATCTCGGACACAACATCCAGAGACAAAAGCCTGATGGAATGCCTCCCACTCGCCCTTGTTTCAGAGGCCCAGGAGCTCCCTCTCGGGCTGTACATCTGGCCTGCCATACCCTAGGCGCCACTCATAAGCTGAGTTTGTGTTTTCAGACTTCTGTGCCCTCAGCCTGGACCCACACAACCGCCAGGCTAGGGCCTCTGGAGCCACAGTGAAAGATTGTGCCTGCCCTCTCCAAGGAAATTGTGCCCAATCCATTGACCACAACCCTACAGGTTAGGGAAAAGCTCCAAGGCCCCTGAGGCCATCAATAGTGTAGGCCACCCTGGACTAAGAGGGGCTCTCTGACACCAGCGGAGCAACTATCTCCACTTAGACTCTCAGACAGTGTCCCCAGAGACAGAAGGTTGAAATGGACAGGCCCCCAGGCCCTAATCTGAACCTTAGCTTTGGTTTCCATGTGTCCGTCCTCAGAGGTCTGTTTTCGTAGACCAGCACACGGGGCTTTTCTGAGGCTCCAAACCAAACCTCTCTCGTCTCCACATGGGGAGCTTACTTACTGGGGATGTATCAAACCCTTCAGGTAGGAGAGTTCCGCAGGGCCACTGAACAACCAGCACATTCCAAGGTTTCCATGGACCCAAACGCAAATTATGACGCATCCTCAGGAGAGGCCATTTCAACTCAGCCCCCTGGTTAGCGTGCCCCAGAGGCAGCAGATCAAACATATCTTGTGGCTAATGGCCAATGGGAATGCGAGGCATGCTGTACAGGGATCCATCCTTCGAACCGTGCTCTCCAGTCCTTCCGTATGGTATGTCCTGGAGCCATGCCACAGGACTCGAATGTCCCACAGAAGGAAACCTGGTGGTTTGGGGCAACCTCCAAACTCAGCGTGGGAAAACTTCCTTGGCCTCATGAGGCCCCCGCTTCATGAAGGTGCCATCATGGACACATACTCCAGCCTCAGCCAACGTCTGATCCTCAGCCTGACTTCAGATGCAGGAGATTTTGATTCAGCCTCTGCCTAGTGGGCCTGCTCTGCCCTTGGCTCCAATCCTCACTTTAGCTTGTGTTCCTAGACTTCCGTCCTCACACTCCTGGCCCGCAAACCCTCCCTACTGGGAATTCTGGGGCCACAATGAAGCACTCCGCCTGCCTCCCAGGAGAAAATCTTTGTCTATGGTGCTGCCCAGAAACCCCAAATGAGGATCAAACTGCTTGGCCCTCGGCAACACCCCAATTGCATAGGCTACCTTAAACACTGATGCTCTGTCGCAAATAGCCTGAGCCCAGACCTTCCAACAGACACCGACACAGCTGGCTGCACACCCAGCACATTGGACCCGCCACTGCCTTAGGCCACCATCCATTCCCAACCTGGGTTTTCAGTCATCAGAACCTAGACCTTATCTCCAATCCCTGCACAGGGGGGAACCTGATGCACAAGTCAGAACCCCTCCTTCCCCATGGCAAGAAACCTTGCTGCTGGCAGTGAGTCAAACCTTCAGTGTAGGAGAAAACGGCATGGCCCATGAGGCCACGCCCATGTGTGAGGGCCGCCTTGGGCACAAACACACATTGTGACCCTCAGCGTGAGTACCTTATTCAAGTAACGCCTCTCAGTGATTGGACCAAGAGCCCGCATATGTGGCTTGCCATGCCCATAGGCACGCAGGACTAACTAGATGGTGTGTATTCCAGTTGAGGGAACCCACTGCTGTGCTCTAGAGTCCCTCTCCTGGGGGGTCCCCTGTGGCAGAAAACAGTACTCTTCCCTTCCCACAGAATGAACCCAAACACTTGGGAGCTTGGACAATCCCCCGAGAGGAAGGCTCTTCCTCGGCCCCTGAAGCAACCCCTACCCTGAACGGCCACTGTGAACGCAACACCCAGAGACAAAAGCCTGAGCGACTGCCTCCCACTTGCCCTCCTTTGATATCCAGAGGATCTCCCCTCTCGGACTGGAGATCAGGCCTGCCATTACCTTGGCCCCTACCTGAGCCAAGTTTGCTTTTTCAGACATCTGTCCCCACAGCCCTGGCAAACACAGCCTCTAGGCTGGGTCCTCTGGATGCACAAGTCAGAACCCCTCCTTCCCCTGGCAAGAAACCTTGCTGCTGGCAGTGAGTCAAACCTTCAGTGTAGGAGAAAACCGGCATGGCCCCCGAGGACATACCATTACCGGGAGCCTCCCTGCACACACAGGGGCCTTCGGACACAAGCGGAGCTGCTACCTCCATGAAGGCATGCACACAGATGTCAACAGAGATAGAAGGTTGAGCCCGACAGGCCCTTAGGCCCTAATCTCAACTCTTGCTTTGTTTTCCAGGTGTCACTCCTCAGAGGCTTTGGTTCGAAGAACAGGATATGGGGCTTTCCTGAGGCACTGAACAGAACTTCTCTCGTCTCCACATGGGAAGCTTCCTTGTTGGAGCCGTGTCAAACACCTCAGGTTGGAGAATCCTGCAGAGTCCCTGAGCCACCTCCACATTCCAAGGTCTCCCAGGCCACCAAGCCACAGTAGGACTCATCTTCAGGAGAGTCCATTTCAACTCTCCCCTCTGGGTAGCTCACCCAGGAGCCCGCAGATTGAGCCTGCCTTGTCCTGACTAAAGAGTGGGAATATGAGGTGGCGTTCCCAGGCATCCATGCTTAGACACCTGCTCTCGAGTCTTTCCGTATGGGGCCTCCTGGAACCATCCAATAGCACTCGACTTTCGTGCAGAAGGAAACCTTGAGGTTTGGAGTAGTTCACAAATCCCATCGTAGGCAAACCTTCCTGGCCTCATGAGGCCCCCACACCATTCAGGAAGAGGCCATGCTGGACAAAAACTCTAGCCTGAGGCACGTCTCAGAGTTGAAATGACCTCAGTGCAGGAGATCTCGATTCAGCCTCTCAGAGTGGGCCTGCCGTGCCATCGGTCCCAAACCTCACGCTAGCTTGTGTTTTCAGACTTCCTTCCTCACACTCCTGGCAAACAAGCCCTCCGGACTAGGAACTCCAGAACCACAACCCAGCCCAGGGTCTGCCCAAGGGAAGAAAAACGTTTCCCTGTGGGGCTCTCTCCAGAAAACCCAGATGAGGATCAACCTGCTCGGGCCTCGACCGGTACCCGAACTGGATAGGCTGCTCTGGGCACTCATGCTCTGTCTGACACAGCCTGAAGCCAGACGTCCAGACAGACAAGGAGACAGCTGGCCGCACACACAGCACTTCGGACACGCCATGGTCTTATGCCGTCACCTCTTCCTAACCTTGGTTTTCAGATATCTGAACCTAGACATAATATCAATTCTCCACACAGCTGGGTATCGCAAGCACAACACAGAACTCCTTCTTCCCCGTGGCTGTGAAGCTTGCTCTTGGCATGGAGTCACACCTTCAGGGTGGGAGAAACCTTCCTGGTCCCTGATGCCACGCCCAAACTTGAGTGCTGCTTGGGCACAAATTCACACTCTGACCCTCAGCATGAGCCCCATGTCAAAGAAAGGCCTGTCAGGGCCTGGGCCAAGAGCCCGCATATGGGGCTTGCCAAGCCCCTATGCACCCAATCCTCACCAGTGTTTGAGTTTTCCAGTCGCCCCGCCCGTACCTGGGGCTCTGCTCGGGAATCCCTTTTTGGAGAGACACGTGAGCCAGACAACACTTTTCCACCCTTCCCACAAAATGACCCCAAACTCTTGGGAGCTGGGACAAATCCACAGAGAGGGATACTCGTCCACAGTCCCTGAGACCACCCCTCCAATCCACGGCTATCTCGGACACAACATCCAGAGACAAAAGCCTGAAGGAACGCCTCCCACTCGCCCTTGTTTCAGAGGCCCAGGAGCTCCCTCTCGGGCTGTACATCCGGCCTGCCATACCCTAGGCGCCACTCATAAGCTGAGTTTGTGTTTTCAGACTTCTGTGCCCTCAGCCTGGACCCACACAACCGCCAGGCTAGGGCCTCTGGAGCCACAGCGAAAGATTGTGCCTGCCCTCTCCAAGGAAATTGTGCCCAATCCATTGACCACAACCCTACAGGTTAGGGAAAAGCTCCAAGGCCCCTGAGGCCATCAATAGTGTAGGCCACCCTGGACTAAGAGGGGCTCTCTGACACCAGCGGAGCAACTATCTCCACTTAGACTCTCAGACAGTGTCCCCAGAGACAGAAGGTTGAAATGGACAGGCCCCCAGGCCCTAATCTGAACCTTAGCTTTGGTTTCCATGTGTCCGTCCTCAGAGGTCTGTTTTCGTAGACCAGCACACGGGGCTTTTCTGAGGCTCCAAACCAAACCTCTCTCGTCTCCACATGGGGAGCTTACTTACTGGGGATGTATCAAACCCTTCAGGTAGGAGAGTTCCGCAGGGCCACTGAACAACCAGCACATTCCAAGGTTTCCATGGACCCAAACGCACATTATGACGCATCCTCAGGAGAGGCCATTTCAACTCAGCCCCCTGGTTAGCGTGCCCCAGAGGCAGCAGATCAAACATATCTTGTGGCTAATGGCCAATGGGAATGCGAGGCATGCTGTACAGGGATCCATCCTTCGAACCGTGCTCTCCAGTCCTTCCGTATGGTATGTCCTGGAGCCATGCATCAGGACTCGAATGTCCCACAGATTGAAACCTGGTGGTTTGGGGCAACCTCCAAACTCAGCGTGGGAAAACTTCCTTGGCCTCATGAGGCCCCCGCTTCATGAAGGTGCCATCATGGACACATACTCCAGCCTCAGCCAACGTCTGATCCTCAGCCTGACTTCAGATGCAGGAGATTTTGATTCAGCCTCTGCCTAGTGGGCCTGCTCTGCCCTTGGCTCCAATCCTCACTTTAGCTTGTGTTCCTAGACTTCCGTCCTCACACTCCTGGCCCACAAACCCTCCCTACTGGGAATTCTGGGGCCACAATGAAGCACTCCGCCTGCCTCCCAGGAGAAAAACTTTGTCTATGGTGCTGCCCAGAAACCCCAAATGAGGATCAAACTGCTTGGCCCTCGGCAACACCCCAATTGCATAGGCTACCTTAAACACTGATGCTCTGTCGCAAATAGCCTGAGCCCAGACCTTCCAACAGACACCGACACAGCTGGCTGCACACCCAGCACATTGGACCCGCCACTGCCTTAGGCCACCATCCATTCCCAACCTGGGTTTTCAGTCATCAGAACCTAGACCTTATCTCCAATCCCTGCACAGGGGGGAACCTGATGCGCAAGTCAGAACCCCTCCTTCCCCATGGCAAGAAACCTTGCTGCTGGCAGTGAGTCAAACCTTCAGTGTAGGAGAAAACGGCATGGCCCATGAGGCCACGCCCATGTGTGAGGGCCGCCTTGGGCACAAACACACATTGTGACCCTCAGCGTGAGTACCTTATTCAAGTAACGCCTCTCAGTGATTGGACCAAGAGCCCGCATATGTGGCTTGCCATGCCCATAGGCACGCAGGACTAACTAGATGGTGTGTATTCCAGTTGAGGGAACCCACTGCTGTGCTCTAGAGTCCCTCTCCTGGGGGGTCCCCTGTGGCAGAAAACAGTACTCTTCCCTTCCCACAGAATGAACCCAAACACTTGGGAGCTTGGACAATCCCCCGAGAGGAAGGCTCTTCCTCGGCCCCTGAAGCAACCCCTACCCTGAACGGCCACTGTGAACGCAACACCCAGAGACAAAAGCCTGAGCGACTGCCTCCCACTTGCCCTCCTTTGATATCCAGAGGATCTCCCCTCTCGGACTGGAGATCAGGCCTGCCATTACCTTGGCCCCTACCTGAGCCAAGTTTGCTTTTTCAGACATCTGTCCCCACAGCCCTGGCAAACACAGCCTCTAGGCTGGGTCCTCTGGAGCCATACCACAGGACCATGCCTGCTCTCTCCTGGGAAACTCTGTCCATTCCTTTGGCCACACACCTCCAGAATATGAGAAACCTCAAGGCCCCCGAGGACATACCATTACCGGGAGCCTCCCTGCACACACAGGGACCTTCGGACACAAGCGGAGCTGCTACCTCCATGAAGGCATGCACACAGATGTCAACAGAGATAGAAGGTTGAGCCGGACAGGCCCTTAGGCCCTAATCTCAACTCTTGCTTTGTTTTCCAGGTGTCACTCCTCAGAGGCTTTGGTTCGAAGAACAGGATATGGGGCTTTCCTGAGGCACTGAACAGAACTTCTCTCGTCTCCACATGGGAAGCTTCCTTGTTGGAGCCGTGTCAAACACCTCAGGTTGGAGAATCCTGCAGAGTCCCTGAGCCACCTCCACATTCCAAGGTCTCCCAGGCCACCAAGCCACAGTAGGACTCATCTTCAGGAGAGTCCATTTCAACTCTCCCCTCTGGGTAGCTCACCCAGGAGCCCGCAGATTGAGCCTGCCTTGTCCTGACTAAAGAGTGGGAATATGAGGTGGCGTTCCCAGGCATCCATGCTTAGACACCTGCTCTCGAGTCTTTCCGTATGGGGCCTCCTGGAACCATCCAATAGCACTCGACTTTCGTGCAGAAGGAAACCTTGAGGTTTGGAGTAGTTCACAAATCCCATCGTAGGCAAACCTTCCTGGCCTCATGAGGCCCCCACACCATTCAGGAAGAGGCCATGCTGGACAAAAACTCTAGCCTGAGGCACGTCTCAGAGTTGAAATGACCTCAGTGCAGGAGATCTCGATTCAGACTCTCAGAGTGGGCCTGCCGTGCCATCGGTCCCAAACCTCATGCTAGCTTGTGTTTTCAGACTTCCTTCCTCACACTCCTGGCAAACAAGCCCTCCGGACTAGGAACTCCAGCACCACAACCCAGCCCAGGGTCTGCCCAAGGGAAGAAAGACGTGTCCCTGTGGGGTTCTCTCCAGAAAACCCAGATGAGGATCAACCTGCTCGGGCCTCGACCGGTACCCCAACTGGATAGGCTGCTCTGGGCACTCATGCTCTGTCTGACACAGCCTGAAGCCAGACGTCCAGACAGACAAGGAGACAGCTGGCCGCACACCCAGCACTTCGGACACGCCATGGTCTTATGCCGTCACTTCTTCCTAACCTTGGTTTTCAGATATCTGAACCTAGACATTATATCAATTCTCCACACAGCTGGGTATCGCAAGCACAACACAGAACTCCTCCTTCCCCGTGGCTGTAAAGCTTGCTCTTGGCATGGAGTCACACCTTCAGGGTGGGAGAAACCTTCCTGGTCCCTGATGCCACGCCCAAACTTGAGTGCTGCTTGGGCACAAATTCACACTCTGACCCTCAGCATGAGCCCCATGTCAAAGAAAGGCCTGTCAGGGCCTGGGCCAAGAGCCCGCATATGGGGCTTGCCAAGCCCCTATGCACCCAATCCTCACCAGTGTTTGAGTTTTCCAGTCGCCCCGCCCGTACCTGGGGCTCTGCTCTGGAATCCCTTTCTTGGAGAGACACGTGAGCCAGACAACACTTTTCCACCCTTCCCACAAAATGACCCCAAACTCTTGGGAGCTGGGACAAATCCCCAGAGAGGGATACTCGTCCACAGTCCCTGAGGCCACCCCTCCAATCCACGGCTATCTCGGACACAACATCCAGAGACAAAAGCCTGAAGGAACGCCTCCCACTCGCCCTTGTTTCAGAGGCCCAGGAGCTCCCTCTCGGGCTGTACATCCGGCCTGCCATACCCTAGGCGCCACTCATAAGCTGAGTTTGTGTTTTCAGACTTCTGTGCCCTCAGCCTGGACCCACACAACCGCCAGGCTAGGGCCTCTGGAGCCACAGCGAAAGATTGTGCCTGCCCTCTCCAAGGAAATTGTGCCCAATCCATTGACCACAACCCTACAGGTTAGGGAAAAGCTCCAAGGCCCCTGAGGCCATCAATAGTGTAGGCCACCCTGGACTAAGAGGGGCTCTCTGACACCAGCGGAGCAACTATCTCCACTTAGACTCTCAGACAGTGTCCCCAGAGACAGAAGGTTGAAATGGACAGGCCCCCAGGCCCTAATCTGAACCTTAGCTTTGGTTTCCATGTGTCCGTCCTCAGAGGTCTGTTTTCGTAGACCAGTACACGGGGCTTTTCTGAGGCTCCAAACCAAACCTCTCTCGTCTCCACATGGGGAGCTTACTTACTGGGGATGTATCAAACCCTTCAGGTAGGAGAGTTCCGCAGGGCCACTGAACAACCAGCACATTCCAAGGTTTCCATGGACCCAAACGCACATTATGACGCATCCTCAGGAGAGGCCATTTCAACTCAGCCCCCTGGTTAGCGTGCCCCAGAGGCAGCAGATCAAACATATCTTGTGGCTAATGGCCAATGGGAATGCGAGGCATGCTGTACAGGGATCCATCCTTCGAACCGTGCTCTCCAGTCCTTCCGTATGGTATGTCCTGGAGCCATGCATCAGGACTCGAATGTCCCACAGATTGAAACCTGGTGGTTTGGGGCAACCTCCAAACTCAGCGTGGGAAAACTTCCTTGGCCTCATGAGGCCCCCGCTTCATGAAGGTGCCATCATGGACACATACTCCAGCCTCAGCAAACGTCTGATCCTCAGCCTGACTTCAGATGCAGGAGATTTTGATTCAGCCTCTGCCTAGTGGGCCTGCTCTGCCCTTGGCTCCAATCCTCACTTTAGCTTGTGTTCCTAGACTTCCGTCCTCACACTCCTGGCCCACAAACCCTCCCTACTGGGAATTCTGGGGCCACAATGAAGCACTCCGCATGCCTCCCAGGAGAAAAACTTTGTCTATGGTGCTGCCCAGAAACCCCAAATGAGGATCAAAATGCTTGGCCCTCGGCAACACCCCAATTGCATAGGCTACTTTAAACACTGATGCTCTGTCGCAAATAGCCTGAGCCCAGACCTTCCAACAGACACCGACACAGCTGGCTGCACACCCAGCACATTGGACCCGCCACTGCCTTAGGCCACCATCCATTCCCAACCTGGGTTTTCAGTCATCAGAACCTAGACCTTATCTCCAATCCCTGCACAGGGGGGAACCTGATGCACAAGTCAGAACCCCTCCTTCCCCATGGCAAGAAACCTTGCTGCTGGCAGTGAGTCAAACCTTCAGTGTAGGAGAAAACGGCATGGCCCATGAGGCCACGCCCATGTGTGAGGGCCGCCTTGGGCACAAACACACATTGTGACCCTCAGCGTGAGTACCTTATTCAAGTAACGCCTCTCAGTGATTGGACCAAGAGCCCGCATATGTGGCTTGCCATGCCCATAGGCACGCAGGACTAACTAGATGGTGTGTATTCCAGTTGAGGGAACCCACTGCTGTGCTCTAGAGTCCCTCTCCTGGGGGGTCCCCTGTGGCAGAAAACAGTACTCTTCCCTTCCCACAGAATGAACCCAAACACTTGGGAGCTTGGACAATCCCCCGAGAGGAAGGCTCTTCCTCGGCCCCTGAAGCAACCCCTACCCTGAACGGCCACTGTGAACGCAACACCCAGAGACAAAAGCCTGAGCGACTGCCTCCCACTTGCCCTCCTTTGATATCCAGAGGATCTCCCCTCTCGGACTGGAGATCAGGCCTGCCATTACCTTGGCCCCTACCTGAGCCAAGTTTGCTTTTTCAGACATCTGTCCCCACAGCCCTGGCAAACACAGCCTCTAGGCTGGGTCCTCTGGAGCCATACCACAGGACCATGCCTGCTCTCTCCTGGGAAACTCTGTCCATTCCTTTGGCCACACACCTCCAGAATATGAGAAACCTCAAGGCCCCCGAGGACATACCATTACCGGGAGCCTCCCTGCACACACAGGGGCCTTCGGACACAAGCGGAGCTGCTACCTCCATGAAGGCATGCACACAGATGTCAACAGAGATAGAAGGTTGAGCCGGACAGGCCCTTAGGCCCTAATCTCAACTCTTGCTTTGTTTTCCAGGTGTCACTCCTCAGAGGCTTTGGTTCGAAGAACAGGATATGGGGCTTTCCTGAGGCACTGAACAGAACTTCTCTCGTCTCCACATGGGAAGCTTCCTTGTTGGAGCCGTGTCAAACACCTCAGGTTGGAGAATCCTGCAGAGTCCCTGAGCCACCTCCACATTCCAAGGTCTCCCAGGCCACCAAGCCACAGTAGGACTCATCTTCAGGAGAGTCCATTTCAACTCTCCCCTCTGGGTAGCTCACCCAGGAGCCCGCAGATTGAGCCTGCCTTGTCCTGACTAAAGAGTGGGAATATGAGGTGGCGTTCCCAGGCATCCATGCTTAGACACCTGCTCTCGAGTCTTTCCGTATGGGGCCTCCTGGAACCATCCAATAGCACTCGACTTTCGTGCAGAAGGAAACCTTGAGGTTTGGAGTAGTTCACAAATCCCATCGTAGGCAAACCTTCCTGGCCTCATGAGGCCCCCACACCATTCAGGAAGAGGCCATGCTGGACAAAAACTCTAGCCTGAGGCACGTCTCAGAGTTGAAATGACCTCAGTGCAGGAGATCTCGATTCAGCCTCTCAGAGTGGGCCTGCCGTGCCATCGGTCCCAAACCTCACGCTAGCTTGTGTTTTCAGACTTCCTTCCTCACACTCCTGGCAAACAAGCCCTCCGGACTAGGAACTCCAGAACCACAACCCAGCCCAGGGTCTGCCCAAGGGAAGAAAAACGTTTCCCTGTGGGGCTCTCTCCAGAAAACCCAGATGAGGATCAACCTGCTCGGGCCTCGACCGGTACCCGAACTGGATAGGCTGCTCTGGGCACTCATGCTCTGTCTGACACAGCCTGAAGCCAGACGTCCAGACAGACAAGGAGACAGCTGGCCGCACACCCAGCACTTCGGACACGCCATGGTCTTATGCCGTCACCTCTTCCTAACCTTGGTTTTCAGATATCTGAACCTAGACATTATATCAATTCTCCACACAGCTGGGTATCGCAAGCACAACACAGAACTCCTCCTTCCCCGTGGCTGTGAAGCTTGCTCTTGGCATGGAGTCACACCTTCAGGGTGGGAGAAACCTTCCTGGTCCCTGATGCCACGCCCAAACTTGAGTGCTGCTTGGGCACAAATTCACACTCTGACCCTCAGCATGAGCCCCATGTCAAAGAAAGGCCTGTCAGGGCCTGGGCCAAGAGCCCGCATATGGGGCTTGCCAAGCCCCTATGCACCCAATCCTCACCAGTGTTTGAGTTTTCCAGTCGCCCCGCCCGTACCTGGGGCTCTGCTCTGGAATCCCTTTCTTGGAGAGACACGTGAGCCAGACAACACTTTTCCACCCTTCCCACAAAATGACCCCAAACTCTTGGGAGCTGGGACAAATCCCCAGAGAGGGATACTCGTTCACAGTCCCTGAGGCCACCCCTCCAATCCACGGCTATCTCGGACACAACATCCAGAGACAAAAGCCTGAAGGAACGCCTCCCACTCGCCCTTGTTTCAGAGGCCCAGGAGCTCCCTCTCGGGCTGTACATCCGGCCTGCCATACCCTAGGCACCACTCATAAGCTGAGTTTGTGTTTTCAGACTTCTGTGCCCTCAGCCTGGACCCACACAACCGCCAGGCTAGGGCCTCTGGAGCCACAGCGAAAGATTGTGCCTGCCCTCTCCAAGGAAATTGTGCCCAATCCACTGACCACAACCCTACAGGTTAGGGAAAATCTCCAAGGCCCCTGAGGCCATCAATAGTGTAGGCCACCCTGGACAAAGAGGGGCTCTCTGACACCAGCGGAGCAACTATCTCCACTTAGACTCTCAGACAGTGTCCCCAGAGACAGAAGGTTGAAATGGACAGGCCCCCAGGCCCTAATCAGAACCTTAGCTTTGGTTTCCATGTGTCCGTCCTCAGAGGTCTGTTTTCGTAGACCAGCACACGGGGCTTTTCTGAGGCTCCAAACCAAACCTCTCTCGTCTCCACATGGGGAGCTTACTTACTGGGGATGTATCAAACCCTTCAGGTAGGAGAGTTTCGCAGGGCCACTGAACAACCAGCACATTCCAAGGTTTCCATGGACCCAAACGCACATTATGACGCATCCTCAGGAGAGGCCATTTCAACTCAGCCCCCTGGTTAGCGTGCCCCAGAGGCAGCAGATCAAACATATCTTGTGGCTAATGGCCAATGGGAATGCGAGGCATGCTGTACAGGGATCCATCCTTCGAACCGTGCTCTCCAGTCCTTCCGTATGGTATGTCCTGGAGCCATGCAACAGGACTCGAATGTCCCACAGAAGGAAACCTGGTGGTTTGGGGCAACCTCCAAACTCAGCATGGGAAAACTTCCTTGGCCTCATGAGGCCCCCGCTTCATGAAGGTGCCATCATGGACACATACTCCAGCCTCAGCCAACGTCTGATCCTCAGCCTGACTTCAGATGCAGGAGATTTTGATTCAGCCTCTGCCTAGTGGGCCTGCTCTGCCCTTGGCTCCAATCCTCACTTTAGCTTGTGTTCCTAGACTTCCGTCCTCACACTCCTGGCCCACAAACCCTCCCTACTGGGAATTCTGGGGCCACAATGAAGCACTCCGCCTGCCTCCCAGGAGAAAAACTTTGTCTATGGTGCTGCCCAGAAACCCCAAATGAGGATCAAACTGCTTGGCCCTCGGCAACACCCCAATTGCATAGGCTACCTTAAACACTGATGCTCTGTCGCAAATAGTCTGAGCCCAGACCTTCCAACAGACACCGACACAGCTGGCTGCACACCCAGCACATTGGACCCGCCACTGCCTTAGGCCACCATCCATTCCCAACCTGGGTTTTCAGTCATCAGAACCTAGACCTTATCTCCAGTCCCTGCACAGGGGGGAACCTGATGCACAAGTCAGAACCCCTCCTTCCCCATGGCAAGAAACCTTGCTGCTGGCAGTGAGTCAAACCTTCAGTGTAGGAGAAAACGGCATGGCCCATGAGGCCACGCCCATGTGTGAGGGCCGCCTTGGGCACAAACACACATTGTGACCCTCAGCGTGAGTACCTTATTCAAGTAACGCCTCTCAGTGATTGGACCAAGAGCCCGCATATGTGGCTTGCCATGCCCATAGGCACGCAGGACTAACTAGATGGTGTGTATTCCAGTTGAGGGAACCCACTGCTGTGCTCTAGAGTCCCTCTCCTGGGGGGTCCCCTGTGGCAGAAAACAGTACTCTTCCCTTCCCACAGAATGAACCCAAACACTTGGGAGCTTGGACAATCCCCCAAGAGGAAGGCTCTTCCTCGGCCCCTGAAGCAACCCCTACCCTGAACGGCCACTGTGAACGCAACACCCAGAGACAAAAGCCTGAGCGACTGCCTCCCACTTGCCCTCCTTTGATATCCAGAGGATCTCCCCTCTCGGACTGGAGATCAGGCCTGCCATTACCTTGGCCCCTACCTGAGCCAAGTTTGCTTTTTCAGACATCTGTCCCCACAGCCCTGGCAAACACAGCCTCTAGGCTGGGTCCTCTGGTGCCATACCACAGGACCATGCCTGCTCTCTCCTGGGAAACTCTGTCCATTCCTTTGGCCACACACCTCCAGAATATGAGAAACCTCAAGGCCCCCGAGGACATACCATTACCGGGAGCCTCCCTGCACACACAGGGGCCTTCGGACACAAGCGGAGCTGCTACCTCCATGAAGGCATGCACACAGATTTCAACAGAGATAGAAGGTTGAGCCCGAGAGGCCCTTAGGCCCTAATCTCAACTCTTGCTTTGTTTTCCAGGTGTCACTCCTCAGAGGCTTTGGTTCGAAGAACAGGATATGGGGCTTTCCTGAGGCACTGAACAGAACTTCTCTCGTCTCCACATGGGAAGCTTCCTTGTTGGAGCCGTGTCAAACACCTCAGGTTGGAGAATCCTGCAGAGTCCCTGAGCCACCTCCACATTCCAAGGTCTCCCAGGCCACCAAGCCACAGTAGGACTCATCTTCAGGAGAGTCCATTTCAACTCTCCCCTCTGGGTAGCTCACCCAGGAGCCCGCAGATTGAGCCTGCCTTGTCCTGACTAAAGAGTGGGAATATGAGGTGGCGTTCCCAGGCATCCATGCTTAGACACCTGCTCTCGAGTCTTTCCGTATGGGGCCTCCTGGAACCATCCAATAGCACTCGACTTTCGTGCAGAAGGAAACCTTGAGGTTTGGAGTAGTTCACAAATCCCATCGTAGGCAAACCTTCCTGGCCTCATGAGGCCCCCACACCATTCAGGAAGAGGCCATGCTGGACAAAAACTCTAGCCTGAGGCACGTCTCAGAGTTGAAATGACCTCAGTGCAGGAGATCTCGATTCAGCCTCTCAGAGTGGGCCTGCCGTGCCATCGGTCCCAAACCTCACGCTAGCTTGTGTTTTCAGACTTCCTTCCTCACACTCCTGGCAAACAAGCCCTCCGGACTAGGAACTCCAGAACCACAACCCAGCCCAGGGTCTGCCCAAGGGAAGAAAGACGTTTCCCTGTGGGGCTCTCTCCAGAAAACCCAGATGAGGATCAACCTGCTCGGGCCTCGACCGGTACCCGAACTGGATAGGCTGCTCTGGGCACTCATGCTCTGTCTGACACAGCCTGAAGCCAGACGTCCAGACAGACAAGGAGACAGCTGGCCGCACACCCAGCACTTCGGACACGCCATGGTCTTATGCCGTCACCTCTTCCTAACCTTGGTTTTCAGATATCTGAACCTAGACATTATATCAATTCTCCACACAGCTGGGTATCGCAAGCACAACACAGAACTCCTCCTTCCCCGTGGCTGTAAAGCTTGCTCTTGGCATGGAGTCACACCTTCAGGGTGGGAGAAACCTTCCTGGTCCCTGATGCCACGCCCAAACTTGAGTGCTGCTTGGGCACAAATTCACACTCTGACCCTCAGCATGAGCCCCATGTCAAAGAAAGGCCTGTCAGGGCCTGGGCCAAGAGCCCGCATATGGGGCTTGCCAAGCCCCTATGCACCCAATCCTCACCAGTGTTTGAGTTTTCCAGTCGCCCCGCCCGTACCTGGGGCTCTGCTCTGGAATCCCTTTCTTGGAGAGACACGTGAGCCAGACAACACTTTTCCACCCTTCCCACAAAATGACCCCAAACTCTTGGGAGCTGGGACAAATCCCCAGAGAGGGATACTCGTCCACAGTCCCTGAGGCCACCCCTCCAATCCACGGCTATCTCGGACACAACATCCAGAGACAAAAGCCTGAAGGAACGCCTCCCACTCGCCCTTGTTTCAGAGGCCCAGGAGCTCCCTCTCGGGCTGTACATCCGGCCTGCCATACCCTAGGCGCCACTCATAAGCTGAGTTTGTGTTTTCAGACTTCTGTGCCCTCAGCCTGGACCCACACAACCGCCAGGCTAGGGCCTCTGGAGCCACAGCGAAAGATTGTGCCTGCCCTCTCCAAGGAAATTGTGCCCAATCCATTGACCACAACCCTACAGGTTAGGGAAAAGCTCCAAGGCCCCTGAGGCCATCAATAGTGTAGGCCACCCTGGACTAAGAGGGGCTCTCTGACACCAGCGGAGCAACTATCTCCACTTAGACTCTCAGACAGTGTCCCCAGAGACAGAAGGTTGAAATGGACAGGCCCCCAGGCCCTAATCTGAACCTTAGCTTTGGTTTCCATGTGTCCGTCCTCAGAGGTCTGTTTTCGTAGACCAGCACACGGGGCTTTTCTGAGGCTCCAAACCAAACCTCTCTCGTCTCCACATGGGGAGCTTACTTACTGGGGATGTATCAAACCCTTCAGGTAGGAGAGTTCCGCAGGGCCACTGAACAACCAGCACATTCCAAGGTTTCCATGGACACAAACGCACATTATGACGCATCCTCAGGAGAGGCCATTTCAACTCAGCCCCCTGGTTAGCGTGCCCCAGAGGCAGCAGATCAAACATATCTTGTGGCTAATGGCCAATGGGAATGCGAGGCATGCTGTACAGGGATCCATCCTTCGAACCGTGCTCTCCAGTCCTTCCGTATGGTATGTCCTGGAGCCATGCATCAGGACTCGAATGTCCCACAGATTGAAACCTGGTGGTTTGGGGCAACCTCCAAACTCAGCGTGGGAAAACTTCCTTGGCCTCATGAGGCCCCCGCTTCATGAAGGTGCCATCATGGACACATACTCCAGCCTCAGCAAACGTCTGATCCTCAGCCTGACTTCAGATGCAGGAGATTTTGATTCAGCCTCTGCCTAGTGGGCCTGCTCTGCCCTTGGCTCCAATCCTCACTTTAGCTTGTGTTCCTAGACTTCCGTCCTCACACTCCTGGCCCACAAACCCTCCCTACTGGGAATTCTGGGGCCACAATGAAGCACTCCGCCTGCCTCCCAGGAGAAAAACTTTGTCTATGGTGCTGCCGAGAGACCCCAAATGAGGATCAAACTGCTTGGCCCTCGGCAACACCCCAATTGCATAGGCTACCTTAAACACTGATGCTCTGTCGCAAATAGCCTGAGCCCAGACCTTCCAACAGACACCGACACAGCTGGCTGCACACCCAGCACATTGGACCCGCCACTGCCTTAGGCCACCATCCATTCCCAACCTGGGTTTTCAGTCATCAGAACCTAGACCTTATCTCCAATCCCTGCACAGGGCGGAACCTGATGCACAAGTCAGAACCCCTCCTTCCCCATGGCAAGAAACCTTGCTGCTGGCAGTGAGTCAAACCTTCAGTGTAGGAGAAAACGGCATGGCCCATGAGGCCACGCCCATGTGTGAGGGCCGCCTTGGGCACAAACACACATTGTGACCCTCAGCGTGAGTACCTTATTCAAGTAACGCCTCTCAGTGATTGGACCAAGAGCCCGCATATGTGGCTTGCCATGCCCATAGGCACGCAGGACTAACTAGATGGTGTGTATTCCAGTTGAGGGAACCCACTGCTGTGCTCTAGAGTCCCTCTCCTGGGGGGTCCCCTGTGGCAGAAAACAGTACTCTTCCCTTCCCACAGAATGAACCCAAACACTTGGGAGCTTGGACAATCCCCCGAGAGGAAGGCTCTTCCTCGGCCCCTGAAGCAACCCCTACCCTGAACGGCCACTGTGAACGCAACACCCAGAGACAAAAGCCTGAGCGACTGCCTCCCACTTGCCCTCCTTTGATATCCAGAGGATCTCCCCTCTCGGACTGGAGATCAGGCCTGCCATTACCTTGGCCCCTACCTGAGCCAAGTTTGCTTTTTCAGACATCTGTCCCCACAGCCCTGGCAAACACAGCCTCTAGGCTGGGTCCTCTGGAGCCATACCACAGGACCATGCCTGCTCTCTCCTGGGAAACTCTGTCCATTCCTTTGGCCACACACCTCCAGAATATGAGAAACCTCAAGGCCCCCGAGGACATACCATTACCGGGAGCCTCCCTGCACACACAGGGGCCTTCGGACACAAGCGGAGCTGCTACCTCCATGAAGGCATGCACACAGATGTCAACAGAGATAGAAGGTTGAGCCGGACAGGCCCTTAGGCCCTAATCTCAACTCTTGCTTTGTTTTCCAGGTGTCACTCCTCAGAGGCTTTGGTTCGAAGAACAGGATATGGGGCTTTCCTGAGGCACTGAACAGAACTTCTCTCGTCTCCACATGGGAAGCTTCCTTGTTGGAGCCGTGTCAAACACCTCAGGTTGGAGAATCCTGCAGAGTCCCTGAGCCACCTCCACATTCCAAGGTCTCCCAGGCCACCAAGCCACAGTAGGACTCATCTTCAGGAGAGTCCATTTCAACTCTCCCCTCTGGGTAGCTCACCCAGGAGCCCGCAGATTGAGCCTGCCTTGTCCTGACTAAAGAGTGGGAATATGAGGTGGCGTTCCCAGGCATCCATGCTTAGACACCTGCTCTCGAGTCTTTCCGTATGGGGCCTCCTGGAACCATCCAATAGCACTCGACTTTCGTGCAGAAGGAAACCTTGAGGTTTGGAGTAGTTCACAAATCCCATCGTAGGCAAACCTTCCTGGCCTCATGAGGCCCCCACACCATTCAGGAAGAGGCCATGCTGGACAAAAACTCTAGCCTGAGGCACGTCTCAGAGTTGAAATGACCTCAGTGCAGGAGATCTCGATTCAGCCTCTCAGATTGGGCCTGCCGTGCCATCGGTCCCAAACCTCACGCTAGCTTGTGTTTTCAGACTTCCTTCCTCACACTCCTGGCAAACAAGCCCTCCGGACTAGGAACTCCAGAACCACAACCCAGCCCAGGGTCTGCCCAAGGGAAGAAAAACGTTTCCCTGTGGGGCTCTCTCCAGAAAACCCAGATGAGGATCAACCTGCTCGGGCCTCGACCGGTACCCGAACTGGATAGGCTGCTCTGGGCACTCATGCTCTGTCTGACACAGCCTGAAGCCAGACGTCCAGACAGACAAGGAGACAGCTGGCCGCACACCCAGCACTTCGGACACGCCATGGTCTTATGCCGTCACCTCTTCCTAACCTTGGTTTTCAGATATCTGAACCTAGACATTATATCAATTCTCCACACAGCTGGGTATCGCAAGCACAACACAGAACTCCTCCTTCCCCGTGGCTGTGAAGCTTGCTCTTGGCATGGAGTCACACCTTCAGGGTGGGAGAAACCTTCCTGGTCCCTGATGCCACGCCCAAACTTGAGTGCTGCTTGGGCACAAATTCACACTCTGACCCTCAGCATGAGCCCCATGTCAAAGAAAGGCCTGTCAGGGCCTGGGCCAAGAGCCCGCATATGGGGCTTGCCAAGCCCCTATGCACCCAATCCTCACCAGTGTTTGAGTTTTCCAGTCGCCCCGCCCGTACCTGGGGCTCTGCTCTGGAATCCCTTTCTTGGAGAGACACGTGAGCCAGACAACACTTTTCCACCCTTCCCACAAAATGACCCCAAACTCTTGGGAGCTGGGACAAATCCCCAGAGAGGGATACTCGTCCACAGTCCCTGAGGCCACCCCTCCAATCCACGGCTATCTCGGACACAACATCCAGAGACAAAAGCCTGAAGGAACGCCTCCCACTCGCCCTTGTTTCAGAGGCCCAGGAGCTCCCTCTCGGGCTGTACATCCGGCCTGCCATACCCTAGGCGCCACTCATAAGCTGAGTTTGTGTTTTCAGACTTCTGTGCCCTCAGCCTGGACCCACACAACCGCCAGGCTAGGGCCTCTGGAGCCACAGCGAAAGATTGTGCCTGCCCTCTCCAAGGAAATTGTGCCCAATCCATTGACCACAACCCTACAGGTTAGGGAAAAGCTCCAAGGCCCCTGAGGCCATCAATAGTGTAGGCCACCCTGGACTAAGAGGGGCTCTCTGACACCAGCGGAGCAACTATCTCCACTTAGACTCTCAGACAGTGTCCCCAGAGACAGAAGGTTGAAATGGACAGGCCCCCAGGCCCTAATCTGAACCTTAGCTTTGGTTTCCATGTGTCCGTCCTCAGAGGTCTGTTTTCGTAGACCAGCACACGGGGCTTTTCTGAGGCTCCAAACCAAACCTCTCTCGTCTCCACATGGGGAGCTTACTTACTGGGGATGTATCAAACCCTTCAGGTAGGAGAGTTCCGCAGGGCCACTGAACAACCAGCACATTCCAAGGTTTCCATGGACACAAACGCACATTATGACGCATCCTCAGGAGAGGCCATTTCAACTCAGCCCCCTGGTTAGCGTGCCCCAGAGGCAGCAGATCAAACATATCTTGTGGCTAATGGCCAATGGGAATGCGAGGCATGCTGTACAGGGATCCATCCTTCGAACCGTGCTCTCCAGTCCTTCCGTATGGTATGTCCTGGAGCCATGCATCAGGACTCGAATGTCCCACAGATTGAAACCTGGTGGTTTGGGGCAACCTCCAAACTCAGCGTGGGAAAACTTCCTTGGCCTCATGAGGCCCCCGCTTCATGAAGGTGCCATCATGGACACATACTCCAGCCTCAGCAAACGTCTGATCCTCAGCCTGACTTCAGATGCAGGAGATTTTGATTCAGCCTCTGCCTAGTGGGCCTGCTCTGCCCTTGGCTCCAATCCTCACTTTAGCTTGTGTTCCTAGACTTCCGTCCTCACACTCCTGGCCCACAAACCCTCCCTACTGGGAATTCTGGGGCCACAATGAAGCACTCCGCCTGCCTCCCAGGAGAAAAACTTTGTCTATGGTGCTGCCGAGAGACCCCAAATGAGGATCAAACTGCTTGGCCCTCGGCAACACCCCAATTGCATAGGCTACCTTAAACACTGATGCTCTGTCGCAAATAGCCTGAGCCCAGACCTTCCAACAGACACCGACACAGCTGGCTGCACACCCAGCACATTGGACCCGCCACTGCCTTAGGCCACCATCCATTCCCAACCTGGGTTTTCAGTCATCAGAACCTAGACCTTATCTCCAATCCCTGCACAGGGCGGAACCTGATGCACAAGTCAGAACCCCTCCTTCCCCATGGCAAGAAACCTTGCTGCTGGCAGTGAGTCAAACCTTCAGTGTAGGAGAAAACGGCATGGCCCATGAGGCCACGCCCATGTGTGAGGGCCGCCTTGGGCACAAACACACATTGTGACCCTCAGCGTGAGTACCTTATTCAAGTAACGCCTCTCAGTGATTGGACCAAGAGCCCGCATATGTGGCTTGCCATGCCCATAGGCACGCAGGACTAACTAGATGGTGTGTATTCCAGTTGAGGGAACCCACTGCTGTGCTCTAGAGTCCCTCTCCTGGGGGGTCCCCTGTGGCAGAAAACAGTACTCTTCCCTTCCCACAGAATGAACCCAAACACTTGGGAGCTTGGACAATCCCCCGAGAGGAAGGCTCTTCCTCGGCCCCTGAAGCAACCCCTACCCTGAACGGCCACTGTGAACGCAACACCCAGAGACAAAAGCCTGAGCGACTGCCTCCCACTTGCCCTCCTTTGATATCCAGAGGATCTCCCCTCTCGGACTGGAGATCAGGCCTGCCATTACCTTGGCCCCTACCTGAGCCAAGTTTGCTTTTTCAGACATCTGTCCCCACAGCCCTGGCAAACACAGCCTCTAGGCTGGGTCCTCTGGAGCCATACCACAGGACCATGCCTGCTCTCTCCTGGGAAACTCTGTCCATTCCTTTGGCCACACACCTCCAGAATATGAGAAACCTCAAGGCCCCCGAGGACATACCATTACCGGGAGCCTCCCTGCACACACAGGGGCCTTCGGACACAAGCGGAGCTGCTACCTCCATGAAGGCATGCACACAGATGTCAACAGAGATAGAAGGTTGAGCCGGACAGGCCCTTAGGCCCTAATCTCAACTCTTGCTTTGTTTTCCAGGTGTCACTCCTCAGAGGCTTTGGTTCGAAGAACAGGATATGGGGCTTTCCTGAGGCACTGAACAGAACTTCTCTCGTCTCCACATGGGAAGCTTCCTTGTTGGAGCCGTGTCAAACACCTCAGGTTGGAGAATCCTGCAGAGTCCCTGAGCCACCTCCACATTCCAAGGTCTCCCAGGCCACCAAGCCACAGTAGGACTCATCTTCAGGAGAGTCCATTTCAACTCTCCCCTCTGGGTAGCTCACCCAGGAGCCCGCAGATTGAGCCTGCCTTGTCCTGACTAAAGAGTGGGAATATGAGGTGGCGTTCCCAGGCATCCATGCTTAGACACCTGCTCTCGAGTCTTTCCGTATGGGGCCTCCTGGAACCATCCAATAGCACTCGACTTTCGTGCAGAAGGAAACCTTGAGGTTTGGAGTAGTTCACAAATCCCATCGTAGGCAAACCTTCCTGGCCTCATGAGGCCCCCACACCATTCAGGAAGAGGCCATGCTGGACAAAAACTCTAGCCTGAGGCACGTCTCAGAGTTGAAATGACCTCAGTGCAGGAGATCTCGATTCAGCCTCTCAGATTGGGCCTGCCGTGCCATCGGTCCCAAACCTCACGCTAGCTTGTGTTTTCAGACTTCCTTCCTCACACTCCTGGCAAACAAGCCCTCCGGACTAGGAACTCCAGAACCACAACCCAGCCCAGGGTCTGCCCAAGGGAAGAAAAACGTTTCCCTGTGGGGCTCTCTCCAGAAAACCCAGATGAGGATCAACCTGCTCGGGCCTCGACCGGTACCCGAACTGGATAGGCTGCTCTGGGCACTCATGCTCTGTCTGACACAGCCTGAAGCCAGACGTCCAGACAGACAAGGAGACAGCTGGCCGCACACCCAGCACTTCGGACACGCCATGGTCTTATGCCGTCACCTCTTCCTAACCTTGGTTTTCAGATATCTGAACCTAGACATTATATCAATTCTCCACACAGCTGGGTATCGCAAGCACAACACAGAACTCCTCCTTCCCCGTGGCTGTGAAGCTTGCTCTTGGCATGGAGTCACACCTTCAGGGTGGGAGAAACCTTCCTGGTCCCTGATGCCACGCCCAAACTTGAGTGCTGCTTGGGCACAAATTCACACTCTGACCCTCAGCATGAGCCCCATGTCAAAGAAAGGCCTGTCAGGGCCTGGGCCAAGAGCCCGCATATGGGGCTTGCCAAGCCCCTATGCACCCAATCCTCACCAGTGTTTGAGTTTTCCAGTCGCCCCGCCCGTACCTGGGGCTCTGCTCTGGAATCCCTTTCTTGGAGAGACACGTGAGCCAGACAACACTTTTCCACCCTTCCCACAAAATGACCCCAAACTCTTGGGAGCTGGGACAAATCCCCAGAGAGGGATACTCGTCCACAGTCCCTGAGGTCACCCCTCCAATCCACGGCTATCTCGGACACAACATCCAGAGACAAAAGCCTGAAGGAACGCCTCCCACTCGCCCTTGTTTCAGAGGCCCAGGAGCTCCCTCTCGGGCTGTACATCCGGCCTGCCATACCCTAGGCGCCACTCATAAGCTGAGTTTGTGTTTTCAGACTTCTGTGCCCTCAGCCTGGACCCACACAACCGCCAGGCTAGGGCCTCTGGAGCCACAGCGAAAGATTGTGCCTGCCCTCTCCAAGGAAATTGTGCCCAATCCACTGACCACAACCCTACAGGTTAGGGAAAATCTCCAAGGCCCCTGAGGCCATCAATAGTGTAGGCCACCCTGGACAAAGAGGGGCTCTCTGACACCAGCGGAGCAACTATCTCCACTTAGACTCTCAGACAGTGTCCCCAGAGACAGAAGGTTGAAATGGACAGGCCCCCAGGCCCTAATCAGAACCTTAGCTTTGGTTTCCATGTGTCCGTCCTCAGAGGTCTGTTTTCGTAGACCAGCACACGGGGCTTTTCTGAGGCTCCAAACCAAACCTCTCTCGTCTCCACATGTGGAGCTTACTTACTGGGGATGTATCAAACCCTTCAGGTAGGAGAGTTTCGCAGGGCCACTGAACAACCAGCACATTCCAAGGTTTCCATGGACCCAAACGCACATTATGACGCATCCTCAGGAGAGGCCATTTCAACTCAGCCCCCTGGTTAGCGTGCCCCAGAGGCAGCAGATCAAACATATCTTGTGGCTAATGGCCAATGGGAATGCGAGGCATGCTGTACAGGGATCCATCCTTCGAACCGTGCTCTCCAGTCCTTCCGTATGGTATGTCCTGGAGCCATGCAACAGGACTCGAATGTCCCACAGAAGGAAACCTGGTGGTTTGGGGCAACCTCCAAACTCAGCATGGGAAAACTTCCTTGGCCTCATGAGGCCCCCGCTTCATGAAGGTGCCATCATGGACACATACTCCAGCCTCAGCCAACGTCTGATCCTCAGCCTGACTTCAGATGCAGGAGATTTTGATTCAGCCTCTGCCTAGTGGGCCTGCTCTGCCCTTGGCTCCAATCCTCACTTTAGCTTGTGTTCCTAGACTTCCGTCCTCACACTCCTGGCCCACAAACCCTCCCTACTGGGAATTCTGGGGCCACAATGAAGCACTCCGCCTGCCTCCCAGGAGAAAAACTTTGTCTATGGTGCTGCCCAGAAACCCCAAATGAGGATCAAACTGCTTGGCCCTCGGCAACACCCCAATTGCATAGGCTACCTTAAACACTGATGCTCTGTCGCAAATAGTCTGAGCCCAGACCTTCCAACAGACACCGACAGAGCTGGCTGCACACCCAGCACATTGGACCCGCCACTGCCTTAGGCCACCATCCATTCCCAACCTGGGTTTTCAGTCATCAGAACCTAGACCTTATCTCCAGTCCCTGCACAGGGGGGAACCTGATGCACAAGTCAGAACCCCTCCTTCCCCATGGCAAGAAACCTTGCTGCTGGCAGTGAGTCAAACCTTCAGTGTAGGAGAAAACGGCATGGCCCATGAGGCCACGCCCATGTGTGAGGGCCGCCTTGGGCACAAACACACATTGTGACCCTCAGCGTGAGTACCTTATTCAAGTAACGCCTCTCAGTGATTGGACCAAGAGCCCGCATATGTGGCTTGCCATGCCCATAGGCACGCAGGACTAACTAGATGGTGTGTATTCCAGTTGAGGGAACCCACTGCTGTGCTCTAGAGTCCCTCTCCTGGGGGGTCCCCTGTGGCAGAAAACAGTACTCTTCCCTTCCCACAGAATGAACCCAAACACTTGGGAGCTTGGACAATCCCCCAAGAGGAAGGCTCTTCCTCGGCCCCTGAAGCAACCCCTACCCTGAACGGCCACTGTGAACGCAACACCCAGAGACAAAAGCCTGAGCGACTGCCTCCCACTTGCCCTCCTTTGATATCCAGAGGATCTCCCCTCTCGGACTGGAGATCAGGCCTGCCATTACCTTGGCCCCTACCTGAGCCAAGTTTGCTTTTTCAGACATCTGTCCCCACAGCCCTGGCAAACACAGCCTCTAGGCTGGGTCCTCTGGTGCCATACCACAGGACCATGCCTGCTCTCTCCTGGGAAACTCTGTCCATTCCTTTGGCCACACACCTCCAGAATATGAGAAACCTCAAGGCCCCCGAGGACATACCATTACCGGGAGCCTCCCTGCACACACAGGGGCCTTCGGACACAAGCGGAGCTGCTACCTCCATGAAGGCATGCACACAGATGTCAACAGAGATAGAAGGTTGAGCCCGAGAGGCCCTTAGGCCCTAATCTCAACTCTTGCTTTGTTTTCCAGGTGTCACTCCTCAGAGGCTTTGGTTCGAAGAACAGGATATGGGGCTTTCCTGAGGCACTGAACAGAACTTCTCTCGTCTCCACATGGGAAGCTTCCTTGTTGGAGCCGTGTCAAACACCTCAGGTTGGAGAATCCTGCAGAGTCCCTGAGCCACCTCCACATTCCAAGGTCTCCCAGGCCACCAAGCCACAGTAGGACTCATCTTCAGGAGAGTCCATTTCAACTCTCCCCTCTGGGTAGCTCACCCAGGAGCCCGCAGATTGAGCCTGCCTTGTCCTGACTAAAGAGTGGGAATATGAGGTGGCGTTCCCAGGCATCCATGCTTAGACACCTGCTCTCGAGTCTTTCCGTATGGGGCCTCCTGGAACCATCCAATAGCACTCGACTTTCGTGCAGAAGGAAACCTTGAGGTTTGGAGTAGTTCACAAATCCCATCGTAGGCAAACCTTCCTGGCCTCATGAGGCCCCCACACCATTCAGGAAGAGGCCATGCTGGACAAAAACTCTAGCCTGAGGCACGTCTCAGAGTTGAAATGACCTCAGTGCAGGAGATCTCGATTCAGCCTCTCAGAGTGGGCCTGCCGTGCCATCGGTCCCAAACCTCACGCTAGCTTGTGTTTTCAGACTTCCTTCCTCACACTCCTGGCAAACAAGCCCTCCGGACTAGGAACTCCAGAACCACAACCCAGCCCAGGGTCTGCCCAAGGGAAGAAAGACGTTTCCCTGTGGGGCTCTCTCCAGAAAACCCAGATGAGGATCAACCTGCTCGGGCCTCGACCGGTACCCGAACTGGATAGGCTGCTCTGGGCACTCATGCTCTGTCTGACACAGCCTGAAGCCAGACGTCCAGACAGACAAGGAGACAGCTGGCCGCACACCCAGCACTTCGGACACGCCATGGTCTTATGCCGTCACCTCTTCCTAACCTTGGTTTTCAGATATCTGAACCTAGACATTATATCAATTCTCCACACAGCTGGGTATCGCAAGCACAACACAGAACTCCTCCTTCCCCGTGGCTGTAAAGCTTGCTCTTGGCATGGAGTCACACCTTCAGGGTGGGAGAAACCTTCCTGGTCCCTGATGCGACGCCCAAACTTGAGTGCTGCTTGGGCACAAATTCACACTCTGACCCTCAGCATGAGCCACATGTCAAAGAAAGGCCTGTCAGGGCCTGGGCCAAGAGCCCGCATATGGGGCTTGCCAAGCCCCTATGCACCCAATCCTCACCAGTGTTTGAGTTTTCCAGTCGCCCCGCCCGTACCTGGGGCTCTGCTCTGGAATCCCTTTCTTGGAGAGACACGTGAGCCAGACAACACTTTTCCACCCTTCCCACAAAATGACCCCAAACTCTTGGGAGCTGGGACAAATCCCCAGAGAGGGATACTCGTCCACAGTCCCTTAGGCCACCCCTCCAATCCACGGCTATCTCGGACACAACATCCAGAGACAAAAGCCTGGAGGAACGCCTCCCACTCGCCCTTGTTTCAGAGGCCCAGGAGCTCCCTCTCGGGCTGTACATCCGGCCTGCCATACCCTAGGCACCACTCATAAGCTGAGTTTGTGTTTTCAGACTTCTGTGCCCTCAGCCTGGACCCACACAACCGCCAGGCTAGGGCCTCTGGAGCCACAGCGAAAGATTGTGCCTGCCCTCTCCAAGGAAATTGTGCCCAATCCACTGACCACAACCCTACAGGTTAGGGAAAATCTCCAAGGCCCCTGAGGCCATCAATAGTGTAGGCCACCCTGGACTAAGAGGGGCTCTCTGACACCAGCGGAGCAACTATCTCCACTTAGACTCTCAGACAGTGTCCCCAGAGACAGAAGGTTGAAATGGACAGGCCCCCAGGCCCTAATCAGAACCTTAGCTTTGGTTTCCATGTGTCCGTCCTCAGAGGTCTGTTTTCGTAGACCAGCACACGGGGCTTTTCTGAGGCTCCAAACCAAACCTCTCTCGTCTCCACATGGGGAGCTTACTTACTGGGGATGTATCAAACCCTTCAGGTAGGAGAGTTTCGCAGGGCCAATGAACAACCAGCACATTCCAAGGTTTCCATGGACCCAAACGCACATTATGACGCATCCTCAGGAGAGGCCATTTCAACTCAGCCCCCTGGTTAGCGTGCCCCAGAGGCAGCAGATCAAACATATCTTGTGGCTAATGGCCAATGGGAATGCGAGGCATGCTGTACAGGGATCCATCCTTCGAACCGTGCTCTCCAGTCCTTCCGTATGGTATGTCCTGGAGCCATGCAACAGGACTCGAATGTCCCACAGAAGGAAACCTGGTGGTTTGGGGCAACCTCCAAACTCAGCGTGGGAAAACTTCCTTGGCCTCATGAGGCCCCCGCTTCATGAAGGTGCCATCATGGACACATACTCCAGTCTCAGCCAACGTCTGATCCTCAGCCTGACTTCAGATGCAGGAGATTTTGATTCAGCCTCTGCCTAGTGGGCCTGCTCTGCCCTTGGCTCCAATCCTCACTTTAGCTTGTGTTCCTAGACTTCCGTCCTCACACTCCTGGCCCACAAACCCTCCCTACTGGGAATTCTGGGGCCACAATGAAGCACTCCGCCTGCCTCCCAGGAGAAAAACTTTGTCTATGGTGCTGCCCAGAAACCCCAAATGAGGATCAAACTGCTTGGCCCTCGGCAACACCCCAATTGCATAGGCTACCTTAAACACTGATGCTCTGTCGCAAATAGTCTGAGCCCAGACCTTCCAACAGACACCGACAGAGCTGGCTGCACACCCAGCACATTGGACCCGCCACTGCCTTAGGCCACCATCCATTCCCAACCTGGGTTTTCAGTCATCAGAACCTAGACCTTATCTCCAATCCCTGCACAGGGGGGAACCTGATGCACAAGTCAGAACCCCTCCTTCCCCATGGCAAGAAACCTTGCTGCTGGCAGTGAGTCAAACCTTCAGTGTAGGAGAAAACGGCATGGCCCATGAGGCCACGCCCATGTGTGAGGGCCGCCTTGGGCACAAACACACATTGTGACCCTCAGCGTGAGTACCTTATTCAAGTAACGCCTCTCAGTGATTGGACCAAGAGCCCGCATATGTGGCTTGCCATGCCCATAGGCACGCAGGACTAACTAGATGGTGTGTATTCCAGTTGAGGGAACCAACTGCTGTGCTCTAGAGTCCCTCTCCTGGGGGGTCCCCTGTGGCAGAAAACAGTACTCTTCCCTTCCCACAGAATGAACCGAAACACTTGGGAGCTTGGACAATCCCCCGAGAGGAAGGCTCTTCCTCGGCCCCTGAAGCAACCCCTACCCTGAACGGCCACTGTGAACGCAACACCCAGAGACAAAAGCCTGAGCGACTGCCTCCCACTTGCCCTCCTTTGATATCCAGAGGATCTCCCCTCTCGGACTGGAGATCAGGCCTGCCATTACCTTGGCCCCTACCTGAGCCAAGTTTGCGTTTTCAGACATCTGTCCCCACAGCCCTGGCAAACACAGCCTCTATGCTGGGTCCTCTGGTGCCATACCACAGGACCATGCCTGCTCTCTCCTGGGAAACTCTGTCCATTCCTTTGGCCACACACCTCCAGAATATGAGAAACCTCAAGGCCCCCGAGGACATACCATTACCGGGATCCTCCCTGCACACACAGGGGCCTTCGGACACAAGCGGAGCTGCTACCTCCATGAAGGCATGCACACAGATGTCAACAGAGATAGAAGGTTGAGCCCGAGAGGCCCTTAGGCCCTAATCTCAACTCTTGCTTTGTTTTCCAGGTGTCACTCCTCAGAGGCTTTGGTTCGAAGAACAGGATATGGGGCTTTCCTGAGGCACTGAACAGAACTTCTCTCGTCTCCACATGGGAAGCTTCCTTGTTGGAGCCGTGTCAAACACCTCAGGTTGGAGAATCCTGCAGAGTCCCTGAGCCACCTCCACATTCCAAGGTCTCCCAGGCCACCAAGCCACAGTAGGACTCATCTTCAGGAGAGTCCATTTCAACTCTCCCCTCTGGGTAGCTCACCCAGGAGCCCGCAGATTGAGCCTGCCTTGTCCTGACTAAAGAGTGGGAATATGAGGTGGCGTTCCCAGGCATCCATGCTTAGACACCTGCTCTCGAGTCTTTCCGTATGGGGCCTCCTGGAACCATCCAATAGCACTCGACTTTCGTGCAGAAGGAAACCTTGAGGTTTGGAGTAGTTCACAAATCCCATCGTAGGCAAACCTTCCTGGCCTCATGAGGCCCCCACACCATTCAGGAAGAGGCCATGCTGGACAAAAACTCTAGCCTGAGGCACGTCTCAGAGTTGAAATGACCTCAGTGCAGGAGATCTCGATTCAGCCTCTCAGAGTGGGCCTGCCGTGCCATCGGTCCCAAACCTCACGCTAGCTTGTGTTTTCAGACTTCCTTCCTCACACTCCTGGCAAACAAGCCCTCCGGACTAGGAACTCCAGAACCACAACCCAGCCCAGGGTCTGCCCAAGGGAAGAAAGACGTTTCCCTGTGGGGCTCTCTCCAGAAAACCCAGATGAGGATCAACCTGCTCGGGCCTCGACCGGTACCCGAACTGGATAGGCTGCTCTGGGCACTCATGCTCTGTCTGACACAGCCTGAAGCCAGACGTCCAGACAGACAAGGAGACAGCTGGCCGCACACCCAGCACTTCGGACACGCCATGGTCTTATGCCGTCACCTCTTCCTAACCTTGGTTTTCAGATATCTGAACCTAGACATTATATCAATTCTCCACACAGCTGGGTATCGCAAGCACAACACAGAACTCCTCCTTCCCCGTGGCTGTAAAGCTTTCTCTTGGCATGGAGTCACACCTTCAGGGTGGGAGAAACCTTCCTGGTCCCTGATGCCACGCCCAAACTTGAGTGCTGCTTGGGCACAAATTCACACTCTGACCCTCAGCATGAGCCCCATGTCAAAGAAAGGCCTGTCAGGGCCTGGGCCAAGAGCCCGCATATGGGGCTTGCCAAGCCCCTATGCACCCAATCCTCACCAGTGTTTGAGTTTTCCAGTCGCCCCGCCCGTACCTGGGGCTCTGCTCTGGAATCCCTTTCTTGGAGAGACACGTGAGCCAGACAACACTTTTCCACCCTTCCCACAAAATGACCCCAAACTCTTGGGAGCTGGGACAAATCCCCAGAGAGGGATACTCGTCCACAGTCCCTTAGGCCACCCCTCCAATCCACGGCTATCTCGGACACAACATCCAGAGACAAAAGCCTGGAGGAACGCCTCCCACTCGCCCTTGTTTCAGAGGCCCAGGAGCTCCCTCTCGGGCTGTACATCCGGCCTGCCATACCCTAGGCACCACTCATAAGCTGAGTTTGTGTTTTCAGACTTCTGTGCCCTCAGCCTGGACCCACACAACCGCCAGGCTAGGGCCTCTGGAGCCACAGCGAAAGATTGTGCCTGCCCTCTCCAAGGAAATTGTGCCCAATCCACTGACCACAACCCTACAGGTTAGGGAAAATCTCCAAGGCCCCTGAGGCCATCAATAGTGTAGGCCACCCTGGACTAAGAGGGGCTCTCTGACACCAGCGGAGCAACTATCTCCACTTAGACTCTCAGACAGTGTCCCCAGAGACAGAAGGTTGAAATGGACAGGCCCCCAGGCCCTAATCAGAACCTTAGCTTTGGTTTCCATGTGTCCGTCCTCAGAGGTCTGTTTTCGTAGACCAGCACACGGGGCTTTTCTGAGGCTCCAAACCAAACCTCTCTCGTCTCCACATGGGGAGCTTACTTACTGGGGATGTATCAAACCCTTCAGGTAGGAGAGTTTCGCAGGGCCAATGAACAACCAGCACATTCCAAGGTTTCCATGGACCCAAACGCACATTATGACGCATCCTCAGGAGAGGCCATTTCAACTCAGCCCCCTGGTTAGCGTGCCCCAGAGGCAGCAGATCAAACATATCTTGTGGCTAATGGCCAATGGGAATGCGAGGCATGCTGTACAGGGATCCATCCTTCGAACCGTGCTCTCCAGTCCTTCCGTATGGTATGTCCTGGAGCCATGCAACAGGACTCGAATGTCCCACAGAAGGAAACCTGGTGGTTTGGGGCAACCTCCAAACTCAGCGTGGGAAAACTTCCTTGGCCTCATGAGGCCCCCGCTTCATGAAGGTGCCATCATGGACACATACTCCAGTCTCAGCCAACGTCTGATCCTCAGCCTGACTTCAGATGCAGGAGATTTTGATTCAGCCTCTGCCTAGTGGGCCTGCTCTGCCCTTGGCTCCAATCCTCACTTTAGCTTGTGTTCCTAGACTTCCGTCCTCACACTCCTGGCCCACAAACCCTCCCTACTGGGAATTCTGGGGCCACAATGAAGCACTCCGCCTGCCTCCCAGGAGAAAAACTTTGTCTATGGTGCTGCCCAGAAACCCCAAATGAGGATCAAACTGCTTGGCCCTCGGCAACACCCCAATTGCATAGGCTACCTTAAACACTGATGCTCTGTCGCAAATAGTCTGAGCCCAGACCTTCCAACAGACACCGACAGAGCTGGCTGCACACCCAGCACATTGGACCCGCCACTGCCTTAGGCCACCATCCATTCCCAACCTGGGTTTTCAGTCATCAGAACCTAGACCTTATCTCCAATCCCTGCACAGGGGGGAACCTGATGCACAAGTCAGAACCCCTCCTTCCCCATGGCAAGAAACCTTGCTGCTGGCAGTGAGTCAAACCTTCAGTGTAGGAGAAAACGGCATGGCCCATGAGGCCACGCCCATGTGTGAGGGCCGCCTTGGGCACAAACACACATTGTGACCCTCAGCGTGAGTACCTTATTCAAGTAACGCCTCTCAGTGATTGGACCAAGAGCCCGCATATGTGGCTTGCCATGCCCATAGGCACGCAGGACTAACTAGATGGTGTGTATTCCAGTTGAGGGAACCAACTGCTGTGCTCTAGAGTCCCTCTCCTGGGGGGTCCCCTGTGGCAGAAAACAGTACTCTTCCCTTCCCACAGAATGAACCCAAACACTTGGGAGCTTGGACAATCCCCCGAGAGGAAGGCTCTTCCTCGGCCCATGAAGCAACCCCTACCCTGAACGGCCACTGTGAACTCAACACCCAGAGACAAAAGCCTGAGCGACTGCCTCCCACTTGCCCTCCTTTGATATCCAGAGGATCTCCCCTCTCGGACTGGAGATCAGGCCTGCCATTACCTTGGCCCCTACCTGAGCCAAGTTTGCTTTTTCAGACATCTGTCCCCACAGCCCTGGCAAACACAGCCTCTAGGCTGGGTCCTCTGGAGCCATACGACAGGACCATGCCTGCTCTCTCCTGGGAAACTCTGTCCATTCCTTTGGCCACACACCTCCAGAATATGAGAAACCTCAAGGCCCCCGAGGACATACCATTACCGGGAGCCTCCCTGCACACACAGGGGCCTTCGGACACAAGCGGAGCTGCTACCTCCATGAAGGCATGCACACAGATGTCAACAGAGATAGAAGGTTGAGCCCGACAGGCCCTTAGGCCCTAATCTCAACTCTTGCTTTGTTTTCCAGGTGTCACTCCTCAGAGGCTTTGGTTCGAAGAACAGGATATGGGGCTTTCCTGAGGCACTGAACAGAACTTCTCTCGTCTCCACATGGGAAGCTTCCTTGTTGGAGCTGTGTCAAACACCTCAGGTTGGAGAATCCTGCAGAGTCCCTGAGCCACCTCCACATTCCAAGGTCTCCCAGGCCACCAAGCCACAGTAGGACTCATCTTCAGGAGAGTCCATTTCAACTCTCCCCTCTGGGTAGCTCACCCAGGAGCCCGAAGATTGAGCCTGCCTTGTCCTGACTAAAGAGTGGGAATATGAGGTGGCGATCCCAGGCATCCATGCTTAGACACCTGCTCTCGAGTCTTTCCGTATGGGGCCTCCTGGAACCATCCAATAGCACTCGACTTTCGTGCAGAAGGAAACCTTGAGGTTTGGAGTAGTTCACAAATCCCATCGTAGGCAAACCTTCCTGGCCTCATGAGGCCCCCACACCATTCAGGAAGAGGCCATGCTGGACAAAAACTCTAGCCTGAGGCACGTCTCAGAGTTGAAATGACCTCAGTGCAGGAGATCTCGATTCAGCCTCTCAGAGTGGGCCTGCCGTGCCATCGGTCCCAAACCTCACGCTAGCTTGTGTTTTCAGACTTCCTTCCTCACACTCCTGGCAAACAAGCCCTCCGGACTAGGAACTCCAGAACCACAACCCAGCCCAGGGTCTGCCCAAGGGAAGAAAGACGTTTCCCTGTGGGGTTCTCTCCAGAAAACCCAGATGAGGATCAACCTGCTAGGGCCTCGACCGGTACCCGAACTGGATAGGCTGCTCTGGGCACTCATGCTCTGTCTGACACAGCCTGAAGCCAGACGTCCAGACAGACAAGGAGACAGCTGGCCGCACACCCAGCACTTCAGACACGCCATGGTCTTATGCCGTCACCTCTTCCTAACCTTGGTTTTCAGATATCTGAACCTAGACATAATATCAATTCTCCACACAGCTGGGTATCGAAAGCACAACACAGAACTCCTCCTTCCCCGTGGCTGTAAAGCTTGCTCTTGGCATGGAGTCACACCTTCAGGGTGGGAGAAACCTTCCTGGTCCCTGATGCCACGCCCAAACTTGAGTGCTGCTTGGGCAAAAATTCACACTCTGACCCTCAGCATGAGCCCCATGTCAAAGAAAGGCCTGTCAGGGCCTGGGCCAAGAGCCCGCATATGGGGCTTGCCAAGCCCCTATGCACCCAATCCTCACCAGTGTTTGAGTTTTCCAGTCGCCCCGCCCGTACCTGGGGCTCTGCTCTGGAATCCCTTTCTTGGAGAGACACGTGAGCCAGACAACACTTTTCCACCCTTCCCACAAAATGACCCCAAACTCTTGGGAGCTGGGACAAATCCCCAGAGAGGGATACTCGTCCACAGTCCCTGAGGCCACCCCTCCAATCCACGGCTATCTCGGACACAACATCCAGAGACAAAAGCCTGAAGGAACGCCTCCCACTCGCCCTTGTTTCAGAGGCCCAGGAGCTCCCTCTCGGGCTGTACATCCGGCCTGCCATACCCTAAGCGCCACTCATAAGCTGAGTTTGTGTTTTCAGACTTCTGTGCCCTCAGCCTGGACCCACACAACCGCCAGGCTAGGGACTCTGGAGCCACAGCGAAAGATTGTGCCTGCCCTCTCCAAGGAAATTGTGCCCAATCCACTGACCACAACCCTACAGGTTAGGGAAAATCTCCAAGGCCCCTGAGGCCATCAATAGTGTAGGCCACCCTGGACTAAGAGGGGCTCTCTGACACCAGCGGAGCAACTATCTCCACTTAGACTCTCAGACAGTGTCCCCAGAGACAGAAGGTTGAAATGGACAGGCCCCCAGGCCCTAATCAGAACCTTAGCTTTGGTTTCCATGTGTCCGTCCTCAGAGGTCTGTTTTCGTAGACCAGCACACGGGGCTTTTCTGAGGCTCCAAACCAAACCTCTCTCGTCTCCACATGGGGAGCTTACTTACTGGGGATGTATCAAACCCTTCAGGTAGGAGAGTTTCGCAGGGCCACTGAACAACCAGCACATTCCAAGGTTTCCATGGACCCAAACGCACATTATGACGCATCCTCAGGAGAGGCCATTTCAACTCAGCCCCCTGGTTAGCGTGCCCCAGAGGCAGCAGATCAAACATATCTTGTGGCTAATGGCCAATGGGAATGCGAGGCATGCTGTACAGGGATCCGTCCTTCGAACCGTGCTCTCCAGTCCTTCCGTATGGTATGTCCTGGAGCCATGCAACAGGACTCGAATGTCCCACAGAAGGAAACCTGGTGGTTTGGGGTAACCTCCAAACTCAGCGTGGGAAAACTTCCTTGGCCTCATGAGGCCCCCGCTTCATGAAGGTGCCATCATGGACACATACTCCAGCCTCAGCCAACGTCTGATCCTCAGCCTGACTTCAGATGCAGGAGATTTTGATTCAGCCTCTGCCTAGTGGGCCTGCTCTGCCCTTGGCTCCAATCCTCACTTTAGCTTGTGTTCCTAGACTTCCGTCCTCACACTCCTGGCCCACAAACCCTCCCTACTGGGAATTCTGGGGCCACAATGAAGCACTCCGCATGCCTCCCAGGAGAAAAACTTTGTCTATGGTGCTGCCCAGAAACCCCAAATGAGGATCAAACTGCTTGGCCCTCGGCAACACCCCAATTGCATAGGCTACCTTAAACACTGATGCTCTGTCGCAAATAGTCTGAGCCTAGACCTTCCAACAGACACCGACAGAGCTGGCTGCACACCCAGCACATTGGACCCGCCACTGCCTTAGGCCACCATCCATTCCCAACCTGGGTTTTCAGTCATCAGAACCTAGACCTTATCTCCAATCCCTGCACAGGGGGGAACCTGATGCACAAGTCAGAACCCCTCCTTCCCCATGGCAAGAAACCTTGCTGCTGGCAGTGAGTCAAACCTTCAGTGTAGGAGAAAACGGCATGGCCCATGAGGCCACGCCCATGTGTGAGGGCCGCCTTGGGCACAAACACACATTGTGACCCTCAGCGTGAGTACCTTATTCAAGTAACGCCTCTCAGTGATTGGACCAAGAGCCCGCATATGTGGCTTGCCATGCCCATAGGCACGCAGGACTAACTAGATGGTGTGTATTCCAGTTGAGGGAACCCACTGCTGTGCTCTAGAGTCCCTCTCCTGGGGGGTCCCCTGTGGCAGAAAACAGTACTCTTCCCTTCCCACAGAATGAACCCAAACACTTGGGAGCTTGGACAATCCCCCGAGAGGAAGGCTCTTCCTCGGCCCCTGAAGCAACCCCTACCCTGAACGGCCACTGTGAACGCAACACCCAGAGACAAAAGCCTGTGCGACTGCCTCCCACTTGCCCTCCTTTGATATCCACAGGATCTCCCCTCTCGGACTGGAGATCAGGCCTGCCATTACCTGGGCCCCTACCTGAGCCAAGTTTGCTTTTTCAGACATCTGTCCCCACAGCCCTGGCAAACACAGCCTCTAGGCTGGGTCCTCTGGTGCCATACCACAGGACCATGCCTGCTCTCTCCTGGGAAACTCTGTCCATTCCTTTGGCCACACACCTCCAGAATATGAGAAACCTCAAGGCCCCCGAGGACATACCATTACCGGGAGCCTCCCTGCACACACAGGGGCCTTCGGACACAAGCGGAGCTGCTACCTCCATGAAGGCATGCACACAGATGTCAACAGAGATAGAAGGTTGAGCCCGAGAGGCCCTTAGGCCCTAATCTCAACTCTTGCTTTGTTTTCCAGGTGTCACTCCTCAGAGGCTTTGGTTCGAAGAACAGGATATGGGGCTTTCCTGAGGCACTGAACAGAACTTCTCTCGTCTCCACATGGGAAGCTTCCTTGTTGGAGCCGTGTCAAACACCTCAGGTTGGAGAATCCTGCAGAGTCCCTGAGCCACCTCCACATTCCAAGGTCTCCCAGGCCACCAAGCCACAGTAGGACTCATCTTCAGGAGAGTCCATTTCAACTCTCCCCTCTGGGTAGCTCACCCAGGAGCCCGCAGATTGAGCCTGCCTTGTCCTGACTAAAGAGTGGGAATATGAGGTGGCGTTCCCAGGCATCCATGCTTAGACACCTGCTCTCGAGTCTTTCCGTATGGGGCCTCCTGGAACCATCCAATAGCACTCGACTTTCGTGCAGAAGGAAACCTTGAGGTTTGGAGTAGTTCACAAATCCCATCGTAGGCAAACCTTCCTGGCCTCATGAGGCCCCCACACCATTCAGGAAGAGGCCATGCTGGACAAAAACTCTAGCCTGAGGCACGTCTCAGAGTTGAAATGACCTCAGTGCAGGAGATCTCGATTCAGCCTCTCAGAGTGGGCCTGCCGTGCCATCGGTCCCAAACCTCACGCTAGCTTGTGTTTTCAGACTTCCTTCCTCACACTCCTGGCAAACAAGCCCTCCGGACTAGGAACTCCAGAACCACAACCCAGCCCAGGGTCTGCCCAAGGGAAGAAAGACGTTTCCCTGTGGGGTTCTCTCCAGAAAACCCAGATGAGGATCAACCTGCTAGGGCCTCGACTGGTACCCGAACTGGATAGGCTGCTCTGGGCACTCATGCTCTGTCTGACACAGCCTGAAGCCAGACGTCCAGACAGACAAGGAGACAGCTGGCCGCACACCCAGCACTTCAGACACGCCATGGTCTTATGCCGTCACCTCTTCCTAACCTTGGTTTTCAGATATCTGAACCTAGACATAATATCAATTCTCCACACAGCTGGGTATCGAAAGCACAACACAGAACTCCTCCTTCCCCGTGGCTGTAAAGCTTGCTCTTGGCATGGAGTCACACCTTCAGGGTGGGAGAAACCTTCCTGGTCCCTGATGCCACGCCCAAACTTGAGTGCTGCTTGGGCAAAAATTCACACTCTGACCCTCAGCATGAGCCCCATGTCAAAGAAAGGCCTGTCAGGGCCTGGGCCAAGAGCCCGCATATGGGGCTTGCCAAGCCCCTATGCACCCAATCCTCACCAGTGTTTGAGTTTTCCAGTCGCCCCGCCCGTACCTGGGGCTCTGCTCTGGAATCCCTTTCTTGGAGAGACACGTGAGCCAGACAACACTTTTCCACCCTTCCCACAAAATGACCCCAAACTCTTGGGAGCTGGGACAAATCCCCAGAGAGGGATACTCGTCCACAGTCCCTGAGGCCACCCCTCCAATCCACGGCTATCTCGGACACAACATCCAGAGACAAAAGCCTGAAGGAACGCCTCCCACTCGCCCTTGTTTCAGAGGCCCAGGAGCTCCCTCTCGGGCTGTACATCCGGCCTGCCATACCCTAGGCGCCACTCATAAGCTGAGTTTGTGTTTTCAGACTTCTGTGCCCTCAGCCTGGACCCACACAACCGCCAGGCTAGGGCCTCTGGAGCCACAGCAAAAGATTGTGCCTGCCCTCTCCAAGGAAATTGTGCCCAATCCACTGACCACAACCCTACAAGTTAGGGAAAATCTCCAAGGCCCCTGAGGCCATCAATAGTGTAGGCCACCCTGGACTAAGAGGGGCTCTCTGACACCAGCGGAGCAACTATCTCCACTTAGACTCTCAGACTGTGTCCCCAGAGACAGAAGGTTGAAATGGACAGGCCCCCAGGCCCTAATCTGAACCTTAGCTTTGGTTTCCATGTGTCCGTCCTCAGAGGTCTGTTTTCGTAGACCAGCACACGGGGCTTTTCTGAGGCTCCAAACCAAACCTCTCTCGTCTCCACATGGGGAGCTTACTTACTGGGGATGTATCAAACCCTTCAGGTAGGAGAGTTCCGCAGGGCCACTGAACAACCAGCACATTCCAAGGTTTCCATGGACCCAAACGCACATTATGACGCATCCTCAGGAGAGGCCATTTCAACTCAGCCCCCTGGTTAGCGTGCCCCAGAGGCAGCAGATCAAACATATCTTGTGGCTAATGGCCAATGGGAATGCGAGGCATGCTGTACAGGGATCCATCCTTCGAACCGTGCTCTCCAGTCCTTCCGTATGGTATGTCCTGGAGCCATGCAACAGGACTCGAATGTCCCACAGAAGGAAACCTGGTGGTTTGGGGCAACCTCCAAACTCAGCGTGGGAAAACTTCCTTGGCCTCATGAGGCCCCCGCTTCATGAAGGTGCCATCATGGACACATACTCCAGCCTCAGCCAACGTCTGATCCTCAGCCTGACTTCAGATGCAGGAGATTTTGATTCAGCCTCTGCCTAGTGGGCCTGCTCTGCCCTTGGCTCCAATCCTCACTTTAGCTTGTGTTCCTAGACTTCCGTCCTCACACTCCTGGCCCACAAACCCTCCCTACTGGGAATTCTGAGGCCACAATGAAGCACTCCGCATGCCTCCCAGGAGAAAAACTTTGTCTATGGTGCTGCCCAGAAACCCCAAATGAGGATCAAACTGCTTGGCCCTCGGCAACACCCCAATTGCATAGGCTACCTTAAACACTGATGCTCTGTCGCAAATAGCCTGAGCCCAGACCTTCCAACAGACACCGACACAGCTGGCTGCACACCCAGCACATTGGACCCGCCACTGCCTTAGGCCACCATCCATTCCCAACCTGGGTTTTCAGTCATCAGAACCTAGACCTTATCTCCAATCCCTGCACAGGGGGGAACCTGATGCACAAGTCAGAACCCCTCCTTCCCCATGGAAAGAAACCTTGCTGCTGGCAGTGAGTCAAACCTTCAGTGTAGGAGAAAACGGCATGGCCCATGAGGCCACGCCCATGTGTGAGGGCCGCCTTGGGCACAAACACACATTGTGACCCTCAGCGTGAGTACCTTATTCAAGTAACGCCTCTCAGTGATTGGACCAAGAGCCCGCATATGTGGCTTGCCATGCCCATAGGCACGCAGGACTAACTAGATGGTGTGTATTCCAGTTGAGGGAACCCACTGCTGTGCTCTAGAGTCCCTCCCTGGGGGGTCCCCTGTGGCAGAAAACAGTACTCTTCCCTTCCCACAGAATGAACCCAAACACTTGGGAGCTTGGACATTCCCCCGAGAGGAAGGCTCTTCCTCGGCCCCTGAAGCAACCCCTACCCTGAACGGCCACTGTGAACGCAACACCCAGAGACAAAAGCCTGAGCGACTGCCTCCCACTTGCCCTCCTTTGATATCCAGAGGATCTCCCCTCTCGGACTGGAGATCAGGCCTGCCATTACCTTGGCCCCTACCTGAGCCAAGTTTGCTTTTTCAGACATCTGTCCCCACAGCCCTGGCAAACACAGCCTCTAGGCTGGGTCCTCTGGAGCCATACCACAGGACCATGCCTGCTCTCTCCTGGGGAACTCTGTCCATTCCTTTGGCCACACACCTCCAGAATATGAGAAACCTCAAGGCCCCCGAGGACATACCATTACCGGGAGCCTCCCTGCACACACAGGGGCCTTCGGACACAAGCTGAGCTGCTACCTCCATGAAGGCATGCACACAGATGTCAACAGAGATAGAAGGTTGAGCCGGACAGGCCCTTAGGCCCTAATCTCAACTCTTGCTTTGTTTTCCAGGTGTCACTCCTCAGAGGCTTTGGTTCGAAGAACAGGATATGGGGCTTTCCTGAGGCACTGAACAGAACTTCTCTCGTCTCCACATGGGAAGCTTCCTTGTTGGAGCCGTGTCAAACACCTCAGGTTGGAGAATCCTGCAGAGTCCCTGAGCCACCTCCACATTCCAAGGTCTCCCAGGCCACCAAGCCACAGTAGGACTCATCTTCAGGAGAGTCCATTTCAACTCTCCCCTCTGGGTAGCTCACCCAGGAGCCCGCAGATTGAGCCTGCCTTGTCCTGACTAAAGAGTGGGAATATGAGGTGGCGTTCCCAGGCATCCATGCTTAGACACCTGCTCTCGAGTCTTTCCGTATGGGGCCTCCTGGAACCATCCAATAGCACTCGACTTTCGTGCAGAAGGAAACCTTGAGGTTTGGAGTAGTTCACAAATCCCATCGTAGGCAAACCTTCCTGGCCTCATGAGGCCCCCACACCATTCAGGAAGAGGCCATGCTGGACAAAAACTCTAGCCTGAGGCACGTCTCAGAGTTGAAATGACCTCAGTGCAGGAGATCTCGATTCAGCCTCTCAGAGTGGGCCTGCCGTGCCATCGGTCCCAAACCTCACGCTAGCTTGTGTTTTCAGACTTCCTTCCTCACACTCCTGGCAAACAAGCCCTCCGGACTAGGAACTCCAGAACCACAACCCAGCCCAGGGTCTGCCCAAGGGAAGAAAGACGTTTCCCTGTGGGGCTCTCTCCAGAAAACCCAGATGAGGATCAACCTGCTCGGGCCTCGACCGGTACCCGAACTGGATAGGCTGCTCTGGGCACTCATGCTCTGTCTGACACAGCCTGAAGCCAGACGTCCAGACAGACAAGGAGACAGCTGGCCGCACACCCAGCACTTCGGACACGCCATGGTCTTATGCCGTCACCTCTTCCTAACCTTGGTTTTCAGATATCTGAACCTAGACATTATATCAATTCTCCACACAGCTGGGTATCGCAAGCACAACACAGAACTCCTCCTTCCCCGTGGCTGTAAAGCTTGCTCTTGGCATGGAGTCACACCTTCAGGGTGGGAGAAACCTTCCTGGTCCCTGATGCCACGCCCAAACTTGAGTGCTGCTTGGGCACAAATTCACACTCTGACCCTCAGCATGAGCCCCATGTCAAAGAAAGGCCTGTCAGGGCCTGGGCCAAGAGCCCGCATATGGGGCTTGCCAAGCCCCTATGCACCCAATCCTCACCAGTGTTTGAGTTTTCCAGTCGCCCCGCCCGTACCTGGGGCTCTGCTCTGGAATCCCTTTCTTGGAGAGACACGTGAGCCAGACAACACTTTTCCACCCTTCCCACAAAATGACCCCAAACTCTTGGGAGCTGGGACAAATCCCCAGAGAGGGATACTCGTCCACAGTCCCTGAGGCCACCCCTCCAATCCACGGCTATCTCGGACACAACATCCAGAGACAAAAGCCTGAAGGAACGCCTCCCACTCGCCCTTGTTTCAGAGGCCCAGGAGCTCCCTCTCGGGCTGTACATCCGGCCTGCCATACCCTAGGCGCCACTCATAAGCTGAGTTTGTGTTTTCAGACTTCTGTGCCCTCAGCCTGGACCCACACAACCGCCAGGCTAGGGCCTCTGGAGCCACAGCGAAAGATTGTGCCTGCCCTCTCCAAGGAAATTGTGCCCAATCCATTGACCACAACCCTACAGGTTAGGGAAAAGCTCCAAGGCCCCTGAGGCCATCAATAGTGTAGGCCACCCTGGACTAAGAGGGGCTCTCTGACACCAGCGGAGCAACTATCTCCACTTAGACTCTCAGACAGTGTCCCCAGAGACAGAAGGTTGAAATGGACAGGCCCCCAGGCCCTAATCTGAACCTTAGCTTTGGTTTCCATGTGTCCGTCCTCAGAGGTCTGTTTTCGTAGACCAGCACACGGGGCTTTTCTGAGGCTCCAAACCAAACCTCTCTCGACTCCACATGGGGAGCTTACTTACTGGGGATGTATCAAACCCTTCAGGTAGGAGAGTTCCGCAGGGCCACTGAACAACCAGCACATTCCAAGGTTTCCATGGACCCAAACGCACATTATGACGCATCCTCAGGAGAGGCCATTTCAACTCAGCCCCCTGGTTAGCGTGCCCCAGAGGCAGCAGATCAAACATATCTTGTGGCTAATGGCCAATGGGAATGCGAGGCATGCTGTACAGGGATCCATCCTTCGAACCGTGCTCTCCAGTCCTTCCGTATGGTATGTCCTGGAGCCATGCAACAGGACTCGAATGTCCCACAGAAGGAAACCTGGTGGTTTGGGGCAACCTCCAAACTCAGCGTGGGAAAACTTCCTTGGCCTCATGAGGCCCCCGCTTCATGAAGGTGCCATCATGGACACATACTCCAGCCTCAGCCAACGTCTGATCCTCAGCCTGACTTCAGATGCAGGAGATTTTGATTCAGCCTCTGCCTAGTGGGCCTGCTCTGCCCTTGGCTCCAATCCTCACTTTAGCTTGTGTTCCTAGACTTCCGTCCTCACACTCCTGGCCCACAAACCCTCCCTACTGGGAATTCTGGGGCCACAATGAAGCACTCCGCATGCCTCCCAGGAGAAAAACTTTGTCTATGGTGCTGCCCAGAAACCCCAAATGAGGATCAAACTGCTTGGCCCTCGGCAACACCCCAATTGCATAGGCTACCTTAAACACTGATGCTCTGTCGCAAATAGCCTGAGCCCAGACCTTCCAACAGACACCGACACACCTGGCTGCACACCCAGCACATTGGACCCGCCACTGCCTTAGGCCACCATCCATTCCCAACCTGGGTTTTCAGTCATCAGAACCTAGACCTTATCTCCAATCCCTGCACAGGGGGGAACCTGATGCACAAGTCAGAACCCCTCCTTCCCCATGGAAAGAAACCTTGCTGCTGGCAGTGAGTCAAACCTTCAGTGTAGGAGAAAACGGCATGGCCCATGAGGCCACGCCCATGTGTGAGGGCCGCCTTGGGCACAAACACACATTGTGACCCTCAGCGTGAGTACCTTATTCAAGTAACGCCTCTCAGTGATTGGACCAAGAGCCCGCATATGTGGCTTGCCATGCCCATAGGCACGCAGGACTAACTAGATGGTGTGTATTCCAGTTGAGGGAACCCACTGCTGTGCTCTAGAGTCCCTCCCTGGGGGGTCCCCTGTGGCAGAAAACAGTACTCTTCCCTTCCCACAGAATAAACCCAAACACTTGGGAGCTTGGACATTCCCCCGAGAGGAAGGCTCTTCCTCGGCCCCTGAAGCAACCCCTACCCTGAACGGCCACTGTGAACGCAACACCCAGAGACAAAAGCCTGAGCGACTGCCTCCCACTTGCCCTCCTTTGATATCCAGAGGATCTCCCCTCTCGGACTGGAGATCAGGCCTGCCATTACCTTGGCCCCTACCTGAGCCAAGTTTGCTTTTTCAGACATCTGTCCCCACAGCCCTGGCAAACACAGCCTCTAGGCTGGGTCCTCTGGAGCCATACCACAGGACCATGCCTGCTCTCTCCTGGGAAACTCTGTCCATTCCTTTGGCCACACACCTCCAGAATATGAGAAACCTCAAGGCCCCCGAGGACATACCATTACCGGGAGCCTCCCTGCACACACAGGGGCCTTCGGACACAAGCTGAGCTGCTACCTCCATGAAGGCATGCACACAGATGTCAACAGAGATAGAAGGTTGAGCCGGACAGGCCCTTAGGCCCTAATCTCAACTCTTGCTTTGTTTTCCAGGTGTCACTCCTCAGAGGCTTTGGTTCGAAGAACAGGATATGGGGCTTTCCTGAGGCACTGAACAGAACTTCTCTCGTCTCCACATGGGAAGCTTCCTTGTTGGAGCCGTGTCAAACACCTCAGGTTGGAGAATCCTGCAGAGTCCCTGAGCCACCTCCACATTCCAAGGTCTCCCAGGCCACCAAGCCACAGTAGGACTCATCTTCAGGAGAGTCCATTTCAACTCTCCCCTCTGGGTAGCTCACCCAGGAGCCCGCAGATTGAGCCTGCCTTGTCCTGACTAAAGAGTGGGAATATGAGGTGGCGTTCCCAGGCATCCATGCTTAGACACCTGCTCTCGAGTCTTTCCGTATGGGGCCTCCTGGAACCATCCAATAGCACTCGACTTTCGTGCAGAAGGAAACCTTGAGGTTTGGAGTAGTTCACAAATCCCATCGTAGGCAAACCTTCCTGGCCTCATGAGGCCCCCACACCATTCAGGAAGAGGCCATGCTGGACAAAAACTCTAGCCTGAGGCACGTCTCAGAGTTGAAATGACCTCAGTGCAGGAGATCTCGATTCAGCCTCTCAGAGTGGGCCTGCCGTGCCATCGGTCCCAAACCTCACGCTAGCTTGTGTTTTCAGACTTCCTTCCTCACACTCCTGGCAAACAAGCCCTCCGGACTAGGAACTCCAGAACCACAACCCAGCCCAGGGTCTGCCCAAGGGAAGAAAGACGTTTCCCTGTGGGGTTCTCTCCAGAAAACCCAGATGAGGATCAACCTGCTCGGGCCTCGACCGGTACCCGAACTGGATAGGCTGCTCTGGGCACTCATGCTCTGTCTGACACAGCCTGAAGCCAGACGTCCAGACAGACAAGGAGACAGCTGGCCGCACACCCAGCACTTCGGACACGCCATGGTCTTATGCCGTCACCTCTTCCTAACCTTGGTTTTCAGATATCTGAACCTAGACATTATATCAATTCTCCACACAGCTGGGTATCGCAAGCACAACACAGAACTCCTCCTTCCCCGTGGCTGTAAAGCTTGCTCTTGGCATGGAGTCACACCTTCAGGGTGGGAGAAACCTTCCTGGTCCCTGATGCCACGCCCAAACTTGAGTGCTGCTTGGGCACAAATTCACACTCTGACCCTCAGCATGAGCCCCATGTCAAAGAAAGGCCTGTCAGGGCCTGGGCCAAGAGCCCGCATATGGGGCTTGCCAAGCCCCTATGCACCCAATCCTCACCAGTGTTTGAGTTTTCCAGTCGCCCCGCCCGTACCTGGGGCTCTGCTCTGGAATCCCTTTCTTGGAGAGACACGTGAGCCAGACAACACTTTTCCACCCTTCCCACAAAATGACCCCAAACTCTTGGGAGCTGGGACAAATCCCCAGAGAGGGATACTCGTCCACAGTCCCTGAGGCCACCCCTCCAATCCACGGCTATCTCGGACACAACATCCAGAGACAAAAGCCTGAAGGAACGCCTCCCACTCGCCCTTGTTTCAGAGGCCCAGGAGCTCCCTCTCGGGCTGTACATCCGGCCTGCCATACCCTAGGCGCCACTCATAAGCTGAGTTTGTGTTTTCAGACTTCTGTGCCCTCAGCCTGGACCCACACAACCGCCAGGCTAGGGCCTCTGGAGCCACAGCGAAAGATTGTGCCTGCCCTCTCCAAGGAAATTGTGCCCAATCCATTGACCACAACCCTACAGGTTAGGGAAAAGCTCCAAGGCCCCTGAGGCCATCAATAGTGTAGGCCACCCTGGACTAAGAGGGGCTCTCTGACACCAGCGGAGCAACTATCTCCACTTAGACTCTCAGACAGTGTCCCCAGAGACAGAAGGTTGAAATGGACAGGCCCCCAGGCCCTAATCTGAACCTTAGCTTTGGTTTCCATGTGTCCGTCCTCAGAGGTCTGTTTTCGTAGACCAGCACACGGGGCTTTTCTGAGGCTCCAAACCAAACCTCTCTCGTCTCCACATGGGGAGCTTACTTACTGGGGATGTATCAAACCCTTCAGGTAGGAGAGTTCCGCAGGGCCACTGAACAACCAGCACATTCCAAGGTTTCCATGGACACAAACGCACATTATGACGCATCCTCAGGAGAGGCCATTTCAACTCAGCCCCCTGGTTAGCGTGCCCCAGAGGCAGCAGATCAAACATATCTTGTGGCTAATGGCCAATGGGAATGCGAGGCATGCTGTACAGGGATCCATCCTTCGAACCGTGCTCTCCAGTCCTTCCGTATGGTATGTCCTGGAGCCATGCAACAGGACTCGAATGTCCCACAGAAGGAAACCTGGTGGTTTGGGGCAACCTCCAAACTCAGCGTGGGAAAACTTCCTTGGCCTCATGAGGCCCCCGCTTCATGAAGGTGCCATCATGGACACATACTCCAGCCTCAGCCAACGTCTGATCCTCAGCCTGACTTCAGATGCAGGAGATTTTGATTCAGCCTCTGCCTAGTGGGCCTGCTCTGCCCTTGGCTCCAATCCTCACTTTAGCTTGTGTTCCCAGACTTCCGTCCTCACACTCCTGGCCCACAAACCCTCCCTACTGGGAATTCTGGGGCCACAATGAAGCACTCCGCATGCCTCCCAGGAGAAAAACTTTGTCTATGGTGCTGCCCAGAAACCCCAAATGAGGATCAAACTGCTTGGCCCTCGGCAACACCCCAATTGCATAGGCTACCTTAAACACTGATGCTCTGTCGCAAATAGCCTGAGCCCAGACCTTCCAACAGACACCGACACAGCTGGCTGCACACCCAGCACATTGGACCCGCCACTGCCTTAGGCCACCATCCATTCCCAACCTGGGTTTTCAGTCATCAGAACCTAGACCTTATCTCCAATCCCTGCACAGGGGGGAACCTGATGCACAAGTCAGAACCCCTCCTTCCCCATGGCAAGAAACCTTGCTGCTGGCAGTGAGTCAAACCTTCAGTGTAGGAGAAAACGGCATGGCCCATGAGGCCACGCCCATGTGTGAGGGCCGCCTTGGGCACAAACACACATTGTGACCCTCAGCGTGAGTACCTTATTCAAGTAACGCCTCTCAGTGATTGGACCAAGAGCCCGCATATGTGGCTTGCCATGCCCATAGACACGCAGGACTAACTAGATGGTGTGTATTCCAGTTGAGGGAACCCACTGCTGTGCTCTAGAGTCCCTCCCTGGGGGGTCCCCTGTGGCAGAAAACAGTACTCTTCCCTTCCCACAGAATGAACCCAAACACTTGGGAGCTTGGACATTCCCCCGAGAGGAAGGCTCTTCCTCGGCCCCTGAAGCAACCCCTACCCTGAACGGCCACTGTGAACGCAACACCCAGAGACAAAAGCCTGAGCGACTGCCTCCCACTTGCCCTCCTTTGATATCCAGAGGATCTCCCCTCTCGGACTGGAGATCAGGCCTGCCATTACCTTGGCCCCTACCTGAGCCAAGTTTGATTTTTCAGACATCTGTCCCCACAGCCCTGGCAAACACAGCCTCTAGGCTGGGTCCTCTGGAGCCATACCACAGGACCATGCCTGCTCTCTCCTGGGAAACTCTGTCCATTCCTTTGGCCACACACCTCCAGAATATGAGAAACCTCAAGGCCCCCGAGGACATACCATTACCGGGAGCCTCCCTGCACACACAGGGGCCTTCGGACACAAGCTGAGCTGCTACCTCCATGAAGGCATGCACACAGATGTCAACAGAGATAGAAGGTTGAGCCGGACAGGCCCTTAGGCCCTAATCTCAACTCTTGCTTTGTTTTCCAGGTGTCACTCCTCAGAGGCTTTGGTTCGAAGAACAGGATATGGGGCTTTCCTGAGGCACTGAACAGAACTTCTCTCGTCTCCACATGGGAAGCTTCCTTGTTGGAGCCGTGTCAAACACCTCAGGTTGGAGAATCCTGCAGAGTCCCTGAGCCACCTCCACATTCCAAGGTCTCCCAGGCCACCAAGCCACAGTAGGACTCATCTTCAGGAGAGTCCATTTCAACTCTCCCCTCTGGGTAGCTCACCCAGGAGCCCGCAGATTGAGCCTGCCTTGTCCTGACTAAAGAGTGGGAATATGAGGTGGCGTTCCCAGGCATCCATGCTTAGACACCTGCTCTCGAGTCTTTCCGTATGGGGCCTCCTGGAACCATCCAATAGCACTCGACTTTCGTGCAGAAGGAAACCTTGAGGTTTGGAGTAGTTCACAAATCCCATCGTAGGCAAACCTTCCTGGCCTCATGAGGCCCCCACACCATTCAGGAAGAGGCCATGCTGGACAAAAACTCTAGCCTGAGGCACGTCTCAGAGTTGAAATGACCTCAGTGCAGGAGATCTCGATTCAGCCTCTCAGAGTGGGCCTGCCGTGCCATCGGTCCCAAACCTCACGCTAGCTTGTGTTTTCAGACTTCCTTCCTCACACTCCTGGCAAACAAGCCCTCCGGACTAGGAACTCCAGAACCACAACCCAGCCCAGGGTCTGCCCAAGGGAAGAAAGACGTTTCCCTGTGGGGCTCTCTCCAGAAAACCCAGATGAGGATCAACCTGCTCGGGCCTCGACCGGTACCCGAACTGGATAGGCTGCTCTGGGCACTCATGCTCTGTCTGACACAGCCTGAAGCCAGACGTCCAGACAGACAAGGAGACAGCTGGCCGCACACCCAGCACTTCGGACACGCCATGGTCTTATGCCGTCACCTCTTCCTAACCTTGGTTTTCAGATATCTGAACCTAGACATTATATCAATTCTCCACACAGCTGGGTATCGCAAGCACAACACAGAACTCCTCCTTACCCGTGGCTGTAAAGCTTGCTCTTGGCATGGAGTCACACCTTCAGGGTGGGAGAAACCTTCCTGGTCCCTGATGCGACGCCCAAACTTGAGTGCTGCTTGGGCACAAATTCACACTCTGACCCTCAGCATGAGCCACATGTCAAAGAAAGGCCTGTCAGGGCCTGGGCCAAGAGCCCGCATATGGGGCTTGCCAAGCCCCTATGCACCCAATCCTCACCAGTGTTTGAGTTTTCCAGTCGCCCCGCCCGTACCTGGGGCTCTGCTCTGGAATCCCTTTCTTGGAGAGACACGTGAGCCAGACAACACTTTTCCACCCTTCCCACAAAATGACCCCAAACTCTTGGGAGCTGGGACAAATCCCCAGAGAGGGATACTCGTCCACAGTCCCTTAGGCCACCCCTCCAATCCACGGCTATCTCGGACACAACATCCAGAGACAAAAGCCTGGAGGAACGCCTCCCACTCGCCCTTGTTTCAGAGGCCCAGGAGCTCCCTCTCGGGCTGTACATCCGGCCTGCCATACCCTAGGCACCACTCATAAGCTGAGTTTGTGTTTTCAGACTTCTGTGCCCTCAGCCTGGACCCACACAACCGCCAGGCTAGGGCCTCTGGAGCCACAGCGAAAGATTGTGCCTGCCCTCTCCAAGGAAATTGTGCCCAATCCACTGACCACAACCCTACAGGTTAGGGAAAATCTCCAAGGCCCCTGAGGCCATCAATAGTGTAGGCCACCCTGGACTAAGAGGGGCTCTCTGACACCAGCGGAGCAACTATCTCCACTTAGACTCTCAGACAGTGTCCCCAGAGACAGAAGGTTGAAATGGACAGGCCCCCAGGCCCTAATCAGAACCTTAGCTTTGGTTTCCATGTGTCCGTCCTCAGAGGTCTGTTTTCGTAGACCAGCACACGGGGCTTTTCTGAGGCTCCAAACCAAACCTCTCTCGTCTCCACATGGGGAGCTTACTTACTGGGGATGTATCAAACCCTTCAGGTAGGAGAGTTTCGCAGGGCCAATGAACAACCAGCACATTCCAAGGTTTCCATGGACCCAAACGCACATTATGACGCATCCTCAGGAGAGGCCATTTCAACTCAGCCCCCTGGTTAGCGTGCCCCAGAGGCAGCAGATCAAACATATCTTGTGGCTAATGGCCAATGGGAATGCGAGGCATGCTGTACAGGGATCCATCCTTCGAACCGTGCTCTCCAGTCCTTCCGTATGGTATGTCCTGGAGCCATGCAACAGGACTCGAATGTCCCACAGAAGGAAACCTGGTGGTTTGGGGCAACCTCCAAACTCAGCGTGGGAAAACTTCCTTGGCCTCATGAGGCCCCCGCTTCATGAAGGTGCCATCATGGACACATACTCCAGTCTCAGCCAACGTCTGATCCTCAGCCTGACTTCAGATGCAGGAGATTTTGATTCAGCCTCTGCCTAGTGGGCCTGCTCTGCCCTTGGCTCCAATCCTCACTTTAGCTTGTGTTCCTAGACTTCCGTCCTCACACTCCTGGCCCACAAACCCTCCCTACTGGGAATTCTGGGGCCACAATGAAGCACTCCGCCTGCCTCCCAGGAGAAAAACTTTGTCTATGGTGCTGCCCAGAAACCCCAAATGAGGATCAAACTGCTTGGCCCTCGGCAACACCCCAATTGCATAGGCTACCTTAAACACTGATGCTCTGTCGCAAATAGTCTGAGCCCAGACCTTCCAACAGACACCGACAGAGCTGGCTGCACACCCAGCACATTGGACCCGCCACTGCCTTAGGCCACCATCCATTCCCAACCTGGGTTTTCAGTCATCAGAACCTAGACCTTATCTCCAATCCCTGCACAGGGGGGAACCTGATGCACAAGTCAGAACCCCTCCTTCCCCATGGCAAGAAACCTTGCTGCTGGCAGTGAGTCAAACCTTCAGTGTAGGAGAAAACGGCATGGCCCATGAGGCCACGCCCATGTGTGAGGGCCGCCTTGGGCACAAACACACATTGTGACCCTCAGCGTGAGTACCTTATTCAAGTAACGCCTCTCAGTGATTGGACCAAGAGCCCGCATATGTGGCTTGCCATGCCCATAGGCACGCAGGACTAACTAGATGGTGTGTATTCCAGTTGAGGGAACCCACTGCTGTGCTCTAGAGTCCCTCTCCTGGGGGGTCCCCTGTGGCAGAAAACAGTACTCTTCCCTTCCCACAGAATGAACCCAAACACTTGGGAGCTTGGACAATCCCCCGAGAGGAAGGCTCTTCCTCGGCCCCTGAAGCAACCCCTACCCTGAACGGCCACTGTGAACGCAACACCCAGAGACAAAAGCCTGAGCGACTGCCTCCCACTTGCCCTCCTTTGATATCCAGAGGATCTCCCCTCTCGGACTGGAGATCAGGCCTGCCATTACCTTGGCCCCTACCTGAGCCAAGTTTGCGTTTTCAGACATCTGTCCCCACAGCCCTGGCAAACACAGCCTCTATGCTGGGTCCTCTGGTGCCATACCACAGGACCATGCCTGCTCTCTCCTGGGAAACTCTGTCCATTCCTTTGGCCACACACCTCCAGAATATGAGAAACCTCAAGGCCCCCGAGGACATACCATTACCGGGATCCTCCCTGCACACACAGGGGCCTTCGGACACAAGCGGAGCTGCTACCTCCATGAAGGCATGCACACAGATGTCAACAGAGATAGAAGGTTGAGCCCGAGAGGCCCTTAGGCCCTAATCTCAACTCTTGCTTTGTTTTCCAGGTGTCACTCCTCAGAGGCTTTGGTTCGAAGAACAGGATATGGGGCTTTCCTGAGGCACTGAACAGAACTTCTCTCGTCTCCACATGGGAAGCTTCCTTGTTGGAGCCGTGTCAAACACCTCAGGTTGGAGAATCCTGCAGAGTCCCTGAGCCACCTCCACATTCCAAGGTCTCCCAGGCCACCAAGCCACAGTAGGACTCATCTTCAGGAGAGTCCATTTCAACTCTCCCCTCTGGGTAGCTCACCCAGGAGCCCGCAGATTGAGCCTGCCTTGTCCTGACTAAAGAGTGGGAATATGAGGTGGCGTTCCCAGGCATCCATGCTTAGACACCTGCTCTCGAGTCTTTCCGTATGGGGCCTCCTGGAACCATCCAATAGCACTCGACTTTCGTGCAGAAGGAAACCTTGAGGTTTGGAGTAGTTCACAAATCCCATCGTAGGCAAACCTTCCTGGCCTCATGAGGCCCCCACACCATTCAGGAAGAGGCCATGCTGGACAAAAACTCTAGCCTGAGGCACGTCTCAGAGTTGAAATGACCTCAGTGCAGGAGATCTCGATTCAGCCTCTCAGAGTGGGCCTGCCGTGCCATCGGTCCCAAACCTCACGCTAGCTTGTGTTTTCAGACTTCCTTCCTCACACTCCTGGCAAACAAGCCCTCCGGACTAGGAACTCCAGAACCACAACCCAGCCCAGGGTCTGCCCAAGGGAAGAAAGACGTTTCCCTGTGGGGCTCTCTCCAGAAAACCCAGATGAGGATCAACCTGCTCGGGCCTCGACCGGTACCCGAACTGGATAGGCTGCTCTGGGCACTCATGCTCTGTCTGACACAGCCTGAAGCCAGACGTCCAGACAGACAAGGAGACAGCTGGCCGCACACCCAGCACTTCGGACACGCCATGGTCTTATGCCGTCACCTCTTCCTAACCTTGGTTTTCAGATATCTGAACCTAGACATTATATCAATTCTCCACACAGCTGGGTATCGCAAGCACAACACAGAACTCCTCCTTCCCCGTGGCTGTAAAGCTTTCTCTTGGCATGGAGTCACACCTTCAGGGTGGGAGAAACCTTCCTGGTCCCTGATGCCACGCCCAAACTTGAGTGCTGCTTGGGCACAAATTCACACTCTGACCCTCAGCATGAGCCCCATGTCAAAGAAAGGCCTGTCAGGGCCTGGGCCAAGAGCCCGCATATGGGGCTTGCCAAGCCCCTATGCACCCAATCCTCACCAGTGTTTGAGTTTTCCAGTCGCCCCGCCCGTACCTGGGGCTCTGCTCTGGAATCCCTTTCTTGGAGAGACACGTGAGCCAGACAACACTTTTCCACCCTTCCCACAAAATGACCCCAAACTCTTGGGAGCTGGGACAAATCCCCAGAGAGGGATACTCGTCCACAGTCCCTTAGGCCACCCCTCCAATCCACGGCTATCTCGGACACAACATCCAGAGACAAAAGCCTGGAGGAACGCCTCCCACTCGCCCTTGTTTCAGAGGCCCAGGAGCTCCCTCTCGGGCTGTACATCCGGCCTGCCATACCCTAGGCACCACTCATAAGCTGAGTTTGTGTTTTCAGACTTCTGTGCCCTCAGCCTGGACCCACACAACCGCCAGGCTAGGGCCTCTGGAGCCACAGCGAAAGATTGTGCCTGCCCTCTCCAAGGAAATTGTGCCCAATCCACTGACCACAACCCTACAGGTTAGGGAAAATCTCCAAGGCCCCTGAGGCCATCAATAGTGTAGGCCACCCTGGACTAAGAGGGGCTCTCTGACACCAGCGGAGCAACTATCTCCACTTAGACTCTCAGACAGTGTCCCCAGAGACAGAAGGTTGAAATGGACAGGCCCCCAGGCCCTAATCAGAACCTTAGCTTTGGTTTCCATGTGTCCGTCCTCAGAGGTCTGTTTTCGTAGACCAGCACACGGGGCTTTTCTGAGGCTCCAAACCAAACCTCTCTCGTCTCCACATGGGGAGCTTACTTACTGGGGATGTATCAAACCCTTCAGGTAGGAGAGTTTCGCAGGGCCAATGAACAACCAGCACATTCCAAGGTTTCCATGGACCCAAACGCACATTATGACGCATCCTCAGGAGAGGCCATTTCAACTCAGCCCCCTGGTTAGCGTGCCCCAGAGGCAGCAGATCAAACATATCTTGTGGCTAATGGCCAATGGGAATGCGAGGCATGCTGTACAGGGATCCATCCTTCGAACCGTGCTCTCCAGTCCTTCCGTATGGTATGTCCTGGAGCCATGCAACAGGACTCGAATGTCCCACAGAAGGAAACCTGGTGGTTTGGGGCAACCTCCAAACTCAGCGTGGGAAAACTTCCTTGGCCTCATGAGGCCCCCGCTTCATGAAGGTGCCATCATGGACACATACTCCAGTCTCAGCCAACGTCTGATCCTCAGCCTGACTTCAGATGCAGGAGATTTTGATTCAGCCTCTGCCTAGTGGGCCTGCTCTGCCCTTGGCTCCAATCCTCACTTTAGCTTGTGTTCCTAGACTTCCGTCCTCACACTCCTGGCCCACAAACCCTCCCTACTGGGAATTCTGGGGCCACAATGAAGCACTCCGCCTGCCTCCCAGGAGAAAAACTTTGTCTATGGTGCTGCCGAGAGACCCCAAATGAGGATCAAACTGCTTGGCCCTCGGCAACACCCCAATTGCATAGGCTACCTTAAACACTGATGCTCTGTCGCAAATAGTCTGAGCCCAGACCTTCCAACAGACACCGACAGAGCTGGCTGCACACCCAGCACATTGGACCCGCCACTGCCTTAGGCCACCATCCATTCCCAACCTGGGTTTTCAGTCATCAGAACCTAGACCTTATCTCCAATCCCTGCACAGGGGGGAACCTGATGCACAAGTCAGAACCCCTCCTTCCCCATGGCAAGAAACCTTGCTGCTGGCAGTGAGTCAAACCTTCAGTGTAGGAGAAAACGGCATGGCCCATGAGGCCACGCCCATGTGTGAGGGCCGCCTTGGGCACAAACACACATTGTGACCCTCAGCGTGAGTACCTTATTCAAGTAACGCCTCTCAGTGATTGGACCAAGAGCCCGCATATGTGGCTTGCCATGCCCATAGGCACGCAGGACTAACTAGATGGTGTGTATTCCAGTTGAGGGAACCAACTGCTGTGCTCTAGAGTCCCTCTCCTGGGGGGTCCCCTGTGGCAGAAAACAGTACTCTTCCCTTCCCACAGAATGAACCCAAACACTTGGGAGCTTGGACAATCCCCCGAGAGGAAGGCTCTTCCTCGGCCCATGAAGCAACCCCTACCCTGAACGGCCACTGTGAACTCAACACCCAGAGACAAAAGCCTGAGCGACTGCCTCCCACTTGCCCTCCTTTGATATCCAGAGGATCTCCCCTCTCGGACTGGAGATCAGGCCTGCCATTACCTTGGCCCCTACCTGAGCCAAGTTTGCTTTTTCAGACATCTGTCCCCACAGCCCTGGCAAACACAGCCTCTAGGCTGGGTCCTCTGGAGCCATACGACAGGACCATGCCTGCTCTCTCCTGGGAAACTCTGTCCATTCCTTTGGCCACACACCTCCAGAATATGAGAAACCTCAAGGCCCCCGAGGACATACCATTACCGGGAGCCTCCCTGCACACACAGGGGCCTTCGGACACAAGCGGAGCTGCTACCTCCATGAAGGCATGCACACAGATGTCAACAGAGATAGAAGGTTGAGCCCGACAGGCCCTTAGGCCCTAATCTCAACTCTTGCTTTGTTTTCCAGGTGTCACTCCTCAGAGGCTTTGGTTCGAAGAACAGGATATGGGGCTTTCCTGAGGCACTGAACAGAACTTCTCTCGTCTCCACATGGGAAGCTTCCTTGTTGGAGCTGTGTCAAACACCTCAGGTTGGAGAATCCTGCAGAGTCCCTGAGCCACCTCCACATTCCAAGGTCTCCCAGGCCACCAAGCCACAGTAGGACTCATCTTCAGGAGAGTCCATTTCAACTCTCCCCTCTGGGTAGCTCACCCAGGAGCCCGCAGATTGAGCCTGCCTTGTCCTGACTAAAGAGTGGGAATATGAGGTGGCGATCCCAGGCATCCATGCTTAGACACCTGCTCTCGAGTCTTTCCGTATGGGGCCTCCTGGAACCATCCAATAGCACTCGACTTTCGTGCAGAAGGAAACCTTGAGGTTTGGAGTAGTTCACAAATCCCATCGTAGGCAAACCTTCCTGGCCTCATGAGGCCCCCACACCATTCAGGAAGAGGCCATGCTGGACAAAAACTCTAGCCTGAGGCACGTCTCAGAGTTGAAATGACCTCAGTGCAGGAGATCTCGATTCAGCCTCTCAGAGTGGGCCTGCCGTGCCATCGGTCCCAAACCTCACGCTAGCTTGTGTTTTCAGACTTCCTTCCTCACACTCCTGGCAAACAAGCCCTCCGGACTAGGAACTCCAGAACCACAACCCAGCCCAGGGTCTGCCCAAGGGAAGAAAGACGTTTCCCTGTGGGGTTCTCTCCAGAAAACCCAGATGAGGATCAACCTGCTAGGGCCTCGACCGGTACCCGAACTGGATAGGCTGCTCTGGGCACTCATGCTCTGTCTGACACAGCCTGAAGCCAGACGTCCAGACAGACAAGGAGACAGCTGGCCGCACACCCAGCACTTCAGACACGCCATGGTCTTATGCCGTCACCTCTTCCTAACCTTGGTTTTCAGATATCTGAACCTAGACATAATATCAATTCTCCACACAGCTGGGTATCGAAAGCACAACACAGAACTCCTCCTTCCCCGTGGCTGTAAAGCTTGCTCTTGGCATGGAGTCACACCTTCAGGGTGGGAGAAACCTTCCTGGTCCCTGATGCCACGCCCAAACTTGAGTGCTGCTTGGGCAAAAATTCACACTCTGACCCTCAGCATGAGCCCCATGTCAAAGAAAGGCCTGTCAGGGCCTGGGCCAAGAGCCCGCATATGGGGCTTGCCAAGCCCCTATGCACCCAATCCTCACCAGTGTTTGAGTTTTCCAGTCGCCCCGCCCGTACCTGGGGCTCTGCTCTGGAATCCCTTTCTTGGAGAGACACGTGAGCCAGACAACACTTTTCCACCCTTCCCACAAAATGACCCCAAACTCTTGGGAGCTGGGACAAATCCCCAGAGAGGGATACTCGTCCACAGTCCCTGAGGCCACCCCTCCAATCCACGGCTATCTCGGACACAACATCCAGAGACAAAAGCCTGAAGGAACGCCTCCCACTCGCCCTTGTTTCAGAGGCCCAGGAGCTCCCTCTCGGGCTGTACATCCGGCCTGCCATACCCTAAGCGCCACTCATAAGCTGAGTTTGTGTTTTCAGACTTCTGTGCCCTCAGCCTGGACCCACACAACCGCCAGGCTAGGGACTCTGGAGCCACAGCGAAAGATTGTGCCTGCCCTCTCCAAGGAAATTGTGCCCAATCCACTGACCACAACCCTACAGGTTAGGGAAAATCTCCAAGGCCCCTGAGGCCATCAATAGTGTAGGCCACCCTGGACTAAGAGGGGCTCTCTGACACCAGCGGAGCAACTATCTCCACTTAGACTCTCAGACAGTGTCCCCAGAGACAGAAGGTTGAAATGGACAGGCCCCCAGGCCCTAATCAGAACCTTAGCTTTGGTTTCCATGTGTCCGTCCTCAGAGGTCTGTTTTCGTAGACCAGCACACGGGGCTTTTCTGAGGCTCCAAACCAAACCTCTCTCGTCTCCACATGGGGAGCTTACTTACTGGGGATGTATCAAACCCTTCAGGTAGGAGAGTTTCGCAGGGCCACTGAACAACCAGCACATTCCAAGGTTTCCATGGACCCAAACGCACATTATGACGCATCCTCAGGAGAGGCCATTTCAACTCAGCCCCCTGGTTAGCGTGCCCCAGAGGCAGCAGATCAAACATATCTTGTGGCTAATGGCCAATGGGAATGCGAGGCATGCTGTACAGGGATCCGTCCTTCGAACCGTGCTCTCCAGTCCTTCCGTATGGTATGTCCTGGAGCCATGCAACAGGACTCGAATGTCCCACAGAAGGAAACCTGGTGGTTTGGGGTAACCTCCAAACTCAGCGTGGGAAAACTTCCTTGGCCTCATGAGGCCCCCGCTTCATGAAGGTGCCATCATGGACACATACTCCAGCCTCAGCCAACGTCTGATCCTCAGCCTGACTTCAGATGCAGGAGATTTTGATTCAGCCTCTGCCTAGTGGGCCTGCTCTGCCCTTGGCTCCAATCCTCACTTTAGCTTGTGTTCCTAGACTTCCGTCCTCACACTCCTGGCCCACAAACCCTCCCTACTGGGAATTCTGGGGCCACAATGAAGCACTCCGCATGCCTCCCAGGAGAAAAACTTTGTCTATGGTGCTGCCCAGAAACCCCAAATGAGGATCAAACTGCTTGGCCCTCGGCAACACCCCAATTGCATAGGCTACCTTAAACACTGATGCTCTGTCGCAAATAGTCTGAGCCTAGACCTTCCAACAGACACCGACAGAGCTGGCTGCACACCCAGCACATTGGACCCGCCACTGCCTTAGGCCACCATCCATTCCCAACCTGGGTTTTCAGTCATCAGAACCTAGACCTTATCTCCAGTCCCTGCACAGGGGGGAACCTGATGCACAAGTCAGAACCCCTCCTTCCCCATGGCAAGAAACCTTGCTGCTGGCAGTGAGTCAAACCTTCAGTGTAGGAGAAAACGGCATGGCCCATGAGGCCACGCCCATGTGTGAGGGCCGCCTTGGGCACAAACACACATTGTGACCCTCAGCGTGAGTACCTTATTCAAGTAACGCCTCTCAGTGATTGGACCAAGAGCCCGCATATGTGGCTTGCCATGCCCATAGGCACGCAGGACTAACTAGATGGTGTGTATTCCAGTTGAGGGAACCCACTGCTGTGCTCTAGAGTCCCTCTCCTGGGGGGTCCCCTGTGGCAGAAAACAGTACTCTTCCCTTCCCACAGAATGAACCCAAACACTTGGGAGCTTGGACAATCCCCCGAGAGGAAGGCTCTTCCTCGGCCCCTGAAGCAACCCCTACCCTGAACGGCCACTGTGAACGCAACACCCAGAGACAAAAGCCTGAGCGACTGCCTCCCACTTGCCCTCCTTTGATATCCACAGGATCTCCCCTCTCGGACTGGAGATCAGGCCTGCCATTACCTTGGCCCCTACCTGAGCCAAGTTTGCTTTTTCAGACATCTGTCCCCACAGCCCTGGCAAACACAGCCTCTAGGCTGGGTCCTCTGGTGCCATACCACAGGACCATGCCTGCTCTCTCCTGGGAAACTCTGTCCATTCCTTTGGCCACACACCTCCAGAATATGAGAAACCTCAAGGCCCCCGAGGACATACCATTACCGGGAGCCTCCCTGCACACACAGGGGCCTTCGGACACAAGCGGAGCTGCTACCTCCATGAAGGCATGCACACAGATGTCAACAGAGATAGAAGGTTGAGCCCGAGAGGCCCTTAGGCCCTAATCTCAACTCTTGCTTTGTTTTCCAGGTGTCACTCCTCAGAGGCTTTGGTTCGAAGAACAGGATATGGGGCTTTCCTGAGGCACTGAACAGAACTTCTCTCGTCTCCACATGGGAAGCTTCCTTGTTGGAGCCGTGTCAAACACCTCAGGTTGGAGAATCCTGCAGAGTCCCTGAGCCACCTCCACATTCCAAGGTCTCCCAGGCCACCAAGCCACAGTAGGACTCATCTTCAGGAGAGTCCATTTCAACTCTCCCCTCTGGGTAGCTCACCCAGGAGCCCGCAGATTGAGCCTGCCTTGTCCTGACTAAAGAGTGGGAATATGAGGTGGCGTTCCCAGGCATCCATGCTTAGACACCTGCTCTCGAGTCTTTCCGTATGGGGCCTCCTGGAACCATCCAATAGCACTCGACTTTCGTGCAGAAGGAAACCTTGAGGTTTGGAGTAGTTCACAAATCCCATCGTAGGCAAACCTTCCTGGCCTCATGAGGCCCCCACACCATTCAGGAAGAGGCCATGCTGGACAAAAACTCTAGCCTGAGGCACGTCTCAGAGTTGAAATGACCTCAGTGCAGGAGATCTCGATTCAGCCTCTCAGAGTGGGCCTGCCGTGCCATCGGTCCCAAACCTCACGCTAGCTTGTGTTTTCAGACTTCCTTCCTCACACTCCTGGCAAACAAGCCCTCCGGACTAGGAACTCCAGAACCACAACCCAGCCCAGGGTCTGCCCAAGGGAAGAAAGACGTTTCCCTGTGGGGTTCTCTCCAGAAAACCCAGATGAGGATCAACCTGCTAGGGCCTCGACTGGTACCCGAACTGGATAGGCTGCTCTGGGCACTCATGCTCTGTCTGACACAGCCTGAAGCCAGACGTCCAGACAGACAAGGAGACAGCTGGCCGCACACCCAGCACTTCAGACACGCCATGGTCTTATGCCGTCACCTCTTCCTAACCTTGGTTTTCAGATATCTGAACCTAGACATAATATCAATTCTCCACACAGCTGGGTATCGAAAGCACAACACAGAACTCCTCCTTCCCCGTGGCTGTAAAGCTTGCTCTTGGCATGGAGTCACACCTTCAGGGTGGGAGAAACCTTCCTGGTCCCTGATGCCACGCCCAAACTTGAGTGCTGCTTGGGCAAAAATTCACACTCTGACCCTCAGCATGAGCCCCATGTCAAAGAAAGGCCTGTCAGGGCCTGGGCCAAGAGCCCGCATATGGGGCTTGCCAAGCCCCTATGCACCCAATCCTCACCAGTGTTTGAGTTTTCCAGTCGCCCCGCCCGTACCTGGGGCTCTGCTCTGGAATCCCTTTCTTGGAGAGACACGTGAGCCAGACAACACTTTTCCACCCTTCCCACAAAATGACCCCAAACTCTTGGGAGCTGGGACAAATCCCCAGAGAGGGATACTCGTCCACAGTCCCTGAGGCCACCCCTCCAATCCACGGCTATCTCGGACACAACATCCAGAGACAAAAGCCTGAAGGAACGCCTCCCACTCGCCCTTGTTTCAGAGGCCCAGGAGCTCCCTCTCGGGCTGTACATCCGGCCTGCCATACCCTAGGCGCCACTCATAAGCTGAGTTTGTGTTTTCAGACTTCTGTGCCCTCAGCCTGGACCCACACAACCGCCAGGCTAGGGCCTCTGGAGCCACAGCGAAAGATTGTGCCTGCCCTCTCCAAGGAAATTGTGCCCAATCCATTGACCACAACCCTACAGGTTAGGGAAAAGCTCCAAGGCCCCTGAGGCCATCAATAGTGTAGGCCACCCTGGACTAAGAGGGGCTCTCTGACACCAGCGGAGCAACTATCTCCACTTAGACTCTCAGACAGTGTCCCCAGAGACAGAAGGTTGAAATGGACAGGCCCCCAGGCCCTAATCTGAACCTTAGCTTTGGTTTCCATGTGTCCGTCCTCAGAGGTCTGTTTTCGTAGACCAGCACACGGGGCTTTTCTGAGGCTCCAAACCAAACCTCTCTCGTCTCCACATGGGGAGCTTACTTACTGGGGATGTATCAAACCCTTCAGGTAGGAGAGTTCCGCAGGGCCACTGAACAACCAGCACATTCCAAGGTTTCCATGGACACAAACGCACATTATGACGCATCCTCAGGAGAGGCCATTTCAACTCAGCCCCCTGGTTAGCGTGCCCCAGAGGCAGCAGATCAAACATATCTTGTGGCTAATGGCCAATGGGAATGCGAGGCATGCTGTACAGGGATCCATCCTTCGAACCGTGCTCTCCAGTCCTTCCGTATGGTATGTCCTGGAGCCATGCAACAGGACTCGAATGTCCCACAGAAGGAAACCTGGTGGTTTGGGGCAACCTCCAAACTCAGCGTGGGAAAACTTCCTTGGCCTCATGAGGCCCCCGCTTCATGAAGGTGCCATCATGGACACATACTCCAGCCTCAGCCAACGTCTGATCCTCAGCCTGACTTCAGATGCAGGAGATTTTGATTCAGCCTCTGCCTAGTGGGCCTGCTCTGCCCTTGGCTCCAATCCTCACTTTAGCTTGTGTTCCTAGACTTCCGTCCTCACACTCCTGGCCCACAAACCCTCCCTACTGGGAATTCTGGGGCCACAATGAAGCACTCCGCATGCCTCCCAGGAGAAAAACTTTGTCTATGGTGCTGCCCAGAAACCCCAAATGAGGATCAAACTGCTTGGCCCTCGGCAACACCCCAATTGCATAGGCTACCTTAAACACTGATGCTCTGTCGCAAATAGCCTGAGCCCAGACCTTCCAACAGACACCGACACAGCTGGCTGCACACCCAGCACATTGGACCCGCCACTGCCTTAGGCCACCATCCATTCCCAACCTGGGTTTTCAGTCATCAGAACCTAGACCTTATCTCCAATCCCTGCACAGGGGGGAACCTGATGCACAAGTCAGAACCCCTCCTTCCCCATGGCAAGAAACCTTGCTGCTGGCAGTGAGTCAAACCTTCAGTGTAGGAGAAAACGGCATGGCCCATGAGGCCACGCCCATGTGTGAGGGCCGCCTTGGGCACAAACACACATTGTGACCCTCAGCGTGAGTACCTTATTCAAGTAACGCCTCTCAGTGATTGGACCAAGAGCCCGCATATGTGGCTTGCCATGCCCATAGACACGCAGGACTAACTAGATGGTGTGTATTCCAGTTGAGGGAACCCACTGCTGTGCTCTAGAGTCCCTCCCTGGGGGGTCCCCTGTGGCAGAAAACAGTACTCTTCCCTTCCCACAGAATGAACCCAAACACTTGGGAGCTTGGACATTCCCCCGAGAGGAAGGCTCTTCCTCGGCCCCTGAAGCAACCCCTACCCTGAACGGCCACTGTGAACGCAACACCCAGAGACAAAAGCCTGAGCGACTGCCTCCCACTTGCCCTCCTTTGATATCCAGAGGATCTCCCCTCTCGGACTGGAGATCAGGCCTGCCATTACCTTGGCCCCTACCTGAGCCAAGTTTGATTTTTCAGACATCTGTCCCCACAGCCCTGGCAAACACAGCCTCTAGGCTGGGTCCTCTGGAGCCATACCACAGGACCATGCCTGCTCTCTCCTGGGAAACTCTGTCCATTCCTTTGGCCACACACCTCCAGAATATGAGAAACCTCAAGGCCCCCGAGGACATACCATTACCGGGAGCCTCCCTGCACACACAGGGGCCTTCGGACACAAGCTGAGCTGCTACCTCCATGAAGGCATGCACACAGATGTCAACAGAGATAGAAGGTTGAGCCGGACAGGCCCTTAGGCCCTAATCTCAACTCTTGCTTTGTTTTCCAGGTGTCACTCCTCAGAGGCTTTGGTTCGAAGAACAGGATATGGGGCTTTCCTGAGGCACTGAACAGAACTTCTCTCGTCTCCACATGGGAAGCTTCCTTGTTGGAGCCGTGTCAAACACCTCAGGTTGGAGAATCCTGCAGAGTCCCTGAGCCACCTCCACATTCCAAGGTCTCCCAGGCCACCAAGCCACAGTAGGACTCATCTTCAGGAGAGTCCATTTCAACTCTCCCCTCTGGGTAGCTCACCCAGGAGCCCGCAGATTGAGCCTGCCTTGTCCTGACTAAAGAGTGGGAATATGAGGTGGCGTTCCCAGGCATCCATGCTTAGACACCTGCTCTCGAGTCTTTCCGTATGGGGCCTCCTGGAACCATCCAATAGCACTCGACTTTCGTGCAGAAGGAAACCTTGAGGTTTGGAGTAGTTCACAAATCCCATCGTAGGCAAACCTTCCTGGCCTCATGAGGCCCCCACACCATTCAGGAAGAGGCCATGCTGGACAAAAACTCTAGCCTGAGGCACGTCTCAGAGTTGAAATGACCTCAGTGCAGGAGATCTCGATTCAGCCTCTCAGAGTGGGCCTGCCGTGCCATCGGTCCCAAACCTCACGCTAGCTTGTGTTTTCAGACTTCCTTCCTCACACTCCTGGCAAACAAGCCCTCCGGACTAGGAACTCCAGAACCACAACCCAGCCCAGGGTCTGCCCAAGGGAAGAAAGACGTTTCCCTGTGGGGTTCTCTCCAGAAAACCCAGATGAGGATCAACCTGCTCGGGCCTCGACCGGTACCCGAACTGGATAGGCTGCTCTGGGCACTCATGCTCTGTCTGACACAGCCTGAAGCCAGACGTCCAGACAGACAAGGAGACAGCTGGCTGCACACCCAGCACTTCGGACACGCCATGGTCTTATGCCGTCACCTCTTCCTAACCTTGGTTTTCAGATATCTGAACCTAGACATTATATCAATTCTCCACACAGCTGGGTATCGCAAGCACAAGACAGAACTCCTCCTTCCCCGTGGCTGTAAAGCTTGCTCTTGGCATGGAGTCACACCTTCAGGGTGGGAGAAACCTTCCTGGTCCCTGATGCCACGCCCAAACTTGAGTGCTGCTTGGGCACAAATTCACACTCTGACCCTCAGCATGAGCCCCATGTCAAAGAAAGGCCTGTCAGGGCCTGGGCCAAGAGCCCGCATATGGGGCTTGCCAAGCCCCTATGCACCCAATCCTCACCAGTGTTTGAGTTTTCCAGTCGCCCCGCCCGTACCTGGGGCTCTGCTCTGGAATCCCTTTCTTGGAGAGACACGTGAGCCAGACAACACTTTTCCACCCTTCCCACAAAATGACCCCAAACTCTTGGGAGCTGGGACAAATCCCCAGAGAGGGATACTCGTCCACAGTCCCTGAGGCCACCCCTCCAATCCACGGCTATCTCGGACACAACATCCAGAGACAAAAGCCTGAAGGAACGCCTCCCACTCGCCCTTGTTTCAGAGGCCCAGGAGCTCCCTCTCGGGCTGTACATCCGGCCTGCCATACCCTAGGCGCCACTCATAAGCTGAGTTTGTGTTTTCAGACTTCTGTGCCCTCAGCCTGGACCCACACAACCGCCAGGCTAGGGCCTCTGGAGCCACAGCGAAAGATTGTGCCTGCCCTCTCCAAGGAAATTGTGCCCAATCCATTGACCACAACCCTACAGGTTAGGGAAAAGCTCCAAGGCCCCTGAGGCCATCAATAGTGTAGGCCACCCTGGACTAAGAGGGGCTCTCTGACACCAGCGGAGCAACTATCTCCACTTAGACTCTCAGACAGTGTCCCCAGAGACAGAAGGTTGAAATGGACAGGCCCCCAGGCCCTAATCTGAACCTTAGCTTTGGTTTCCATGTGTCCGTCCTCAGAGGTCTGTTTTCGTAGACCAGCACACGGGGCTTTTCTGAGGCTCCAAACCAAACCTCTCTCGTCTCCACATGGGGAGCTTACTTACTGGGGATGTATCAAACCCTTCAGGTAGGAGAGTTCCGCAGGGCCACTGAACAACCAGCACATTCCAAGGTTTCCATGGACCCAAACGCACATTATGACGCATCCTCAGGAGAGGCCATTTCAACTCAGCCCCCTGGTTAGCGTGCCCCAGAGGCAGCAGATCAAACATATCTTGTGGCTAATGGCCAATGGGAATGCGAGGCATGCTGTACAGGGATCCATCCTTCGAACCGTGCTCTCCAGTCCTTCCGTATGGTATGTCCTGGAGCCATGCAACAGGACTCGAATGTCCCACAGAAGGAAACCTGGTGGTTTGGGGCAACCTCCAAACTCAGCGTGGGAAAACTTCCTTGGCCTCATGAGGCCCCCGCTTCATGAAGGTGCCATCATGGACACATACTCCAGCCTCAGCCAACGTCTGATCCTCAGCCTGACTTCAGATGCAGGAGATTTTGATTCAGCCTCTGCCTAGTGGGCCTGCTCTGCCCTTGGCTCCAATCCTCACTTTAGCTTGTGTTCCTAGACTTCCGTCCTCACACTCCTGGCCCACAAACCCTCCCTACTGGGAATTCTGGGGCCACAATGAAGCACTCCGCATGCCTCCCAGGAGAAAAACTTTGTCTATGGTGCTGCCCAGAAACCCCAAATGAGGATCAAACTGCTTGGCCCTCGGCAACACCCCAATTGCATAGGCTACCTTAAACACTGATGCTCTGTCGCAAATAGCCTGAGCCCAGACCTTCCAACAGACACCGAAACAGCTGGCTGCACACCCAGCACATTGGACCCGCCACTGCCTTAGGCCACCATCCATTCCCAACCTGGGTTTTCAGTCATCAGAACCTAGACCTTATCTCCAATCCCTGCACAGGGGGGAACCTGATGCACAAGTCAGAACCCCTCCTTCCCCATGGCAAGAAACCTTGCTGCTGGCAGTGAGTCAAACCTTCAGTGTAGGAGAAAACGGCATGGCCCATGAGGCCACGCCCATGTGTGAGGGCCGCCTTGGGCACAAACACACATTGTGACCCTCAGCGTGAGTACCTTATTCAAGTAACGCCTCTCAGTGATTGGACCAAGAGCCCGCATATGTGGCTTGCCATGCCCATAGGCACGCAGGACTAACTAGATGGTGTGTATTCCAGTTGAGGGAACCCACTGCTGTGCTCTAGAGTCCCTCCCTGGGGGGTCCCCTGTGGCAGAAAACAGTACTCTTCCCTTCCCACAGAATAAACCCAAACACTTGGGAGCTTGGACATTCCCCCGAGAGGAAGGCTCTTCCTCGGCCCCTGAAGCAACCCCTACCCTGAACGGCCACTGTGAACGCAACACCCAGAGACAAAAGCCTGAGCGACTGCCTCCCACTTGCCCTCCTTTGATATCCAGAGGATCTCCCCTCTCGGACTGGAGATCAGGCCTGCCATTACCTTGGCCCCTACCTGAGCCAAGTTTGCTTTTTCAGACATCTGTCCCCACAGCCCTGGCAAACACAGCCTCTAGGCTGGGTCCTCTGGAGCCATACCACAGGACCATGCCTGCTCTCTCCTGGGAAACTCTGTCCATTCCTTTGGCCACACACCTCCAGAATATGAGAAACCTCAAGGCCCCCGAGGACATACCATTACCGGGAGCCTCCCTGCACACACAGGGGCCTTCGGACACAAGCTGAGCTGCTACCTCCATGAAGGCATGCACACAGATGTCAACAGAGATAGAAGGTTGAGCCGGACAGGCCCTTAGGCCCTAATCTCAACTCTTGCTTTGTTTTCCAGGTGTCACTCCTCAGAGGCTTTGGTTCGAAGAACAGGATATGGGGCTTTCCTGAGGCACTGAACAGAACTTCTCTCGTCTCCACATGGGAAGCTTCCTTGTTGGAGCCGTGTCAAACACCTCAGGTTGGAGAATCCTGCAGAGTCCCTGAGCCACCTCCACATTCCAAGGTCTCCCAGGCCACCAAGCCACAGTAGGACTCATCTTCAGGAGAGTCCATTTCAACTCTCCCCTCTGGGTAGCTCACCCAGGAGCCCGCAGATTGAGCCTGCCTTGTCCTGACTAAAGAGTGGGAATATGAGGTGGCGTTCCCAGGCATCCATGCTTAGACACCTGCTCTCGAGTCTTTCCGTATGGGGCCTCCTGGAACCATCCAATAGCACTCGACTTTCGTGCAGAAGGAAACCTTGAGGTTTGGAGTAGTTCACAAATCCCATCGTAGGCAAACCTTCCTGGCCTCATGAGGCCCCCACACCATTCAGGAAGAGGCCATGCTGGACAAAAACTCTAGCCTGAGGCACGTCTCAGAGTTGAAATGACCTCAGTGCAGGAGATCTCGATTCAGCCTCTCAGAGTGGGCCTGCCGTGCCATCGGTCCCAAACCTCACGCTAGCTTGTGTTTTCAGACTTCCTTCCTCACACTCCTGGCAAACAAGCCCTCCGGACTAGGAACTCCAGAACCACAACCCAGCCCAGGGTCTGCCCAAGGGAAGAAAGACGTTTCCCTGTGGGGTTCTCTCCAGAAAACCCAGATGAGGATCAACCTGCTCGGGCCTCGACCGGTACCCGAACTGGATAGGCTGCTCTGGGCACTCATGCTCTGTCTGACACAGCCTGAAGCCAGACGTCCAGACAGACAAGGAGACAGCTGGCCGCACACCCAGCACTTCGGACACGCCATGGTCTTATGCCGTCACCTCTTCCTAACCTTGGTTTTCAGATATCTGAACCTAGACATTATATCAATTCTCCACACAGCTGGGTATCGCAAGCACAAGACAGAACTCCTCCTTCCCCGTGGCTGTAAAGCTTGCTCTTGGCATGGAGTCACACCTTCAGGGTGGGAGAAACCTTCCTGGTCCCTGATGCCACGCCCAAACTTGAGTGCTGCTTGGGCACAAATTCACACTCTGACCCTCAGCATGAGCCCCATGTCAAAGAAAGGCCTGTCACGGCCTGGGCCAAGAGCCCGCATATGGGGCTTGCCAAGCCCCTATGCACCCAATCCTCACCAGTGTTTGAGTTTTCCAGTCGCCCCGCCCGTACCTGGGGCTCTGCTCTGGAATCCCTTTCTTGGAGAGACACGTGAGCCAGACAACACTTTTCCACCCTTCCCACAAAATGACCCCAAACTCTTGGGAGCTGGGACAAATCCCCAGAGAGGGATACTCGTCCACAGTCCCTGAGGCCACCCCTCCAATCCACGGCTATCTCGGACACAACATCCAGAGACAAAAGCCTGAAGGAACGCCTCCCACTCGCCCTTGTTTCAGAGGCCCAGGAGCTCCCTCTCGGGCTGTACATCCGGCCTGCCATACCCTAGGCGCCACTCATAAGCTGAGTTTGTGTTTTCAGACTTCTGTGCCCTCAGCCTGGACCCACACAACCGCCAGGCTAGGGCCTCTGGAGCCACAGCGAAAGATTGTGCCTGCCCTCTCCAAGGAAATTGTGCCCAATCCATTGACCACAACCCTACAGGTTAGGGAAAAGCTCCAAGGCCCCTGAGGCCATCAATAGTGTAGGCCACCCTGGACTAAGAGGGGCTCTCTGACACCAGCGGAGCAACTATCTCCACTTAGACTCTCAGACAGTGTCCCCAGAGACAGAAGGTTGAAATGGACAGGCCCCCAGGCCCTAATCTGAACCTTAGCTTTGGTTTCCATGTGTCCGTCCTCAGAGGTCTGTTTTCGTAGACCAGCACACGGGGCTTTTCTGAGGCTCCAAACCAAACCTCTCTCGTCTCCACATGGGGAGCTTACTTACTGGGGATGTATCAAACCCTTCAGGTAGGAGAGTTCCGCAGGGCCACTGAACAACCAGCACATTCCAAGGTTTCCATGGACCCAAACGCACATTATGACGCATCCTCAGGAGAGGCCATTTCAACTCAGCCCCCTGGTTAGCGTGCCCCAGAGGCAGCAGATCAAACATATCTTGTGGCTAATGGCCAATGGGAATGCGAGGCATGCTGTACAGGGATCCATCCTTCGAACCGTGCTCTCCAGTCCTTCCGTATGGTATGTCCTGGAGCCATGCAACAGGACTCGAATGTCCCACAGAAGGAAACCTGGTGGTTTGGGGCAACCTCCAAACTCAGCGTGGGAAAACTTCCTTGGCCTCATGAGGCCCCCGCTTCATGAAGGTGCCATCATGGACACATACTCCAGCCTCAGCCAACGTCTGATCCTCAGCCTGACTTCAGATGCAGGAGATTTTGATTCAGCCTCTGCCTAGTGGGCCTGCTCTGCCCTTGGCTCCAATCCTCACTTTAGCTTGTGTTCCTAGACTTCCGTCCTCACACTCCTGGCCCACAAACCCTCCCTACTGGGAATTCTGGGGCCACAATGAAGCACTCCGCATGCCTCCCAGGAGAAAAACTTTGTCTATGGTGCTGCCCAGAAACCCCAAATGAGGATCAAACTGCTTGGCCCTCGGCAACACCCCAATTGCATAGGCTACCTTAAACACTGATGCTCTGTCGCAAATAGCCTGAGCCCAGACCTTCCAACAGACACCGACACAGCTGGCTGCACACCCAGCACATTGGACCCGCCACTGCCTTAGGCCACCATCCATTCCCAACCTGGGTTTTCAGTCATCAGAACCTAGACCTTATCTCCAATCCCTGCACAGGGGGGAACCTGATGCACAAGTCAGAACCCCTCCTTCCCCATGGCAAGAAACCTTGCTGCTGGCAGTGAGTCAAACCTTCAGTGTAGGAGAAAACGGCATGGCCCATGAGGCCACGCCCATGTGTGAGGGCCGCCTTGGGCACAAACACACATTGTGACCCTCAGCGTGAGTACCTTATTCAAGTAACGCCTCTCAGTGATTGGACCAAGAGCCCGCATATGTGGCTTGCCATGCCCATAGGCACGCAGGACTAACTAGATGGTGTGTATTCCAGTTGAGGGAACCCACTGCTGTGCTCTAGAGTCCCTCCCTGGGGGGTCCCCTGTGGCAGAAAACAGTACTCTTCCCTTCCCACAGAATGAACCCAAACACTTGGGAGCTTGGACATTCCCCCGAGAGGAAGGCTCTTCCTCGGCCCCTGAAGCAACCCCTACCCTGAACGGCCACTGTGAACGCAACACCCAGAGACAAAAGCCTGAGCGACTGCCTCCCACTTGCCCTCCTTTGATATCCAGAGGATCTCCCCTCTCGGACTGGAGATCAGGCCTGCCATTACCTTGGCCCCTACCTGAGCCAAGTTTGCTTTTTCAGACATCTGTCCCCACAGCCCTGGCAAACACAGCCTCTAGGCTGGGTCCTCTGGAGCCATACCACAGGACCATGCCTGCTCTCTCCTGGGAAACTCTGTCCATTCCTTTGGCCACACACCTCCAGAATATGAGAAACCTCAAGGCCCCCGAGGACATACCATTACCGGGAGCCTCCCTGCACACACAGGGGCCTTCGGACACAAGCTGAGCTGCTACCTCCATGAAGGCATGCACACAGATGTCAACAGAGATAGAAGGTTGAGCCGGACAGGCCCTTAGGCCCTAATCTCAACTCTTGCTTTGTTTTCCAGGTGTCACTCCTCAGAGGCTTTGGTTCGAAGAACAGGATATGGGGCTTTCCTGAGGCACTGAACAGAACTTCTCTCGTCTCCACATGGGAAGCTTCCTTGTTGGAGCCGTGTCAAACACCTCAGGTTGGAGAATCCTGCAGAGTCCCTGAGCCACCTCCACATTCCAAGGTCTCCCAGGCCACCAAGCCACAGTAGGACTCATCTTCAGGAGAGTCCATTTCAACTCTCCCCTCTGGGTAGCTCACCCAGGAGCCCGCAGATTGAGCCTGCCTTGTCCTGACTAAAGAGTGGGAATATGAGGTGGCGTTCCCAGGCATCCATGCTTAGACACCTGCTCTCGAGTCTTTCCGTATGGGGCCTCCTGGAACCATCCAATAGCACTCGACTTTCGTGCAGAAGGAAACCTTGAGGTTTGGAGTAGTTCACAAATCCCATCGTAGGCAAACCTTCCTGGCCTCATGAGGCCCCCACACCATTCAGGAAGAGGCCATGCTGGACAAAAACTCTAGCCTGAGGCACGTCTCAGAGTTGAAATGACCTCAGTGCAGGAGATCTCGATTCAGCCTCTCAGAGTGGGCCTGCCGTGCCATCGGTCCCAAACCTCACGCTAGCTTGTGTTTTCAGACTTCCTTCCTCACACTCCTGGCAAACAAGCCCTCCGGACTAGGAACTCCAGAACCACAACCCAGCCCAGGGTCTGCCCAAGGGAAGAAAGACGTTTCCCTGTGGGGTTCTCTCCAGAAAACCCAGATGAGGATCAACCTGCTCGGGCCTCGACCGGTACCCGAACTGGATAGGCTGCTCTGGGCACTCATGCTCTGTCTGACACAGCCTGAAGCCAGACGTCCAGACAGACAAGGAGACAGCTGGCCGCACACCCAGCACTTCGGACACGCCATGGTCTTATGCCGTCACCTCTTCCTAACCTTGGTTTTCAGATATCTGAACCTAGACATTATATCAATTCTCCACACAGCTGGGTATCACAAGCACAACACAGAACTCCTCCTTCCCCGTGGCTGTAAAGCTTGCTCTTGGCATGGAGTCACACCTTCAGGGTGGGAGAAACCTTCCTGGTCCCTGATGCCACGCCCAAACTTGAGTGCTGCTTGGGCACAAATTCACACTCTGACCCTCAGCATGAGCCCCATGTCAAAGAAAGGCCTGTCAGGGCCTGGGCCAAGAGCCCGCATATGGGGCTTGCCAAGCCCCTATGCACCCAATCCTCACCAGTGTTTGAGTTTTCCAGTCGCCCCGCCCGTACCTGGGGCTCTGCTCTGGAATCCCTTTCTTGGAGAGACACGTGAGCCAGACAACACTTTTCCACCCTTCCCACAAAATGACCCCAAACTCTTGGGAGCTGGGACAAATCCCCAGAGAGGGATACTCGTCCACAGTCCCTGAGGCCACCCCTCCAATCCACGGCTATCTCGGACACAACATCCAGAGACAAAAGCCTGAAGGAACGCCTCCCACTCGCCCTTGTTTCAGAGGCCCAGGAGCTCCCTCTCGGGCTGTACATCCGGCCTGCCATACCCTAGGCGCCACTCATAAGCTGAGTTTGTGTTTTCAGACTTCTGTGCCCTCAGCCTGGACCCACACAACCGCCAGGCTAGGGCCTCTGGAGCCACAGCGAAAGATTGTGCCTGCCCTCTCCAAGGAAATTGTGCCCAATCCATTGACCACAACCCTACAGGTTAGGGAAAAGCTCCAAGGCCCCTGAGGCCATCAATAGTGTAGGCCACCCTGGACTAAGAGGGGCTCTCTGACACCAGCGGAGCAACTATCTCCACTTAGACTCTCAGACAGTGTCCCCAGAGACAGAAGGTTGAAATGGACAGGCCCCCAGGCCCTAATCTGAACCTTAGCTTTGGTTTCCATGTGTCCGTCCTCAGAGGTCTGTTTTCGTAGACCAGCACACGGGGCTTTTCTGAGGCTCCAAACCAAACCTCTCTCGTCTCCACATGGGGAGCTTACTTACTGGGGATGTATCAAACCCTTCAGGTAGGAGAGTTCCGCAGGGCCACTGAACAACCAGCACATTCCAAGGTTTCCATGGACCCAAACGCACATTATGACGCATCCTCAGGAGAGGCCATTTCAACTCAGCCCCCTGGTTAGCGTGCCCCAGAGGCAGCAGATCAAACATATCTTGTGGCTAATGGCCAATGGGAATGCGAGGCATGCTGTACAGGGATCCATCCTTCGAACCGTGCTCTCCAGTCCTTCCGTATGGTATGTCCTGGAGCCATGCAACAGGACTCGAATGTCCCACAGAAGGAAACCTGGTGGTTTGGGGCAACCTCCAAACTCAGCGTGGGAAAACTTCCTTGGCCTCATGAGGCCCCCGCTTCATGAAGGTGCCATCATGGACACATACTCCAGCCTCAGCCAACGTCTGATCCTCAGCCTGACTTCAGATGCAGGAGATTTTGATTCAGCCTCTGCCTAGTGGGCCTGCTCTGCCCTTGGCTCCAATCCTCACTTTAGCTTGTGTTCCTAGACTTCCGTCCTCACACTCCTGGCCCACAAACCCTCCCTACTGGGAATTCTGGGGCCACAATGAAGCACTCCGCATGCCTCCCAGGAGAAAAACTTTGTCTATGGTGCTGCCCAGAAACCCCAAATGAGGATCAAACTGCTTGGCCCTCGGCAACACCCCAATTGCATAGGCTACCTTAAACACTGATGCTCTGTCGCAAATAGCCTGAGCCCAGACCTTCCAACAGACACCGACACAGCTGGCTGCACAGCCAGCACATTGGACCCGCCACTGCCTTAGGCCACCATCCATTCCCAACCTGGGTTTTCAGTCATCAGAACCTAGACCTTATCTCCAATCCCTGCACAGGGGGGAACCTGATGCACAAGTCAGAACCCCTCCTTCCCCATGGCAAGAAACCTTGCTGCTGGCAGTGAGTCAAACCTTCAGTGTAGGAGAAAACGGCATGGCCCATGAGGCCACGCCCATGTGTGAGGGCCGCCTTGGGCACAAACACACATTGTGACCCTCAGCGTGAGTACCTTATTCAAGTAACGCCTCTCAGTGATTGGACCAAGAGCCCGCATATGTGGCTTGCCATGCCCATAGGCACGCAGGACTAACTAGATGGTGTGTATTCCAGTTGAGGGAACCCACTGCTGTGCTCTAGAGTCCCTCCCTGGGGGGTCCCCTGTGGCAGAAAACAGTACTCTTCCCTTCCCACAGAATGAACCCAAACACTTGGGAGCTTGGACATTCCCCCGAGAGGAAGGCTCTTCCTCGGCCCCTGAAGCAACCCCTACCCTGAACGGCCACTGTGAACGCAACACCCAGAGACAAAAGCCTGAGCGACTGCCTCCCACTTGCCCTCCTTTGATATCCAGAGGATCTCCCCTCTCGGACTGGAGATCAGGCCTGCCATTACCTTGGCCCCTACCTGAGCCAAGTTTGCTTTTTCAGACATCTGTCCCCACAGCCCTGGCAAACACAGCCTCTAGGCTGGGTCCTCTGGAGCCATACCACAGGACCATGCCTGCTCTCTCCTGGGAAACTCTGTCCATTCCTTTGGCCACACAACTCCAGAATATGAGAAACCTCAAGGCCCCCGAGGACATACCATTACCGGGAGCCTCCCTGCACACACAGGGGCCTTCGGACACAAGCTGAGCTGCTACCTCCATGAAGGCATGCACACAGATGTCAACAGAGATAGAAGGTTGAGCCGGACAGGCCCTTAGGCCCTAATCTCAACTCTTGCTTTGTTTTCCAGGTGTCACTCCTCAGAGGCTTTGGTTCGAAGAACAGGATATGGGGCTTTCCTGAGGCACTGAACAGAACTTCTCTCGTCTCCACATGGGAAGCTTCCTTGTTGGAGCCGTGTCAAACACCTCAGGTTGGAGAATCCTGCAGAGTCCCTGAGCCACCTCCACATTCCAAGGTCTCCCAGGCCACCAAGCCACAGTAGGACTCATCTTCAGGAGAGTCCATTTCAACTCTCCCCTCTGGGTAGCTCACCCAGGAGCCCGCAGATTGAGCCTGCCTTGTCCTGACTAAAGAGTGGGAATATGAGGTGGCGTTCCCAGGCATCCATGCTTAGACACCTGCTCTCGAGTCTTTCCGTATGGGGCCTCCTGGAACCATCCAATAGCACTCGACTTTCGTGCAGAAGGAAACCTTGAGGTTTGGAGTAGTTCACAAATCCCATCGTAGGCAAACCTTCCTGGCCTCATGAGGCCCCCACACCATTCAGGAAGAGGCCATGCTGGACAAAAACTCTAGCCTGAGGCACGTCTCAGAGTTGAAATGACCTCAGTGCAGGAGATCTCGATTCAGCCTCTCAGAGTGGGCCTGCCGTGCCATCGGTCCCAAACCTCACGCTAGCTTGTGTTTTCAGACTTCCTTCCTCACACTCCTGGCAAACAAGCCCTCCGGACTAGGAACTCCAGAACCACAACCCAGCCCAGGGTCTGCCCAAGGGAAGAAAGACGTTTCCCTGTGGGGTTCTCTCCAGAAAACCCAGATGAGGATCAACCTGCTCGGGCCTCGACCGGTACCCGAACTGGATAGGCTGCTCTGGGCACTCATGCTCTGTCTGACACAGCCTGAAGCCAGACGTCCAGACAGACAAGGAGACAGCTGGCCGCACACCCAGCACTTCGGACACGCCATGGTCTTATGCCGTCACCTCTTCCTAACCTTGGTTTTCAGATATCTGAACCTAGACATTATATCAATTCTCCACACAGCTGGGTATCGCAAGCACAACACAGAACTCCTCCTTCCCCGTGGCTGTAAAGCTTGCTCTTGGCATGGAGTCACACCTTCAGGGTGGGAGAAACCTTCCTGGTCCCTGATGCCACGCCCAAACTTGAGTGCTGCTTGGGCACAAATTCACACTCTGACCCTCAGCATGAGCCCCATGTCAAAGAAAGGCCTGTCAGGGCCTGGGCCAAGAGCCCGCATATGGGGCTTGCCAAGCCCCTATGCACCCAATCCTCACCAGTGTTTGAGTTTTCCAGTCGCCCCGCCCGTACCTGGGGCTCTGCTCTGGAATCCCTTTCTTGGAGAGACACGTGAGCCAGACAACACTTTTCCACCCTTCCCACAAAATGACCCCAAACTCTTGGGAGCTGGGACAAATCCCCAGAGAGGGATACTCGTCCACAGTCCCTGAGGCCACCCCTCCAATCCACGGCTATCTCGGACACAACATCCAGAGACAAAAGCCTGAAGGAACGCCTCCCACTCGCCCTTGTTTCAGAGGCCCAGGAGCTCCCTCTCGGGCTGTACATCCGGCCTGCCATACCCTAGGCGCCACTCATAAGCTGAGTTTGTGTTTTCAGACTTCTGTGCCCTCAGCCTGGACCCACACAACCGCCAGGCTAGGGCCTCTGGAGCCACAGCAAAAGATTGTGCCTGCCCTCTCCAAGGAAATTGTGCCCAATCCATTGACCACAACCCTACAGGTTAGGGAAAAGCTCCAAGGCCCCTGAGGCCATCAATAGTGTAGGCCACCCTGGACTAAGAGGGGCTCTCTGACACCAGCGGAGCGACTATCTCCACTTAGACTCTCAGACAGTGTCCCCAGAGACAGAAGGTTGAAATGGACAGGCCCCCAGGCCCTAATCTGAACCTTAGCTTTGGTTTCCATGTGTCCGTCCTCAGAGGTCTGTTTTCGTAGACCAGCACACGGGGCTTTTCTGAGGCTCCAAACCAAACCTCTCTCGTCTCCACATGGGGAGCTTACTTACTGGGGATGTATCAAACCCTTCAGGTAGGAGAGTTCCGCAGGGCCACTGAACAACCAGCACATTCCAAGGTTTCCATGGACCCAAACGCACATTATGACGCATCCTCAGGAGAGGCCATTTCAACTCAGCCCCCTGGTTAGCGTGCCCCAGAGGCAGCAGATCAAACATATCTTGTGGCTAATGGCCAATGGGAATGCGAGGCATGCTGTACAGGGATCCATCCTTCGAACCGTGCTCTCCAGTCCTTCCGTATGGTATGTCCTGGAGCCATGCCACAGGACTCGAATGTCCCACAGAAGGAAACCTGGTGGTTTGGGGCAACCTCCAAACTCAGCGTGGGAAAACTTCCTTGGCCTCATGAGGCCCCCGCTTCATGAAGGTGCCATCATGGACACATACTCCAGCCTCAGCCAACGTCTGATCCTCAGCCTAACTTCAGATGCAGGAGATATTGATTCAGCCTCTGCCTAGTGGGCCTGCTCTGCCCTTGGCTCCAATCCTCACTTTAGCTTGTGTTCCTAGACTTCCGTCCTCACACTCCTGGCCCACAAACCCTCCCTACTGGGAATTCTGGGGCCACAATGAAGCACTCCGCCTGCCTCCCAGGAGAAAAACTTTGTCTATGGTGCTGCCCAGAAACCCCAAATGAGGATCAAACTGCTTGGCCCTCGGCAACACCCCAATTGCATAGGCTACCTTAAACACTGATGCTCTGTCGTAAATAGCCTGAGCCCAGACCTTCCAACAGACACCGACACAGCTGGCTGCACATCCAGCACATTGGAACCGCCACTGCCTTAGGCCACCATCCATTCCCAACCTGGGTTTTCAGTCATCAGAACCTAGACCTTATCTCCAATCCCTGCACAGGGGGGAACCTGATGCACAAGTCAGAACCCCTCCTTCCCCATGGCAAGAAACCTTGCTGCTGGCAGTGAGTCAAACCTTCAGTGTAGGAGAAAACGGCATGGCCCATGAGGCCACGCCCATGTGTGAGGGCCGCCTTGGGCACAAACACACATTGTGACCCTCAGCGTGAGTACCTTATTCAAGTAACGCCTCTCAGTGATTGGACCAAGAGCCCGCATATGTGGTTTGCCATGCCCATAGGCACGCAGGACTAACTAGATGGTGTGTATTCCAGTTGAGGGAACCCACTGCTGTGCTCTAGAGTCCCTCTCCTGGGGGGTCCCCTGTGGCAGAAAACAGTACTCTTCCCTTCCCACAGAATGAACCCAAACACTTGGGAGCTTGGACAATCCCCGAGAGGAAGGCTCTTCCTCGGCCCCTGAAGCAACCCCTACCCTGAACGGCCACTGTGAACGCAACACCCAGAGACAAAAGCCTGAGCGACTGCCTCCCACTTGCCCTCCTTTGATATCCAGAGGATCTCCCCTCTCGGACTGGAGATCAGGCCTGCCATTACTTTGGCCCCTACCTGAGCCAAGTTTGCTTTTTCAGACATCTGTCCCCACAGCCCTGGCAAACACAGCCTCTAGGCTGGGTCCTCTGGAGCCATACCACAGGACCATGCCTGCTCTCTCCTGGGAAACTCTGTCCATTCCTTTGGCCACACACCTCCAGAATATGAGAAACCTCAAGGCCCCTGAGGACATACCATTACCGGGAGCCTCCCTGCACACACAGGGGCCTTCGGACACAAGCTGAGCTGCTACCTCCATGAAGGCATGCACACAGATGTCAACAGAGATAGAAGGTTGAGCCCGACAGGCCCTTAGGCCCTAATCTCAACTCTTGCTTTGTTTTCCAGGTGTCACTCCTCAGAGGCTTTGGTTCGAAGAACAGGATATGGGGCTTTCCTGAGGCACTGAACAGAACTTCTCTCGTCTCCACATGGGAAGCTTCTTTGTTGGAGCCGTGTCAAACACCTCAGGTTGGAGAATCCTGCATAGTCCCTGAGCCACCTCCACATTCCAAGGTCTCCCAGTCCACCAAGCCACAGTAGGACTCATCTTCAGGAGAGTCCATTTCAACTCTCCCCTCTGGGTAGCTCACCCAGGAGCCCGCAGATTGAGCCTGCCTTGTCCTGACTAAAGAGTGGGAATATGAGGTGGCGTTCCCAGGCATCCATGCTTAGACACCTGCTCTCGAGTCTTTCCGTATGGGGCCTCCTGGAACCATCCAATAGCACTCGACTTTCGTGCAGAAGGAAACCTTGAGGTTTGGAGTAGTTCACAAATCCCATCGTAGGCAAACCTTCCTGGCCTCATGAGGCCCCCACACCATTCAGGAAGAGGCCATGCTGGACAAAAACTCTAGTCTGAGGCACGTCTCAGAGTTGAAATGACCTCAGTGCAGGAGATCTCGATTCAGCCTCTCAGAGTGGGCCTGCCGTGCCATCGGTCCCAAACCTCACGCTAGCTTGTGTTTTCAGACTTCCTTCCTCACACTCCTGGCAAACAAGCCCTCCGGACTAGGAACTCCAGAACCACAACCCAGCCCAGGGTCTGCCCAAGGGAAGAAAGACGTTTCCCTGTGGGGTTCTCTCCAGAAAACCCAGATGAGGATCAACCTGCTCGGGCCTCGACCGGTACCCGAACTGGATAGGCTGCTCTGGGCACTCATGCTCTGTCTGACACAGCCTGAAGCCAGACGTCCAGACAGACAAGGAGACAGCTGGCCGCACACCCAGCACTTCGGACACGCCATGGTCACCTCTTCCTAACCTTGGTTTTCAGATATCTGAACCTAGACATTATATCAATTCTCCACACAGCTGGGTATCGCAAGCACAACACAGAACTCCTCCTTTTCCATGGCTGTAAAGCTTGCTCTTGGCATGGAGTCACACCTTCAGGGTGGGAGAAACCTTCATGCCCCTGATGCCACGCCCAAACTTGAGTGCTGCTTGGGCACAAATTCACACTGTGACCCTCAGCATGAGCCCCATGTCAAAGAAAGGCCTGTCAGGGCCAGGGCCAAGAGCCCGCATATGGGGCTTGCCAAGCCCCTATGCACCCAATCCTCACCAGTGTTTGAGTTTTCCAGTCGCCCCACCCGTACCTGGGGCTCTGCTCTGGAATCCCTTTCTTGGAGAGACACATGAGCCAAACAACAGGACTCAACCCTTCCCACAAAACGACCCCAAACTCTTGGGAGCTGAAACAAATCCCCAGAGAGGGATACTCGTCCACAGTCCCTGAGGCCACCCCTCCAATCCACGGCTATCCCGGACACAACATCCAGAGAGAAAAGCCTGAGGGAACGCCTCCCACTCGCCCTTGTTTCAGAGGACGAGCAGCTCCCTCTCGGGCTGTACATCCGGCCTGCCATACCCTAGGCACCACTCATAAGCTGAGTTTGTGTTTTCAGACTTCTGTGCCCACAGCCTGGACCCACACAACCTCGAGGCTAGGGCCTCTAGCCACAGCGATAGATTGTGCCTGCCTCTCCTAGGAAAGTGTGCCGAATCCATTCACCACAACCCTACACCTTAGGGAAAAGATCCAAGGCCCCTGAGGCCACCCAAATTATATAGTCTAACCTGGGCACTAATGCACTGTCTGACACAACCTGAGCCAGAACCTCCTGACCAACACCCAGGCAGCTGACCGCACACTGAGCATATCAGACCCGCCATGGCCTTAGGTCGTCATCTCTTCCCAACTTCGGTGTTTCAGGCTTCAGACCAGGACCTTAACTTCAACCACTGCCCAGGGTTGAAAATGATGCAGACATCAGAGCACCTTCCCCATGGCAAGAGACCTTGTGATTGGCATGTTGTACAAAGTCAGTGTAGTTGAAACCAGTGTGGCCCATGTGTCCCCGCTCTTGCTACAGGCCACATTGGTCACTAACACACATTGTGACCCTCAGCCTGAGCCCAGTCCTCAAGTATGGCCTCTCAGTGGCTGGAAGAAGAGACAGCATATTGGGCCTGCCATGCCCCTAGGCCCCAATTTTTAACGATATTTTGAGTTGTCCCTTCACTCTTCCCCAGGGCTGTGCTTTGTAATTACTCTTTGGTTGGGTCACCTGAGGTAACAAATGTGAAAGGCGACCTCCCATTCCACAGATTGACGAAAAAGAATTGGGACTGGGACAAATCCACAGAGAGGAAGATTCGTCCATGGTCCATGAGGCCTCCCCACATCCATGGCCATCGTTGATTCACAATCCAGAGACAAAAGCCTGAGCAAGTGCCTCAGACTCGCTCTTTCTTCATATCCTGAAGAGTTCTCCTCATGGTCTGTAGATTGGGCCTGCCATACCTACGTCCCAAAACCTGAGCTGAGTTTGTATTTTCAGACTTCTGTCCTCAAAGTCCTGGGCAACACACCCTCCTGGCTGGGGCCCCTGGAGCCACACATTAGGACTGTGCCTACCCAATCCATGAGAATTCTGCCCATTCCATTGTCCAAAATCGTACAAATTAGGAGAACCCTCCAAAGTCCCCGAGGCCATCCCAATAGTGTAGATCTCCGGGGACAAACAAGGGCGGTCTAACACCACGTGAGCATCTACCCCCACTCATTCCATAGATGGATATCTCCAGAGAAGAAGATGGAACCAGACAGGGCCCTAGGCCATAATCGGATCCATTGCTTTGGTACAGGCGTGTCTCCTCAAAAGCCTGGATTCCAATACCAGCATAAGTGATTTCCTGAGGCACCCATCAGAACAAATCTCGTCTCCACAGGGAAACTTGTGCATGGGAGCTATGTCAAAAGCTTAGGAGAAACTTCAGGGTCCCGGTGCCACCCCCCATTTTAAGGCCCTCATGGACACAAACACATAGTAGGACCCATCCTCGGGAAAGTCCATTTCAACTCAGCCACCCCGGTTGTTCTCCCAGAGCCATCCGGCCTCAACTGTCTTGTTGCTAGGAGACAATTGGAATGCGAGGCGGGCTTCCCTGGCATTCATCTTTCAACGGTGCTCTGGAGTCATTCCATATGGGATTTCCTGGAGCTGCCCAACAGGTCTCAATTGTCCTGCAGAAGGAATCCTTGAAGGGGGCATCCCACAACTCCCAACGTGGGAAAACCTCCATAGCCTTGAGATTCCGCTCCGTTCATGAAGGGGCAGTCATGCACAGAAACTCCAACCTGAGCCAACGTCTGATCCTCACCGTGACTTCAGATGCTTGAGATATTGGTTCACTCTGGAGGGGGTACATGCTGTGCCCTCTGCCTGAAGCCCAAGTTTAGCTTGTGTTCTCAGACTTCTGTACTCACACTCCTGGCCCAGAAGCCCTCAAGTTTGGCAATTCCGGACTCACAATGCAGCACTCTGCCTGCCATCTATAAAAAATATCTTGCCTAAGAGCAGCCCAGGCACATCAAATGAGGATAAACCTACACGGCACTCGACTGTACCCAAATCATATAGTCAAACCTGGGCACTAATGCACTGTCTGACACAACCTGAGCCAGAACCTCCTGACCAACACCCAGGCAGCTGACCGCCCACTGATCATATCAGACCCGCCATGGCCTTATGTCGTCATCTCTTCCCAACTTCGGTTTTTCAGGCTTCAGAACCTAGACCTTATCTCCAACAACTGCCCAGGGTTGAAAATGATGCAGACATCAGAACACCTTCCTCATGGCAAGAGACATTGTGATTGGCATGTTGTCCAAAGTCCAGTGTAGTTGAAACCAGTGTGGCCCATGAGGCCCCGCCCATGCTCGCGGGCCACATTGGTCACAAACACACATTGTGACCCTCAGCCTGTGCCCAGTCCTCAAGTAAGGCCTCTCAGTGGTTGGATGAAGAGACAGCATATTGGGCCTGCCATGCCCCTAGGTCCCAATTTTTAAACATAGTTTGGGTTGTCCCTTCACTCTTCCCCAGGGCTGTGCTTTGTAATTACTCTTTGGTTGGGTCACCTGAGGTAACAAATGTGAAAGGCGACCTCCCATTCCACAGATTGACGAAAAAGAATTGGGACTGGGACAAATCCACAGAGAGGAAGATTGGTCCATGGCCCATGATGCCTCCCCACATCCATGGCCATCGTTGATTCACAATCCAGAGACAAAAGCCTGAGCAAGTGCCTCAGACTCGCTCTTTCTTCATATCCTGAAGAGTTCTCCTCATGGTCTGTAGATTGGGCCTGCCATACCTACGTCCCAAAACCTGAGCTGAGTTTGTATTTTTAGATCTGTCCTCAAAGTCCTGGGCAACACACCCTCCTGGCTTGGGCCCCTGGAGCCACACATTAGGACTGTGCCTACCCAATCCATGGGAATTCTGCCCATTCCATTGTCCAAAATCGTACAAATTAGGAGAAACCTCCAAAGTCCCCGAGGCCATCCCAATAGTGTAGATCTTCGGGGACAAACAAGGGCGGTCTAACACACATGAGCATCTACCCCCACTCATTCCATAGATGGATATCTCCAGAGAAGAAGATGGAACCAGACAGGACCCTAGGCCATAATCAGATCCATTGCTTTGGTACAGGCGTGTCTCCTCAAAAGCCTGGATTCCAATACCAGCATAAGTGATTTCCTGAGGCACCTATCAGAACAAATCTCGTCTCCACAGGGAAACTTGTGCATGGGAGCTATGTCAAAAGCTTAGGAGAAACTTCAGGGTCTCGGTGCCACCGCCCCATTCCAAGGCCCTCATGGACACAAACACACATTAGGCCCCAACCTCGGGAAAGTCCATTTCAACACAGCCGCCCCGAAAGCTCCCGCAGAGCCATCAAAACTCAACTGTCTTGTTGCTAGGAGAAAATTGGAATGCGAGGCGGGATTCCCTGGCATCGATCCTTGAACGGTGCTCTGGAGTCATTCCATATGGGATGTCCTGGAGCTGACCAACAGGTCTCAATTGTCCCGCAGAAGGAATCCTTGAAGGGGGCATCCCACAACTCCCAACGTGGGAAAACCTCCATGGCCTTGAGATTCCGCTCCGTTCATGAAGGGGCAGTCATGCACAGAAACTCCAACCCGAGCCAACGTCTGATCCTCGCCGTGACTTCAGATGCATGAAATATTGGTTCAGATCTGCAGGAGGTACCTGCCGTGCCCTCGGCCTGAAGCCCAAGTCTAGCTTGTGTTCTCAGACTTCTGTCCTCACACTCCTGGCCCAGAAGCCCTCAAGTTTGGCAATTCTGGAACCAAAGTGCAGCACTCTGCGTACCCTCTAGGAAAAATATCTTGCCTATTGAGCTCCCCAGGCAACTCAAATGAGGATAAACCTATACGGCACTCGACTGTACCCAAATCATATAGTCTAACCTGGGACTAATGCACTGACTGACACAACCTGAGCCCGAACCTCCTGACCAACACCCAGGCAGCTGACTGCACACTGAGCATATCAGACCCGCCATGGCCTTAGGTCGTCATCTCTTCCCAACTTCGGTTTTTCAGGCTTCAGAACCTAGACCTTATCTCCAACCACTGCCCAGGGTTGAAAATGATGCAGATATCAGAACACATTCCCCATGGCCAGAGACCTTGTGTTTGGCAGGTTGTCCAAAGTCCAGTGTAGTTGAAACCAGTGTGGCCCATGAGGCCCCGCCCATGCTCGCGGGCCACATTGGTCACAAACACACATTGTGACCCTCAGCATGAGCCCAGTCCTCAAGTAAGGCCTCTCAGTGGCTGGATGAAGAGACAGCATATTGGGCCTGCCATGCACCTAGGCCCCAATTTTTAACCATAGTTTGGGTTGTCCCTTCACTCTTCCCCAGGGCTCTGCTTTGGAATTCCTATTTTGTTCGGACACCTGAGGTAATAAACCTGAAAGGAGACCTCCCATCCGACAATTGAAGAAAAACTATTGGGACCTGGCCAAAACCACAGAGACGAAGATTCGTCCTTATCCCATGAGGCCTCACCACATTCTACAGACATTGTTGATACAAAATCCAGGGACAAAAGCCTGAGCAAGTGCCTCAGACTCGCTCTTTCTTCATATCCTGAGGGGTACTTCTCATGGTTTGTAGATTGGGCCTCCCATACCTACGTCCCAAAACCTTAGCTGAGTTTGTGTTTTCAGACTTCTGTCCTCAAAGTCCTGGGCCGCACACCCTCCAGGCTGGGGCCCCTGGAGCCACACATTAGGACTGTGCCTACCCAATCCATGGGAATTCTGCCCATTCCATTATCCAAAATCTCACCAATTAAGAAAATTCTCCAAAGTCCCCGAGGCCATCCCAATAGTGTAGTTCTCCAGGGACAAACAAGGGCGGTGTGACACCAGGTGAGCATCTCCCTCCACTTATTCCATAGATGGATATCACCAGAGAAGAAGATTGAACCAGACAGGACCCTAGGCCATAATCGGATCCATTGTTCTGGTTTACAGGCATGTCTCCTCAAAAGCCTGGATTCCAATACCAGCATAGGGGGTTTCCTGAGGCACCCCTCAGAACAAATCTCATCTCCACAAGGAAACTTGTGCATGGGAGGTATGTCAAAAGCTTAGGAGAATACTTCAGGGTCCCGGTGCCAACGCCCCATCAAGGCCCTCATGGACACAAACACACAATGGGCCCGATCCTAAAAGTCCATTTCAACTCAGCCACGCCGGTTGCTCCCGCAAAGCTATCCGATCTCAACTGTCTTGCTGCTAGGAGACATTTGGAATGCGAGGCCCGCTTCCCAGGCATCCACCCCGAACGGTGCTCTGGAGTCCTTCCATATGGGATATCCTGGAGCTGCCCAACAGGTCTCAATTGTCCCGCAGAAGGAATCCTTGAAGGGGGCATCCCACAACTCCCAACGTGGGAAAACCTCCATGGCCTTGAGATTCCGCTCCGTTCATGAAGGGGCAGTCATGCACAGAAACTCCAACCCGAGCCAACGTCTGATCCTCGCCGTGACTTCAGAAGCATGAGATATTCGTTCAGATCTGCAGGGGGTACCAGCCGTGCCCTCGGCCTGAAGCCCAAGTCTAGCTTCTGTTCTCAGACTTGTCCTCACACTCCTGGTCCAGAATCCCTCATGTTTGGCAATACCGGACCCACAATGCAGCACTCTGCCTGCCTCTAGAAAAAATATATTGCCTAATTAGTAGCCCAGGCACCTCAAATGAGGATAAACCTACACGGCTCTCGACTGTACCTGAATTATATCGTCTAACCTGGGTACTAATTCACTGTCTGACACAACCTGAACCCGAACCTCCGGACCAACACCCAGGCAGCTGACCGCACACTGAGCACATCAGACCCGCCATGGCCTTAGGTCGTCATCTCTTCCCAACTGCGGTTTTCAGGCTTCAGAACGTAGACCTTATCTCCAAACACTGCCCAGGGTTGAAAATGATGCAGAAATCAGAGCTCCTTCCCCATGGCAAGAGACCTTGTGATTGGCATGTTATCCAAAGTTCAGTGTAGTTGAAACCAGTGTGGCCCATGAGGCCCCGCCCATGCTCGCGGGCCACATTGGTCACAAACACACATGCTGACCCTCAGCCTGTGCCCAGTCTTTAAGTAAGGCCACTCAGTGGCTGGATGAAGAGACAGCATATTGGGTCTGCCATGCCCCTAGGCCCCAATTTATAACCATCGTTTGGGTTGTCCCTTCACTCTTCCCCAGGGCTCTGCTTTGGAATTCCTCTTTGGTTGGGACACCTGAGGTAACAAACCTGAGAGGAGACCTCCCATCCCACAGATTGATGGAAAGAAATTGGGACCGGGCCATATCCACAGAGAGGAAGATTCGTCCATGGCCCATGAGGCCTCCCCACGTTCCACGCCCATCTTTGATACAAAATCCAGAGACAAAAGCCTGAGCAAGCGCAACAGAATCGCTCTTTCTTCATATCCTGAAGAGTCCTTCTCATGGTTTGTAGATTGGCCCTGCCATACCTACGTTCCCAACCTAAGCTGAGTTTGTGTTTTCAGACTTCTGTCCTCAGATTCCTGGGCCACACACCCTACAGGCTGGGGCCCCTGGAGCCACACATTAGGACTGTGCCTACCCAATCCATGGGCATTCTGCCCATTCCATTATCCAAAATCGTACAAATTAGGAGAACTCTCCAAAGTCCCCGAGGCCATCCCAATAGTGTAGGTCTCCGGGAACAAACAAGGGCGGTCTGACACCAGCTGAGCATCTACCTCCACTCATATCATAAATGGATGTCCCCAGAGAAGAAGATGGAACCAGACAGGACCCTAGGCCATATTCGGATCCATTGCTTTGGTTTACAGACATGTCTCCTCAAAAGCCTGGATTCCAAGACCAGCATAGGGGGTTTTTTGAGGCACCCATCAGAACAAATCTCGTTTCCACAAGGAAACTTGTGCATGGGACCTATGTCAAAAGCTTAGGAGAATACTTCAGGGTCCCGGTGTCACCGCCCCATTCCAAGGCCCTCATGGACACAAACACATATTAGGCCCCAACCTCGGGAAAGTCCATTTCAACACAGCCGCCCCGATTGCTCCCGCAGAGCCATCAAAACTCAACTGTCTTGTTGCTGGGAGAAAATTGGAATGCGAGGCGGGATTCCCTGGCATCGATCCTCGAACGGTGCTCTGGAGTCATTCCATATGGGATGTCCTGGAGCTGACCAACAGGTCTCAATTGTCCCGCAGAAGGAATCCTTGAAGGGGGCATCCCACAACTCCCAACGTGGGAAAACCTCCATGGCCTTGAGATTCCGCTCTGTTCATGAAGGGGCAGTCATGCACAGAAACTCCAACCTGAGCCAACATCTGATCCTCACCGTGACTTCAGATGCTTGAGATATTGGTTCACTGTGCAGGGGGTACATGCTGTGCCCTCTGCCTGAAGCCCAAGTTTAGCTTGTGTTCTCAGACTTCTGTACTCACACTCCTGGCCCAGAAGCCCTCAAGTTTGGCAATTCCGGACTCACAATGCAGCACTCTGCCTGCCATCTATAAAAAATATCTTGCCTAAGAGCAGCCCAGGCACATCAAATGAGGATAAACCTACACGGCACTCGACTGTACCCAATCATATAGTCAAACCTGGGCACTAATGCACTGTCTGACACAACCTGAGCCAGAACCTCCTGACCAACACCCAGGCAGCTGACCGCCCACTGATCATATCAGACCCGCCATGGCCTTATGTCGTCATCTCTTCCCAACTTCGGTTTTTCAGGCTTCAGAACCTAGACCTTATCTCCAACAACTGCCCAGGGTTGAAAATGATGCAGACATCAGAACACCTTCCTCATGGCAAGAGACATTGTGATTGGCATGTTGTCCAAAGTCCAGTGTAGTTGAAACCAGTGTGGCCCATGAGGCCCCGCCCATGCTCGCGGGCCACATTGGTCACAAACACACATTGTGACCCTCAGCCTGTGCCCAGTCCTCAAGTAAGGCCTCTCAGTGGTTGGATGAAGAGACAGCATATTGGGCCTGCCATGCCCCTAGGTCCCAATTTTTAAACATAGTTTGGGTTGTCCCTTCACTCTTCCCCAGGGCTGTGCTTTGTAATTACTCTTTGGTTGGGTCACCTGAGGTAACAAATGTGAAAGGCGACCTCCCATTCCACAGATTGACGAAAAAGAATTGGGACTGGGACAAATCCACAGAGAGGAAGATTGGTCCATGGCCCATGATGCCTCCCCACATCCATGGCCATCGTTGATTCACAATCCAGAGACAAAAGCCTGAGCAAGTGCCTCAGACTCGCTCTTTCTTCATATCCTGAAGAGTTCTCCTCATGGTCTGTAGATTGGGCCTGCCATACCTACGTCCCAAAACCTGAGCTGAGTTTGTATTTTTAGATCTGTCCTCAAAGTCCTGGGCAACACACCCTCCTGGCTTGGGCCCCTGGAGCCACACATTAGGACTGTGCCTACCCAATCCATGGGAATTCTGCCCATTCCATTGTCCAAAATCGTACAAATTAGGAGAAACCTCCAAAGTCCCCGAGGCCATCCCAATAGTGTAGATCTTCGGGGACAAACAAGGGCGGTCTAACACACATGAGCATCTACCCAAACTCATTCCATAGATGGATATCTCCAGAGAAGAAGATGGAACCAGACAGGACCCTAGGCCATAATCAGATCCATTGCTTTGGTACAGGCGTGTCTCCTCAAAAGCCTGGATTCCAATACCAGCATAAGTGATTTCCTGAGGCACCTATCAGAACAAATCTCGTCTCCACAGGGAAACTTGTGCATGGGAGCTATGTCAAAAGCTTAGGAGAAACTTCAGGGTCTCGGTGCCACCGCCCCATTCCAAGGCCCTCATGGACACAAACACACATTAGGCCCCAACCTCGGGAAAGTCCATTTCAACACAGCCGCCCCGAAAGCTCCCGCAGAGCCATCAAAACTCAACTGTCTTGTTGCTAGGAGAAAATTGGAATGCGAGGCGGGATTCCCTGGCATCGATCCTTGAACGGTGCTCTGGAGTCATTCCATATGGGATGTCCTGGAGCTGACCAACAGGTCTCAATTGTCCCGCAGAAGGAATCCTTGAAGGGGGCATCCCACAACTCCCAACGTGGGAAAACCTCCATGGCCTTGAGATTCCGCTCCGTTCATGAAGGGGCAGTCATGCACAGAAACTCCAACCCGAGCCAACGTCTGATCCTCGCCGTGACTTCAGATGCATGAAATATTGGTTCAGATCTGCAGGAGGTACCTGCCGTGCCCTCGGCCTGAAGCCCAAGTCTAGCTTGTGTTCTCAGACTTCTGTCCTCACACTCCTGGCCCAGAAGCCCTCAAGTTTGGCAATTCTGGAACCAAAGTGCAGCACTCTGCCTACCCTCTAGAAAAAATATCTTGCCTATTGAGCTCCCCAGGCAACTCAAATGAGGATAAACCTATACGGCACTCGACTGTACCCAAATCATATAGTCTAACCTGGGACTAATGCACTGACTGACACAACCTGAGCCCGAACCTCCTGACCAACACCCAGGCAGCTGACCGCACACTGAGCATATCAGACCCGCCATGGCCTTAGGTCGTCATCTCTTCCCAACTTCGGTTTTTCAGGCTTCAGAACCTAGACCTTATCTCCAACCACTGCCCAGGGTTGAAAATGATGCAGATATCAGAACACATTCCCCATGGCCAGAGACCTTGTGTTTGGCAGGTTGTCCAAAGTCCAGTGTAGTTGAAACCAGTGTGGCCCATGAGGCCCCGCCCATGCTCGCGGGCCACATTGGTCACAAACACACATTGTGACCCTCAGCATGAGCCCAGTCCTCAAGTAAGGCCTCTCAGTGGCTGGATGAAGAGACAGCATATTGGGCCTGCCATGCACCTAGGCCCCAATTTTTAACCATAGTTTGGGTTGTCCCTTCACTCTTCCCCAGGGCTCTGCTTTGGAATTCCTATTTTGTTCGGACACCTGAGGTAATAAACCTGAAAGGAGACCTCCCATCCGACAATTGAAGAAAAACTATTGGGACCTGGCCAAAACCACAGAGACGAAGATTCGTCCTTATCCCATAAGGCCTCACCACATTCTACAGACATTGTTGATACAAAATCCAGGGACAAAAGCCTGAGCAAGTGCCTCAGACTCGCTCTTTCTTCATATCCTGAGGGGTACTTCTCATGGTTTGTAGATTGGGCCTCCCATACCTACGTCCCAAAACCTTAGCTGAGTTTGTGTTTTCAGACTTCTGTCCTCAAAGTCCTGGGCCGCACACCCTCCAGGCTGGGGCCCCTGGAGCCACACATTAGGACTGTGCCTACCCAATCCATGGGAATTCTGCCCATTCCATTATCCAAAATCTCACCAATTAAGAAAATTCTCCAAAGTCCCCGAGGCCATCCCAATAGTGTAGTTCTCCAGGGACAAACAAGGGCGGTGTGACACCAGGTGAGCATCTCCCTCCACTTATTCCATAGATGGATATCACCAGAGAAGAAGATTGAACCAGACAGGACCCTAGGCCATAATCGGATCCATTGTTCTGGTTTACAGGCATGTCTCCTCAAAAGCCTGGATTCCAATACCAGCATAGGGGGTTTCCTGAGCCACCCCTCAGAACAAATCTCATCTCCACAAGGAAACTTGTGCATGGGAGGTATGTCAAAAGCTTAGGAGAATACTTCAGGGTCCCGGTGCCAACGCCCCATTTCAAGGCCCTCATGGACACAAACACACAATGGGCCCGATCCTAAAAGTCCATTTCAACTCAGCCACGCCGGTTGCTCCCGCAAAGCTATCCAATCTCAACTGTCTTGCTGCTAGGAGACATTTGGAATGCGAGGCCCGCTTCCCAGGCATCCACCCCGAACGGTGCTCTGGAGTCCTTCCATATGGGATATCCTGGAGCTGCCCAACAGGTCTCAATTGTCCCGCAGAAGGAATCCTTGAAGGGGGCATCCCACAACTCCCAACGTGGGAAAACCTCCATGGCCTTGAGATTCCGCTCCGTTCATGAAGGGGCAGTCATGCACAGAAACTCCAACCCGAGCCAACGTCTGATCCTCGCCGTGACTTCAGAAGCATGAGATATTCGTTCAGATCTGCAGGGGGTACCAGCCGTGCCCTCGGCCTGAAGCCCAAGTCTAGCTTCTGTTCTCAGACTTGTCCTCACACTCCTGGTCCAGAATCCCTCATGTTTGGCAATACCGGACCCACAATGCAGCACTCTGCCTGCCTCTAGAAAAAATATATTGCCTAATGAGTAGCCCAGGCACCTCAAATGAGGATAAACCTACACGGCTCTCGACTGTACCTGAATTATATAGTCTAACCTGGGTACTAATTCACTCTCTGACACAACCTGAACCCGAACCTCCGGACCAACACCCAGGCAGCTGACCGCACACTGAGCACATCAGACCCGCCATGGCCTTAGGTCGTCATCTCTTCCCAACTGCGGTTTTCAGGCTTCAGAACGTAGACCTTATCTCCAAACACTGCCCAGGGTTGAAAATGATGCAGAAATCAGAGCTCCTTCCCCATGGCAAGAGACCTTGTGATTGGCATGTTATCCAAAGTTCAGTGTAGTTGAAACCAGTGTGGCCCATGAGGCCCCGCCCATGCTCGCGGGCCACATTGGTCACAAACACACATGCTGACCCTCAGCCTGTGCCCAGTCTTTAAGTAAGGCCACTCAGTGGCTGGATGAAGAGACAGCATATTGGGTCTGCCATGCCCCTAGGCCCCAATTTATAACCATCGTTTGGGTTGTCCCTTCACTCTTCCCCAGGGCTCTGCTTTGGAATTCCTCTTTGGTTGGGACACCTGAGGTAACAAACCTGAGAGGAGACCTCCCATCCCACAGATTGACAGAAAGAAATTGGGACCGGGCCAAATCCACAGAGAGGAAGATTCGTCCATGGCCCATGAGGCCTCCCCACGTTCCACGCCCATCTTTGATACAAAATCCAGAGACAAAAGCCTGAGCAAGCGCAACAGAATCGCTCTTTCTTCATATCCTGAAGAGTCCTTCTCATGGTTTGTAGATTGGCCCTGCCATACCTACGTTCCCAAACTAAGCTGAGTTTGTGTTTTCAGACTTCTGTCCTCAGATTCCTGGGCCACACACCCTACAGGCTGGGGCCCCTGGAGCCACACATTAGGACTGTGCCTACCCAATCCATGGGCATTCTGCCCATTCCATTATCCAAAATCGTACAAATTAGGAGAACTCTCCAAAGTCCCCGAGGCCATCCCAATAGTGTAGGTCTCCGGGAACAAACAAGGGCGGTCTGACACCAGCTGAGCATCTACCTCCACTCATATCATAAATGGATGTCCCCAGAGAAGAAGATGGAACCAGACAGGACCCTAGGCCATATTCGGATCCATTGCTTTGGTTTACAGACATGTCTCCTCAAAAGCCTGGATTCCAAGACCAGCATAGGGGGTTTTTTGAGGCACCCATCAGAACAAATCTCGTTTCCACAAGGAAACTTGTGCATGGGACCTATGTCAAAAGCTTAGGAGAATACTTCAGGGTCCCGGTGTCACCGCCCCATTCCAAGGCCCTCATGGACACAAACACATATTAGGCCCCAACCTCGGGAAAGTCCATTTCAACACAGCCGCCCCGATTGCTCCCGCAGAGCCATCAAAACTCAACTGTCTTGTTGCTGGGAGAAAATTGGAATGCGAGGCGGGATTCCCTGGCATCGATCCTCGAACGGTGCTCTGGAGTCATTACATATGGGATGTCCTGGAGCTGACCAACAGGTCTCAATTGTCCCGCAGAAGGAATCCTTGAAGGGGGCATCCCACAACTCCCAACGTGGGAAAACCTCCATGGCCTTGAGATTCCGCTCTGTTCATGAAGGGGCAGTCATGCACAGAAACTCCAACCTGAGCCAACATCTGATCCTCACCGTGACTTCAGATGCTTGAGATATTGGTTCACTGTGCAGGGGGTACATGCTGTGCCCTCTGCCTGAAGCCCAAGTTTAGCTTGTGTTCTCAGACTTCTGTACTCACACTCCTGGCCCATAAGCCCTCAAGTTTGGCAATTCCGGACTCACAATGCAGCACTCTGCCTGCCATCTATAAAAAATATCTTGCCTAAGAGCAGCCCAGGCACATCAAATGAGGATAAACCTACACGGCACTCGACTGTACCCAATCATATAGTCAAACCTGGGCACTAATGCACTGTCTGACACAACCTGAGCCAGAACCTCCTGACCAACACCCAGGCAGCTGACCGCACACTGACCATATCAGACCCGCCATGGCCTTAGGTCGTCATCTATTCCCAACTTCGGTTTTTCAGGCTTCAGAACCTAGACCTTATCTCCAACCACTGCCCAGGGTTGAAAATGATGCAGACATCAGAACACCTACCTCATGGCAAGAGACCTTGTGATTGGCATGTTGTCCAAAGTCCAGTGTAGTTGAAACCAGTGTGGCCCATGAGGCCCCGGCCATGCTCGCGGGCCACATTGGTCACAAACACACATTGTGACCCTCAGCCTGTGCCCAGTCCTCAAGTAAGGCCTCTCAGTGGTTGGATGAAGAGACAGCATATTGGGCCTGCCATGCCCCTAGGTCCCAATTTTTAACCATCGTTTGGGTTGTCCCTTCACTCTTCCCCAGGGCTCTGCTTTGGAATTCCTCTTTGGTTGGGACACCTGAGGTAACAAACCTGAGAGGAGAACTCCCATCCCACAGATTGACGGAAAGAAATTGGGACTGGGACAAATCCACACAGAGGAAGATTGGTCCATGGCCCATGAGGCCTCCACACGTTCCACGCCCATATTTGATACAAAATCCAGAGACAAAAGCCTGAGCAAGTGCCTCAGACTCGATCTTTCTTCATATCCTGAAGAGTTCTTCTCATGGTTTGTAGATTCGGCCTGCCATACGTACTTCCCCAAACGTAAGCTGAGTTTGTGTTTTCAGACTTCTGTCCTCAAATTCCTGGGCCACACTCCCTCCGGGCTGGGGCCCCTGGAGCCACACATTAGGACTGTGCCTACCCAATCCATGGGAACACTCCCATTCCATTGTCCAAAATCGTACAAATTAGGAGAACCCTCCAAATTTCCCGAGGCCATCACAATAGTGTAGGTTTCCCGGTATAAACAAGGGCGGTCTGACACCAGCTGAGCATCAACCTCCACTCATACCATAGATGGATGTCCCCAGCGAAGAAGATGGAACCATACAGGACCCTAGGCCATAATCGGATCCATTGCTTTGCTTTACAGGCATGTCTTCTCAAAAGCCTGGATTCCAGACCAGCATAGGGGATTTCCTGAGGCACCCATCAGAACAAATCTCGTTTCCACAAGGAAACTTGTGCATGGGACCTATGTCAAAAGCTTAGGAGAATACTTCAGGGTCCCGGTGCCACCGCCCCATTCCAATGCCCTCATGGAAACAAACACATATCAGGCCCCATTCTCGGGAAAGTCCATTTCAACTAGCCAACCCGGTTGCTACCGCAGAGTCTTCAGATCTCAACTGTCTTGTTGCTAGGAGACAATTGGAATGCGAGGCCCACTTCCCTGGCATCCATCCCCGAACGGTGCTCTGGAGTACTTCCATATGGGATATCCTGGAGCTGCCCAACAGGTCTCAATTGTCCCGCAGAAGGAATCCTTGAAGGGGGCATCCCACAACTCCCAACGTGGGAAAACCTCCATGGCCTTGAAATTCCGCTCCGTTCATGAAGGGGCAGTCATGCACAGAAACTCCAACCCGAGGCAAAGTCTGATCCTCGCCGTGACTTCAGATGCAAGAGATATTGTTTCAGATCTGCAGGCGGTACCTGCCGTGCCCTCGGCCTGAAGCCCAAGTCTAGCTTGTGTTCTCAGACTTCTGTCCTCATACTCCTGGCCCAGAAGCCCACAAGTTTGGCAATTCCGGACCCACAATGCAGCACCCTGCCTCCCCTCTAGAAAAAATATCTTGCCTAATGATTTGCTCAGGCACTTCAAATGAGGATAAACTTAAACGGCACTCGACTGTACCTGAATTATATAGTCTAACCTGGGCACTAATGCACTGTCTGTCACAACCTGAACCCGAAACTCCGGACCAATACCCAGGGAGCTGACCGCACACTGAGCACATCAGACCCGCCATGGCTTTAGGTCGTCATGTCTTCCCAACTGCGGTTTTCAGACTTCAGATCCTAGACCTTATATCCAACCACTGCCCAGGGTTGAAAATGATGCAGAAATCAGAGCTCCTTCCCCATGGCAAGAGACCTTGTGATTGGCATATTGTCCTAAGTTCAGTGTAGTTGAAACCAGTATGGCCCATGAGGCCCCCGCCCATGCTCGCGGGCCACATTGGTCACAAACACACATGCTGACCCTCAGCCTGTGCCCAGTCCTTAAGTAAGGCCACTCAGTGGCTGGATGAAGAGACAGCATATTGGGCCTGCCATGCCCCTAGGCCCCAATTTTTAACCATCGTTTGGGTTGTCCCTTCACTCTTCCCCAGGGCTCTGCTTTGGAATTCCTCTTTGGTTGGGACACCTGAATTAACAAACCTGAGAGGATACCTCCCATTCCACAGATTGATGGAAAGAAATTGGGACCGGGCCAAATCAACAGAGAGGAAGATTCATCCATGGCCCATGAGGCCTCCCCACATTCCACGCCCATCTTTGATACAAAATCCAGAGACAAAAGCCTGAGCAAGCGCCTCAGACTCGCTCTTTCTTCATATCCTGAAGAGTTCTTCTCATGGTTTGTAGATTGGCCCTGCCATACCTACGTTCCCAACCTAAGCTGAGTTTGTGTTTTCAGACTTCTGTCCTCAAATTTCTGGGCCACACACCCTCCAGGCTGGGGCCCCTGGAGCCACACATTAGGACTGTGCCTACCCAATCCATGGGAATTCTGCCCATTCCATTGTTCAAAATCGTACAAATTAGAAGAACCCTCCAAAGTCCCCAAGGCCATCCCAATAGTGTAGGTCTCCCGGGACAAACAAGGGCGGTCTGACACCAGCTGAGCATCTACATCCACTCATACCATAAATGGATGTCCCCAGAGAAAAAGATGGAACCAGACAGGACCCTAGGCCATAATCGGATCCATTGCTTTGGTTTACAGGCATATCTCCTCAAGAGCCTGGATTCCAAGACCAGCATAGGGGGTTTCCTGAGGCACCCATCAGAACAAAACTCGTCTCCACGAGGAAACTTGTGCATGGGACCTATGTCAAAAGCTTAGGAGAATACTTCAGGGTCCCAGTGTCACCGCTCCATTCCAAGGTCCTCATGGACACAAACATACATTAGGCCCCAACCTCGGGAAAGTCCATTTCAACACAGCCGCCCCGATTGCTTAGTCAGAGCCATAGAACTCAACTGTCTTGTTGCTAGGAGACAATTGGAATGCGAGGCTGGCTTCCCTGGCATCAGTCCTCGAACGGTGCACTGCAGTCATTCCATATGGATTGTCCTGGAGCTGACCAACAGTGCTCAATTGTCCCGCAGAAGGAATCCTTGAAGGGGGATCCCACACTCCCAACGTTGGAAAACCTCCATGGCCTTGAGATTCCGCTCCGTTCATGGAGGGACAGACATGCACAGAAACTCCAACCCGAGCCAACTTCTGATCCTCGCTGTGACTTCAGATACATGAGATATTGGTTCAGATCTGCAGGGGGTATTTGCCATACCCATTGCCCTACCCAAGGCCTGAAGCCCAAGTCTAGCTTGTGTTCTGAAACTCCTGTCCTCACACTCTTGGCCCAGAAGCCCTCAAGTTTGGCAATTCCGGACCCTCAATGCAGCAATATGAGTGCCCTCTGGGAAAAATATATTGCCTAATGATATTCCCAGGCACCTCAAATGAGGATAAACTTACACGGCACTCGACTGTACCTAAATTATATAGTCTAACCTGGGCAATAATGCACTGTCTGACACAACCTGAACCCGAAACTCTGGACCAATACCCAGGCAGCTGGCCGCACACTGAGCACATGAGCCCCGACATGGCCTTAGATCGTCATCACTTCCCAACTGTGGTTTTCAGGCTTCAGAACCTAGACGTTATCTCCAACCACGGCCCAGGGTTGAAAATGATGCAGAAATCAGAGCTCCTTCCCCATGGCAAGAGACCTTGTGATTGGCATGTTATCCAAAGTTCAGTGTAGTTGAAACCAGTGTGGCCCATGAGGCCCCGCCCATGCTCGCGGGCCACATTGGTCACAAACACACATGCTGACCCTCAGCCTGTGCCCAGTCTTTAAGTAAGGCCACTCAGTGGCTGGATGAAGAGACAGCATATTGGGTCTGCCATGCCCCTAGGCCCCAATTTATAACCATCGTTTGGGTTGTCCCTTCACTCTTCCCCAGGGCTCTGCTTTGGAATTCCTCTTTGGTTGGGACACCTGAGGTAACAAACCTGAGAGGAGACCTCCCATCCCACAGATTGACGGAACGAAATTGGGACCGGGTCAAATCCACAGAGAGGAAGATTCGTCCATGGCTCATGAGGCCTCCCCACGTTCCACACCCATCTTTGATACAAAATCCAGAGACAAAATCCTGAGCACGTGTCTCAGACTCGCTCTTTCTTCATATCCTGAGGGGTACTTCTCATGGTTTGTAGATTGGGCCTCCCATACCTACGTCCCAAAACCTTAGCTGAGTTTGTGTTTTCAGACTTCTGTCCTCAAAGTCCTGGGCCGCACACCCTCCAGGCTGGGGCCCCTGGAGCCACACATTAGGACTGTGCCTACCCAATCCATGGGAATTCTGCCCATTCCATTGTCCAAAATCTCACCAATTAAGAAAACTCTCCAAAGTCCCCGAGGCCATCCCAATAGTGTAGGTCTCCAGGGACAAACAAGGGCGGTGTGACACCAGGTGAGCATCTCCCTCCACTCATTCCATAGATGGATATCACCAGAGAAGAAGATTGAACCAGACAGGACCCTAAGCCATAATCGGATCCATTGTTTTGGTTTACAGGCATGTCTCCTCAAAAGCCTGGATTCCAATACCAGCATAGGGGGTTTCCTGAGGCACCCCTCAGAACAAATCTCATCTCCACAAGGAAACTTGTGCATGGAAGGTATGTCAAAAGCTTAGGAGAATACTTCAGGGTCCCGGTGCCAACGCCCCATTTCAAGGCCCTCATGGACACAAACACACAATGGGCCCGATCCTAAAAGTCCATTTCAACTCAGCCACGCCAGTTGCTCCCGCAGAGCTATCCGATCTCAACTGTCTTGTTGCTAGGAGACATTTGGAATGCGAGGCCCGCTTCCCAGGCATCCACCCCGAACGGTGCTCTGGAGTCCTTCCATATGGGATATCCTGGAGCTGCCCAACAGGTCTCAATTGTCCCGCAGAAGGAATCCTTGAAGGGGGCATCCCACAACTCCCAACGTGGGAAAACCTCCATGGCCTTGAGATTCCGCTCCGTTCATGAAGGGGCAGTCATGCACAGAAACTCCAACCCGAGCCAACGTCTGATCCTCGCCGTGACTTCAGAAGCATGAGATATTCGTTCAGATCTGCAGGGGGTACCAGCCGTGCCCTCGGCCTGAAGCCCAAGTCTAGCTTCTGTTCTCAGACTTGTCCTCACACTCCTGGTCCAGAATCCCTCATGTTTGGCAATACCGGACCCACAATGCAGCACTCTGCCTGCCTCTAGAAAAAATATATTGCCTAATGAGTAGCCCAGGCACCTCAAATGAGGATAAACCTACACGGCTCTCGACTGTACCTGAATTATATAGTCTAACCTGGGTACTAATTCACTGTCTGACACAACCTGAACCCGAACCTCCGGACCAACACCCAGGCAGCTGACCGCACACTGAGCACATCAGACCCGCCATGGCCTTAGGTCGTCATCTCTTCCCAACTGCGGTTTTCAGGCTTCAGAACGTAGACCTTATCTCCAAACACTGCCCAGGGTTGAAAATGATGCAGAAATCAGAGCTCCTTCCCCATGGCAAGAGACCTTGTGATTGGCATGTTATCCAAAGTTCAGTGTAGTTGAAACCAGTGTGGCCCATGAGGCCCTGCCCATGCTCGCGGGCCACATTGGTCACAAACACACATGCTGACCCTCAGCCTGTGCCCAGTCTTTAAGTAAGGCCACTCAGTGGCTGGATGAAGAGACAGCATATTGGGTCTGCCATGCCCCTAGGCCCCAATTTATAACCATCGTTTGGGTTGTCCCTTCACTCTTCCCCAGGGCTCTGCTTTGGAATTCCTCTTTGGTTGGGACACCTGAGGTAAGAAACCTGAGAGGAGACCTCCCATCCCACAGATTGACGGAAAGAAATTGGGACCGGGCCAAATCCACAGAGAGGAAGATTCGTCCATGGCCCATGAGGCCTCCCCACGTTCCACGCCCATCTTTGATACAAAATCCAGAGACAAAAGCCTGAGCAAGCGCCTCAGACTCCCTCTTTCTTCATATCCTGAAGAGTCCTTCTCATGGTTTGTAGATTGGCCCTGCCATACCTACGTTCCCAACCTAAGCTGAGTTTGTGTTTTCAGACTTCTGTCCTCAGATTCCTGGGCCACACACCCTCCAGGCTGGGGCCCCTGGAGCCACACATTAGGACTGTGCCTACCCAATCCATGGGAATTCTGCCCATTCCATTATCCAAAATCGTACAAATTAGGAGAACTCTCCAAAGTCCCCGAGGCCATCCCAATAGTGTAGGTCTCCGGGGACAAACAAGGGCGGTCTGACACCAGCTGAGCATCTACCTCCACTCATATCATAAATGGATGTCCCCAGAGAAGAAGATGGAACCAGACAGGACCCTAGGCCATATTCGGATCCATTGCTTTGGTATACAGACATGTCTCCTCAAAAGCCTGGATTCCAAGACCAGCATAGGGGGTTTTTTGAGGCACCCATCAGAACAAATCTCGTTTCCACAAGGAAACTTGTGCATGGGACCTATGTCAAAAGCTTAGGAGAATACTTCAGGGTCCCGGTGTCACCGCCCCATTCCAAGGCCCTCATGGACACAAACACACATTAGGCCCCAACCTTGGGAAAGTCCATTTCAACACAGCCGCCCCGATTGCTCCCGCAGAGCCATCAAAACTCAACTGTCTTGTTGCTGGGAGAAAATTGGAATGCGAGGCGGGATTCCCTGGCATCGATCCTCGAACGGTGCTCTGGAGTCATTCCATATGGGATGTCCTGGAGCTGACCAACAGGTCTCAATTGTCCCGCAGAAGGAATCCTTGAAGGGGGCATTCCACAACTCCCAACGTGGGAAAACCTCCATGGCCTTGAGATTCCGCTCTGTTCATGAAGGTGCAGTCATGCACAGAAACTCCAACCTGAGCCAACGTCTGATCCTCGCCGTGACTTCAGATGCATGAAATATTGGTTCAGATCTGCAGGAGGTACCTGTCGTGCCCTCGGCCTGAAGCCCAAGTCTAGCTTTTGTTCTCAGACTTCTGTCCTCACACTCCTGGCCCAGAAGCCCTCAAGTTTGGCAATTCTGGAACCAAAGTGCAGCACTCTGCCTGCCCTCTAGAAAAAATATCTTGCCTATTGAGCTCCCCAGGCACCTCAAATGAGGATAAACCTATACGGCACTCGACTGTACCCAAATCATATAGTCTAACCTGGGACTAATGCACTGACTGACACAACCTGAGCCCGAACCTCCTGACCAACACCCATGCAGCTGACCGGACACTGAGCATATCAGACCCGCCATGGCCTTAGGTCGTCATCTCTTCCCAACTTCGGTTTTTCAGGCTTCAGAACCTAGACCTTATCTCCAACCACTGCCCAGGGTTGAAAATGATGCAGATATCAGAACACATTCCCCATGGCCAGAGACCTTGTGTTTGGCAGGTTGTCCAAAGTCCAGTGTAGTTGAAACCAGTGTGGCCCATGAGGCCCCGCCCATGCTCGCGGGCCACATTGGTCACAAACACACATTGTGACCCTCAGCATGAGCCCAGTCCTCAAGTAAGGCCTCTCAGTGGCTGGATGAATAGACAGCATATTGGGCCTGCCATGCACCTAGGCCCCAATTTTTTTTTTTTTTCATTTCATTATTCGACTTTCTTTTTTTTTTTTTTTTTTAATTTTTTTTTTTTTAACTTTTTATTTTTTATAAACATATATTTTTATCCCCAGGGGTACAGGTCTGTGAATCACCAGGTTTACACACTTCACAGCACTCACCAAAGCACATACCCTCCCCAATGTCCATAATCCCACCCCCTTCTCCCAAACCCCCTCCCCCCAGCAACCCTCAGTTTGTTTTGTGAGATTAAGAGTCACTTATGTTTAGTCTCCCTCCCAATCCCATCTTGTTTCATTTTTTCTTCTTCTACCCACTTAAGCCTCCATGTTGCATAACCACTTCCTCATATCAGGGAGATCATATGATAGTTGTCTTTCTCTCCTTGACTTATTTCGCTAAGCATGATACGCTCTAGTTCCATCCATGTTGTCGCAAATGGCAAGATTTCATTTCTTTTGATGGCTGCATAGTATTCCATTGTGTATATATACCACATCTTCTTGATCCATTCATCTGTGGATGGACATCTAGGTTCTTTCCATAGTTTGGCTATTGTGGACATTGCTGCTATAAACATTCGGGTGCATGTGCCCCTTTGGATCACTACTTTTGTATCTTTAGGGTAAATACCCAATAGTGCAATTGCTGGGTCATAGGGCAGTTCTATTTTCAACATTCTGAGGAACCTCCACACTGTTTTCCAGAGTGGCTGCACCAGCTTGCATTCCCACCAACAGTGTAGGAGGGTTCCCCTTTCTCCACATCCTCGCCAGCATCTGTCATTTCCTGACTTGTTGATTTTAGCCATTCTGACTGGTGTGAGGTGATATCTCATTGTGGTTTTGATTTGTATTTCCCTGATGCCGAGTGATGTGGAGCACTTTTTCATGTGTCTGTTGGCCATCTGGATGTCTTCTTTGCAGAAATGTCTGTTCATGTCCTCTGCCCATTTCTTGATTGGATTATTTGTTCTTTGGGTGTTGAGTTTGCTAAGTTCTTTATAGATTCTGGACACTAGTCCTTTATCTGATATGTCGTTTGCAAATATCTTCTCCCATTCTGTCAGTTGTCTTTTGATTTTGTTAACTGTTTCCTTTGCTGTGCAAAAGCTTTTGATCTTGATGAAATCCCAGTAGTTCATTTTTTCCCTTGCTTCCCTTGCCTTTTGCATTGTTCCTAGGAAGATGTTGCTGCGGCAGAGGTCGAAGAGGTTGCTGCCTGTGTTCTCAAGGATTTTGATGGATTCCTTTCGCACATTGAGGTCCTTCATCCATTTTGAGTCTATTTTTGTGTGTGGTGTAAGGAAATGGTCCAATTTCATTTTTCTGCATGTGGCTGTGCAATTTTCCCAGCACCATTTATTGAAGAGGCTGTCTTTTTTCCATTGGACATTCTTTCCTGCTTTGTCGAAGATGAGTTGACCATAGATTTGAGGGTCTATTTCTGGGCTCTCTATTCTGTTCCATTGATCTATGTGTCTGTTTTTGTGCCAGTACCATGCTGTCTTGATGATGACAGCTTTGTAATAGAGCTTGAAGTCCGGAATTGTGATGCCACCAACGTTGGCTTTCTTTTTCAATATCCCTTTGGCTATTCGAGGTCTTTTCTGGTTCCATATAAATTTTAGCATTATTTGTTCCATTTCTTTGAAAAAGATGGATGGTACTTTGATAGGAATTGCATTAAATGTGTAGATTGCTTTAGGTAGCATAGACATTTTCACAATATTTATTCTTCCAATCCAGGAGCATGGAACATTTTTCCATTTCTTTGTGTCTTCCTCAATTTCTTTCATGAGTACTTTATAGTTTTCTGAGTATAGATTCTGTGTCTCTTTGGTTAGGTTTATTCCTAGGTATCTTATGGTTTTGGATGCAATTGTAAATGGGATTGACTCCTTAATATCTCTTTCTTCTGTCTTGCTGTTGGTGTAGAGAAATGCAACTGATTTCTGTGCATTGATTTTATATCCTGACACTTTACTGAATTCCTGTATAAGTTCTAGCAGTTTTGGAGTGGAGTCTTTTGGGTTTTCCACATATAGTATCATATCATCTGCGAAGAGTGATAATTTGACTTCTTCTTTGCCGATTTGGATGCCTTTAATTTCCTTTTGTTGTCTGATTGCTGAGGCTAGGACCTCTAGTACTATGTTGAATAGCAGTGGTGATAATGGACATCCCTGCCGTGTTCCTGACCTTAGCGGAAAAGCTTTCAGTTTTTCTCCATTGAGAATGATATTTGCGGTGGGTTTTTCATAGATGGCTTTGATGATATTGAGGTATGTGCCCTCTATCCCTACACTTTGAAGAGTTTTGATCAGGAAGGGATGCTGTACTTTGTCAAATGCTTTTTCAGCATCTATTGAAAGTATCATATGGTTCTTGTTCTTTCTTTTATTGATGTGTTGTATCACATTGACTGATTTGCGGATGTTGAACCAACCTTGCAGCCCTGGAATAAATCCCACTTGGTCTTGGTGAATAATCTTTTTAATGTACTGTTGAATCCTATTGGCTAGTATTTTGTTGAGTATTTTCGCATCTGTGTTCATCAAGGATATCGGTCTATAGCTCTCTTTTTTGGTGGGATCCTTGTCTGGTTTTGGGATCAAGGTGATGCTGGCCTCATAAAATGAGTTTGGAAGTTTTCCTTCCATTTCTATTTTTTGGAACAGTTTCAGGAGAATAGGAATTAGTTCTTCTTTAAATGTTTGGTAGAATTCCCCCGGGAAGCCATCTGGCCCTGGGCTTTTGTTTGTTTGGAGATTTTTAATGACTGTTTCAATCTCCTTACTGGTTATGGGTCTGTTCAGGCTTTCTATTTCTTCCTGGTTCAGTTGTGGTAGTTTATATGTTTCTAGGAATGCATCCATTTCTTCCAGATTGTCAAATTTATTGCCGTAGAGTTGCTCATAGTATGTTCTTATAATAGTTTGTATTTCTTTGGTGTTAGTTGTGATCTCTCCTCTTTCATTCATGATTTTATTTATTTGGGTCCTTTCTCTTTTCTTTTTGATAAGTCGGGCCAGGGGTTTATCAATTTTATTAATTCTTTCAAAGAACCAGCTCCTAGTTTCGTTGATTTGTTCTATTGTTTTTTTGGCTTCTATTTCATTGATTTCTGCTCTGATCTTTATGATTTCTCTTCTCCTGCTGGGCTTAGGGTTTCTTTCTTGTTCTTTCTCCAGCTCCTTTAGGTGTAGGGTTAGGTTGTGTACCTGAGACCTTTCTTGTTTCTTGAGAAAGGCTTGTACCGCTATATATTTTCCTCTCAGGACTGCCTTTATTGTGTCCCACAGATTTTGAACCGTTGTATTTTCATTATCATTTGTTTCCATGATTTTTTTCAATTCTTCTTTAATTTCCCGGTTGACCCATTCATTCTTTAGAAGGATACTGTTTAGTCTCCATGTATTTTGGTTCTTTCCAAACTTCCTTTTGTGGTTGAGTTCTAGCTTTAGAGCATTGTGGTCTGAAAATATGCAGGGAATGATCCCAATCTTTTGATACCGGTTGAGTCCTGATTTAGGACCGAGGATGTGATCTATTCTGGAGAATGTTCCATGTGCACTAGAGAAGAATGTGTATTCTGTTGCTTTGGGATGAAATGTTCTGAATATATCTGTGATGTCCATCTGGTCCAGTGTGTCGTTTAAGGCCTTTATTTCCTTGCTGATCTTTTGCTTGGATGACCTGTCCATTTCAGTGAGGGGAGTGTTAAAGTCCCCTACTATTATTGTATTGTTGTTGATGTGTTTCTTTGATTTTGTTATTAATTGGTTTATATAGTTGGCTGCTCCCACGTTGGGGGCATAGATATTTAAAATTGTTAAATCTTCTTGTTGGACAGACCCTTTGAGTATGATATAGTGTCCTTCCTCATCTCTTATTATAGTCTTTGGCTTAAAATCTAATTGATCTGATATAAGGATTGCCACTCCTGCTTTCTTCTGATGTCCATTAGCGTGGTAAATTCTTTTCCACCCCCTCACTTTAAGTCTGGAGGTGTCTTCGGGCTTAAAATGAGTTTCTTGGAGGCAACATATAGATGGGTTTTGTTTTTTTATCCATTCTGATATCCTGTGTCTTTTGACAGGGGCATTTAGCCCATTCACATTCAGGGTAACTATTGAGAGATATGAATTTAGGGCCATTGTATTGCCTGTAAGGTGACTGTTATTGTATATGGTCTCTGTTCCTTTCTGATCTACCACTTGTAGGGCTAGGCCCCAATTTTTTACCATAGTTTGGGTTGTCCCTTCACTCTTCCCCAGGGCTCCTCTTTGGAATTCCTATTTTGTTCGGACACCTGGGGTAATAAACCTGAAAGGAGACCTCCCATCCGACAATTGAAGAAAAACTATTGGGACTGGGCCAAATCCACAGAGAGTAAGATTCGTCCATATCCCATGAGGCCTCCCCACATTCTACAGCCATTGTTGATACAAAATCCAGAGACAAAAGCCTGAGCAAGTGCCTCAGACTCGCTCTTTCTTCATATCCTGAGGGGTACTTCTCATGGTTTGTAGATTGGGCCTCCCATACCTACGTCCCAAAACCTTAGCTGAGTTTGTGTTTTCAGACTTCTGTCCTCAAAGTCCTGGGCCGCACACCCTCCAGGCTGGGGCCCCTGGAGCCACACATTAGGACTGTGCCTACCCAATCCATGGGAATTCTGCCCATTCCATTGTCCAAAATCTCACCAATTAAGAAAACTCTCCAAAGTCCCCGAGGCCATCCCAATAGTGTAGGTCTCCAGGGACAAACAAGGGCGGTGTGACACCAGGTGAGCATCTCCCTCCACTCATTCCATAGATGGATATCACCAGAGAAGAAGATTGAACCAGACAGGACCCTAGGCGATAATCGGATCCATTGTTTTGGTTTACAGGCATGTCTCCTCAAAAGCCTGGATTCCAATACCAGCATAGGGGGTTTCCTGAGGCACCCCTCAGAACAAATCTCATCTCCACAAGGAAACTTGTGCATGGGAGGTATGTCAAAAGCTTAGGAGAATACTTCAGGGTCCCGGTGCCAACGCACCATTCCAAGGCCCTCATGGACACAAACACACAATGGGCCCGATCCTAAAAGTCCATTTCAACTCAGCCACGCCGGTTGCTCCCGCAAAGCTATCCGATCTCAACTGTCTTGTTGCTAGGAGACATTTGGAATGCGAGGCCCGCTTCCCAGGCATCCACCCCGAACGGTGCTCTGGAGTCCTTCCATATGGGATATCCTGGAGCTGCCCAACAGGTCTCAATTGTCCCGCAGTAGGAATCCTTGAAGGGGGCATCCCACAACTCCCAACGTGGGAAAACCTCCATGGCCTTGAGATTCCGCTCCGTTCATGAAGGGGCAGTCATGCACAGAAACTCCAACCCGAGCCAACGTCTGATCCTCGCCGTGACTTCAGAAGCATGAGATATTCGTTCAGATCTGCAGGGGGTACCAGCCGTGCCCTCGGCCTGAAGCCCAAGTCTAGCTTCTGTTCTCAGACTTGTCCTCACACTCCTGGTCCAGAATCCCTCATGTTTGGCAATACCGGACCCACAATGCAGCACTCTGCCTGCCTCTAGAAAAAATATATTGCCTAATGAGTAGCCCAGGCACCTCAAATGAGGATAAACCTACACGGCTCTCGACTGTACCTGAATTATATAGTCTAACCTGGGTACTAATTCACTGTCTGACACAACCTGAACCCGAACCTCCGGACCAACACCCAGGCAGCTGACCGCACACTGAGCACATCAGACCCGCCATGGCCTTAGGTCGTCATCTCTTCCCAACTGCGGTTTTCAGGCTTCAGAACGTAGACCTGATCTCCAAACACTGCCCAGGGTTGAAAATGATGCAGAAATCAGAGCTCCTTCCCCATGGCAAGAGACCTTGTGATTGGCATGTTATCCAAAGTTCAGTGTAGTTGAAACCAGTGTGGCCCATGAGGCCCCGCCCATGCTCGCGGGCCACATTGGTCACAAACACACATGCTGACCCTCAGCCTATGCCCAGTCTTTAAGTAAGGCCACTCAGTGGCTGGATGAAGAGACAGCATATTGGGTCTGCCATGCCCCTAGGCCCCAATTTATAACCATCGTTTGGGTTATCCCTTCACTCTTCCCCAGGGCTCTGCTTTGGAATTCCTCTTTAGTTGGGACACCTGAGGTAACAAACCTGAGAGGACACTTCCCAACCCACAGATTGACTTAAAGAAATTGGGACCAGGCCAAATCCACAGAGAGGAAGATTTGTCCATGGCCCATGAGGCCTCCCCACGTTCCACGCCCATCTTTGATACAAAATCCAGAGACAAAAGCCTGAGCAAGTGCCTCAGACTCCCTCTTTCTTCATATCCTGAAGAGTCTTTCTCATGGTTTGTAGATTGGCCCTGCCATACCTACGTTCCCAACCTAAGCTGATTTTGTGTTTTCAGACTTCTGTCCTCAGATTCCTGGGCCAAACACCCTACAGGCTGGGGCCCCTGGAGCCACACATTAGGACTGTGCCTACCCAATCCAGGGGAATTCTGCCCATTCCATTATCCAAAATCGTACAAATTAGGAGAACTCTCCAAAGTCCCCGAGGCCATCCCAATAGTGTAGGTCTCCGGGGACAAACAAGGGCGGTCTGACACCAGCTGAGCATCTACCTCCACTCATATCATAAATGGATGTCCCCAGAGAAGAAGATGGAACCAGACAGGACCCTAGGCCATATTCGGATCCATTGCTTTGGTTTACAGTCATGTCTCCTCAAAAGCCTGGATTCCAAGACCAGCATAGGGGGTTTCCTGAGGCACCCATCAGAACAAATCTCGTTTCCACAAAAAACTTGTGCATGGGACCTATGTCAAAAGCTTAGGAGAATACTTCAGGGTCCCGGTGTCACCGCCCCATTCCAAGGCCCTCATGGACACAAACACACATTAGGCCCCAACCTCGGGAAAGTCCATTTCAACACAGCCGCCCCGATTGCTCCCGCAGAGCCATCAAAACTCAACTGTCTTGTTGCTGGGAGAAAATTGGAATGCGAGGCGGGATTCCCTGGCATCGATCCTCGAACGGTGCTCTGGAGTCATTCCATATGGGATGTCCTGGAGCTGACCAACAGGTCTCAATTGTCCCGCAGAAGGAATCCTTGAAGGGGGCATTCCACAACTCCCAACGTGGGAAAACCTCCATGGCCTTGAGATTCCGCTCCGTTCATGAAGGGGCAGTCATGCACAGAAACTCCAACCCGAGCCAACGTCTGATCCTCGCCGTGACTTCAGATGCATGAAATATTGGTTCAGATATGCAGGAGGTACCTGCCGTGCCCTCGGCCTGAAGCCCAAGTCTAGCTTGTGTTCTCAGACTTCTGTCCTCACACTCCTGGCCCAGAAGCCCTCAAGTTTGGCAATTCTGGAACCAAAGTGCAGCACTCTGCCTGCCCTCTAGAAAAAATATCTTGCCTATTGAGCTCCCCAGGAACCTCAAATGAGGATAAACCTATACGGCACTCGACTGTACCCAAATCATATAGTCTAACCTGGGACTAATGCACTGACTGACACAACCTGAGCCCGAACCTCCTGACCAACACCCAGGCAGCTGACCGCACACTGAGCATATCAGACCCGCCATGGCCTTAGGTCTTCATCTCTTCCCATCTTCGGTTTTTCAGGCTTCAGAACCTAGACCTTATCTCCAACCACTGCCCAGGGTTGAAAATGATGCAGATATCAGAACACATTCCCCATGGCCAGAGACCTTGTGTTTGGCAGGTTGTCCAAAGTCCAGTGTAGTTGAAACCAGTGTGGCCCATGAGGCCCCGCCCATGCTCGCGGGCCACATTGGTCACAAACACACATTGTGACCCTCAGCATGAGCCCAGTCCTCAAGTAAGGCCTCTCAGTGGCTGGATGAAGAGACAGCATATTGGGCCTGCCATGCACCTAGGCCCCAATTTTTAACCATAGTTTGGGTTGTCCCTTCACTCTTCCCCAGGGCTCTGCTTTGGAATTCCTATTTGTTCGGACAACTGAGGTAATAAACCTGAAAGGAGACCTCCCATCCGACAATTGAAGAAAAACTATTGGGACCGCCCAAATCCACAGAGAGGAAGATTCGTCCATATCCCATGAGGCCTCCCCACATTCTACAGCCATTGTTGATACAAAAGCCTGAGCAAGTGCCTCAGACTCGCTCTTTCTTCATATCCTGAGGGGTACTTCTCATGGTTTGTAGATTGGGCCTCCCATACCTACGTCCCAAAACCTTAGCTGAGTTTGTGTTTTCAGACTTCTGTCCTCAAAGTCCTGGGCCGCACACCCTCCAGGCTGGGGCCCCTGGAGCCACACATTAGGACTGTGCCTACCCAATCCATGGGAATTCTGCCCATTCCATTGTCCAAAATCTCACCAATTAAGAAAACTCTCCAAAGTCCCCGAGGCCATCCCAATAGTGTAGGTCTCCAGGGACAAACAAGGGCGGTGTGACACCAGGTGAGCATCTCCCTCCACTCATTCCATAGATGGATATCACCAGAGAAGAAGATTGAACCAGACAGGACCCTAGGCCATAATCGGATCCATTGTTTTGGTTTACAGGCATGTCTCCTCAAAAGCCTGGATTCCAATACCAGCATAGGGGGTTTCCTGAGGCACCCCTCAGAACAAATCTCACTCCACAAGGAAACTTGTGCATGGGAGGTATGTCAAAAGCTTAGGAGAATACTTCAGGGTCCCGGTGCCAACGCCCCATTCCAAGGCCCTCATGGACACAAACACACAATGGGCCCGATCCTAAAAGTCCATTTCAACTCAGCCACGCCGGTTGCTCCCGCAGAGCTATCCGATCTCAACTGTCTTGTTGCTAGGAGACATTTGGAATGCGAGGCCCGCTTCCCAGGCATCCACCCCGAACGGTGCCGTGGAGTCCTTCCATATGGGATATCCTGGAGCTACCCAACAGGTCTCAATAGTCCCGCAGAAGGAATCCTTGAAGGGGGATCCCACAACTCCCAACGTGGGAAAACCTCCATGGCCTTGAGATTCCGCTCCGTTCATGAAGGGGCAGTCATGCACAGAAACTCCAACCCGAGCCAACGTCTGATCCTCGCCGTGACTTCAGATGCATGAAATATTGGTTCAGATCTGCAGGAGGTACCTGCCGTGCCCTCGGCCTGAAGCCCAAGTCTAGCTTGTGTTCTCAGACTTCTGTCCTCACACTCCTGGCCCAGAAGCCCTCAAGTTTGGCAATTCTGGAACCAAAGAGCAGCACTCTGCCTGCCCTCTAGAAAAAATATCTTGCCTATTGAGCTCCCCAGGCACCTCAAATGAGGATAAACCTATACAGCACTCGACTGTACCCAAATCATATAGTCTAACCTGGGACTAATGCACTGACTGACACAACCTGAGCCCGAACCTGCCGACCAACACCCAGGCAGCTGACCGCACACTGAGCATATCAGACCCGCCATGGCCTTAGGTCGTCATCTCTTCCCAACTTCGGTTTTTCAGGCTTCAGAACCTAGACCTTATCTCCAACCACTGCCCAGGGTTGAAAATGATGCAGATATCAGAACACATTCCCCATGGCAAGAGACCTTGTGTTTGGCAGGTTGTCCAAAGTCCAGTGTAGTTGAAACCAGTGTGGCCCATGAGGCCCCGCCCATGCTCGCGGGCCACATTGGTCACAAACACACATTGTGACCCTCAGCATGAGCCCAGTCCTCAAGTAAGGCCTCTCAGTGGCTGGATGAAGAGACAGCATATTGGGCCTGCCATGCACCTAGGCCCCAATTTTTAACCATAGTTTGGGTTGTCCCTTCACTCTTCCCCAGGGCTCTGCTTTGGAATTCCTATTTTGTTCGGACACCTGAGGTAATAAACCTGAAAGGAGACCTCCCATCCGACAATTGAAGAAAAACTATTGGGACTGGGCCAAATCCACAGAGAGGAAGATTCGTCCATATCCCATGAGGCCTCCTCACATTCTACAGCCATTTTTGATACAAAATCCAGAGACAAAAGCCTGAGCAAGTGCCTCAGACTCGCTCTTTCTTCATATCCTGAGGGGTACTTCTCATGGTTTGTAGATTGGGCCTCCCATACCTACGTCCCAAAACCTTAGCTGAGTTTGTGTTTTCAGACTTCTGTCCTCAAAGTCCTGGGCCGCACACCCTCCAGGCTGGGGCCCCTGGAGCCACACATTAGGACTGTGCCTACCCAATCCATGGGAATTCTGCCCATTCCATTGTCCAAAATCTCACCAATTAAGAAAACTCTCCAAAGTCCCCGAGGCCATCCCAATAGTGTAGGTCTCCAGGGACAAACAAGGGCGGTGTGACACCAGGTGAGCATCTCCCTCCACTCATTCCATAGATGGATATCACCAGAGAAGAAGATTGAACCAGACAGGACCCTAGGCCATAATCGGATCCATTGTTTTGGTTTACAGGCATGTCTCCTCAAAAGCGTGGAATCCAATACCAGCATAGGGGGTTTCCTGAAGCACCCCTCAGAACAAATCTCATCTCCACAAGGAAACTTGTGCATGGGAGTTATGTCAAAAGCTTAGGAGAATACTTCAGGGTCCCGGTGCCAACGCCCCATTCCAAGGCCCTCATGGACACAAACACACAATGGGCCCGACCCTAAAAGTCCATTTCAACTCAGCCACGCCGGTTGCTCCCGCAGAGCTATCCGATCTCTACTGTCTTGTTGCTAGGAGACATTTGGAATGCGAGGCCCGCTTCCCAGGCATCCACCCCGAACGGTGCTCTGGAGTCCTTCCATATGGGATATCCTGGAGCTGCCCAACAGGTCTCAATTGTCCCGCAGTAAAAATCCTTGAAGGGGGCATCCCACAACTCCCAACGTGGGAAAACCTCCATGGCCTTGAGATTCCGCTCCGTTCATGAAGGGGCAGTCATGCACAGAAACTCCAACCCGAGCCAACGTCTGATCCTCGCCGTGACTTCAGAAGCATGAGATATTCGTTCAGATCTGCAGGGGGTACCAGCCGTGCCCTCGGCCTGAAGCCCAAGTCTAGCTTCTGTTCTCAGACTTGTCCTCACATTCCTGGTCCAGAATCCCTCATGTTTGGCAATACCGGACCCACAATGCAGCACTCTGCCTGCCTCTAGAAAAAATATATTGCCTAATGAGTAGCCCAGGCACCTCAAATGAGGATAAACCTACACGGCTCTCGACTGTACCTGAATTATATAGTCTAACCTGGGTACTAATTCACTGTCTGACACAACCTGAACCCGAACCTCCGGACCAACACCCAGGCAGCTGACCGCACACTGAGCACATCAGACCCGCCATGGCCTTAGGTCGTCATCTCTTCCCAACTGCGGTTTTCAGGCTTCAGAACGTAGACCTTATCTCCAAACACTGCCCAGGGTTGAAAATGATGCAGAAATCAGAGCTCCTTCCCCATGGCAAGAGACCTTGTGATTGGCATGTTATCCAAAGTTCAGTGTAGTTGAAACCAGTGTGGCCCATGAGGCCCCGCCCATGCTCGCGGGCCACATTGGTCACAAACACACATGCTGACCCTCAGCCTGTGCCCAGTCTTTAAGTAAGGCCACTCAGTGGCTGGATGAAGAGACAGCATATTGGGTCTGCCATGCCCCTAGGCCCCAATTTATAACCATCGTTTGGGTTATCCCTTCACTCTTCCCCAGGGCTCTGCTTTGGAATTCCTCTTTGTTGGGACACCTGAGGTAACAAACCTGAGAGGACACTTCCCAACACACAGATTGACGTAAAGGAATTGGGACCAGGCCAAATCCACAGAGAGGAAGATTTGTCCATGGCCCATGAGGCCTCCCCACGTTCCACGCCCATCTTTGATACAAAATCCAGAGACAAAAGCCTGAGCAAGCGCCTCAGACTCTCTCTTTCTTCATATCCTGAAGAGTCCTTCTCATGGTTTGTAGATTGGCCCTGCCATACCTACGTTCCCAACCTAAGCTGAGTTTGTGTTTTCTGACTTCTGTCCTCAGATTCCTGGGCCACACACCCTACAGGCTGGGGCCCCTGGAGCCACACATTCGGACTGTGCCTACCCAATCCATGGGAATTCTGCCCATTCCATTATCCAAAATCGTACAAATTAGGAGAACTCTCCAAAGTCCCCGAGGCCATCCCAATAGTATAGGTCTCCGGGGACAAACAAGGGCGGTCTGACACCAGCTGAGCATCTACCTCCACTCATATCATAAATGGATGTCCCCAGAGAAGAAGATGGAACCAGACAGGACCCTAGGCCATATTCGGATCCATTGCTTTGGTTTACAGTCATGTCTCCTCAAAAGCCTGGATTCCAAGACCAGCATAGGGGGTTTCCTGAGGCACCCATCAGAACAAATCTCGTTTCCACAAGGAAACTTGTGCATGGGACCTATGTCAAAAGCTTAGGAGAATACTTCAGGGTCCCGGTGTCACCGCCCCATTCCAAGGCCCTCATGGACACAAACACACATTAGGCCCCAACCTCGGGAAAGTCCATTTCAACACAGCTGCCCCGATTGCTCCCGCAGAGCCATCAAAACTCAACTGTCTTGTTGCTGGGAGAAAATTGGAATGCGAGGCGGGATTCCCTGGCATCGATCCTCGAACGGTGCTCTGGAGTCATTCCATATGGGATGTCCTGGAGCTGACCAACAGGTCTCAATTGTCCCGCAGAAGGAATCCTTGAAGGGGGCATTCCACAACTCCCAACGTGGGAAAACCTCCATGGCCTTGAGATTCCGCTCCGTTCATGAAGGGGCAGTCATGCACAGAAACTCCAACCCGAGCCAACGTCTGATCCTCGCCGTGACTTCAGATGCATGAAATATTGGTTCAGATCTGCAGGAGGTACCTGCCGTGCCCTCGGCCTGAAGCCCAAGTCTAGCTTGTGTTCTCAGACTTCTGTCCTCACACTCCTGGCCCAGAAGCCCTCAAGTTTGGCAATTCTGGAACCAAAGTGCAGCACTCTGCCTGCCCTATAGAAAAAATATCTTGCCTATTGAACTCCCCAGGCACCTCAAATGAGGATAAACCTATACGGCACTCGACTGTACCCAAATCATATAGTCTAACCTGGGACTAATGCACTGACTGACACAACCTGAGCCTGAACCTCCTGACCAACACCCAGGCAGCTGACCGCACACTGAGCATATCAGACCCGCCATGGCCTTAGGTCGTCATCTCTTCCCAACTTCGGTTTTTCAGGCTTCAGAACCTAGACCTTATCTCCAACCACTGCCCAGGGTTGAAAATGATGCAGATATCAGAACACATTCCCCATGGCCAGAGACCTTGTGTTTGGCAGGTTGTCCAAAGTCCAGTGTAGTTGAAACCAGTGTGGCCCATGAGGCCCCGCCCATGCTCGCGGGCCACATTGGTCACAAACACACATTGTGACCCTCAGCATGTGCCCAGTCCTCAAGTAAGGCCTCTCAGTGGCTGGATGAAGAGACAGCATATTGGGCCTGCCATGCACCTAGGCCCCAATTTTTAACCATAGTTTGGGTTGTCCCTTCACTCTTCCCCAGGGCTCTGCTTTGGAATTCCTATTTTGTTCGGACACCTGAGGTAATAAACCTGAAAGGAGACCTCCCATCCGACAATTGAAGAAAAACTATTGGGACCGCCCAAATCCACAGAGAGGAAGATTCGTCCATATCCCATGAAGCCTCCCCACATTCTACAGCCATTGTTGATACAAAAGCCTGAGCAAGTGCCTCAGACTCGCTCTTTCTTCATATCCTGAGGGGTACTTCTCATGGTTTGTAGATTGGGCCTCCCATACCTACGTCCCAAAACCTTAGCTGAGTTTGTGTTTTCAGACTTCTGTCCTCAAAGTCCTGGGCCGCACACCCTCCAGGCTGGGGCCCCTGGAGCCACACATTAGGACTTTGCCTACCCAATCCATGGGAATTCTGCCCATTCCATTGTCCAAAATCTCACCAATTAAGAAAACTCTCCAAAGTCCCCGAGGCCATCCCAATAGTGTAGGTCTCCAGGGACAAACAAAGGCGGTGTGACACCAGGTGAGCATCTCCCTCCACTCATTCCATAGATGGATATCACCAGAGAAGAAGATTGAACCAGACAGGACCTTAGGCCATAATCGGATCCATTGTTTTGGTTTACAGGCATGTCTCCTCAAAAGCCTGGATTCCAATACCAGCATAGGGGGTTTCCTGAGGCACCCCTCAGACCAAATCTCATCTCCACAAGGAAACTTGTGCATGGGAGGTATGTCAATAGCTTAGGAGAATTCTTCAGGGTCCCGGTGCAAACGCCCCATTCCAAGGCCCTCATGGACACAAACACACAATGGGCCCGATCCTTAAAGTCCATTTCAACTGAGCCACGCCGGTTGCTCCCGCAGAGCTATCCGATCTCAACTGTCTTGTTGCTAGGAGACATTTGGAATGCGAGGCCCGCTTCCCAGGCATCCACCCCGAACGGTGCTCTGGAGTCCTTCCATATGGGATATCCTGGAGCTGCCCAACAGGTCTCAATTGTCCCGCAGAAGGAATCCTTGAAGGGGGCATCCCACAACTCCCAACGTGGGAAAACCTCCATGGCCTTGAGATTCCGCTCCGTTCATGAAGGGGCAGTCATGCACAGAAACTCCAACCCGAGCCAACGTCTGATCCTCGCCGTGACTTCAGAAGCATGAGATATTCGTTCAGATCTGCAGGGGGTTCCAGCCGTGCCCTCGGTCTGAAGCCCAAGTCTAGCTTCTGTTCTCAGACTTGTCCTCACATTCCTGGTCCAGAATCCCTCATGTTTGGCAATACCGGACCCACAATGCAGCACTCTGCCTGCCTCTAGAAAAAATATATTGCCTAATGAGTAGCCCAGGCACCTCAAATGAGGATAAACCTACACGGCTCTCGACTGTACCTGAATTATATCGTCTAACCTGGGTACTAATTCACTGTCTGACACAACCTGAACCCGAACCTCCGGACCAACACCCAGGCAGCTGACCGCACACTGAGCACATCAGACCCGCCATGGCCTTAGGTCGTCATCTCTTCCCAACTGCGGTTTTCAGGCTTCAGAACGTAGACCTGATCTCCAAACACTGCCCAGGGTTGAAAATGATGCAGAAATCAGAGCTCCTTCCCCATGGCAAGAGACCTTGTGATTGGCATGTTATCCAAAGTTCAGTGTAGTTGAAACCAGTGTGGCCCATGAGGCCCCGGCCATGCTCGCGGGCCACATTGGTCACAAACACACATGCTGACCCTCAGCCTGTGCCCAGTCTTTAAGTAAGGCCACTCAGTGGCTGGATGAAGAGACAGCATATTGGGTCTGCCATGCCCCTAGGCCCCAATTTATAACCATCGTTTGGGTTATCCCTTCACTCTTCCCCAGGGCTCTGCTTTGGAATTCCTCTTTATTTGGGACACCTGAGGTAACAAACCTGTGAGGACACTTCCCAACCCACAGATTGAAGTAAAGGAATTGGGACCAGGCCAAATCCACAGAGAGGAAGATTTGTCCATGGCCCATGAGGCCTCCCCACGTTCCACGCCCATCTTTGATACAAAATCCAGAGACAAAAGCCTGAGCAAGCGCCTCAGACTCCCTCTTTCTTCATATCCTGAAGAGTCCTTCTCATGGTTTGTAGATTGGCCCTGCCATACCTACGTTCCCAACCTAAGCTGAGTTTGTGTTTTCAGACTTCTGTCCTCAGATTCCTGGGCCACACACCCTACAGGCTGGGGCCCCTGGAGCCACACATTAGGACTGTGCCTACCCAATCCATGGGAATTCTGCCCATTCCATTATCCAAAATCGTACAAATTAGGAGAACTCTCCAAAGTCCCCGAGGCCATCCCAATAGTGTAGGTCTCCGGGGACAAACAAGGGCGGTCTGACACCAGCTGAGCATCTACCTCCACTCATATCATAAATGGATGTCCCCAGAGAAGAAGATGGAACCAGACAGGACCCTAGGCCATATTCGGATCCATTGCTTTGGTTTACAGTCATGTCTCCTCAAAAGCCTGGATTCCAAGACCAGCATAGGGGGTTTCCTGAGGCACCCCTCAGAACAAATCTCGTTTCCACAAGGAAACTTGTGCATGGGACCTATGTCAAAAGCTTAGGAGAATACTTCAGGGTCCCGGTGTCACCGCCCCATTCCAAGGCCCTCATGGACACAAACACACATTAGGCCCCAACCTCGGGAAAGTCCATTTCAACACAGCCGCCCCGATTGCTCCCGCAGAGCCATCAAAACTCAACTGTCTTGTTGCTGGGAGAAAATTGGAATGCGAGGCGGGATTCCCTGGCATCGATCCTCAAACGGTGCTCTGGAGTCATTCCATATGGGATGTCCTGGAGCTGACCAACAGGTCTCAATTGTCCCGCAGAAGGAATCCTTGAAGGGGGCATTCCACAACTCCCAACGTGGGAAAACCTCCATGGCCTTGAGAGTCCGCTCCGTTCATGAAGGGGCAGTCATGCACAGAAACTCCAACCCGAGCCAACGTCTGATCCTCGCCGTGACTTCCGATGCATGAAATATTGGTTCAGATCTGCAGGAGGTACCTGCCGTGCCCTCGGCCTGAAGCCCAAGTCTAGCTTGTGTTCTCAGACTTCTGTCCTCACACTCCTGGCCCAGAAGCCCTCAAGTATGGCAATTCTGGAACCAAAGTGCAGCACTCTGCCTGCCCTCTAGAAAAAATATCTTGCCTATTGAGCTCCCCAGGCACCTCAAATGAGGATAAACCTATACGGCACTCGACTGTACCCAAATCATATAGTCTAACCTGGGACTAATGCACTGACTGACACAACCTGAGCCCGAACCTCCTGACCAACACCCAGGCAGCTGACCGCACACTGAGCATATCAGACCCGCCATGGCCTTAGGTCGTCATCTCTTCCCATCTTCGGTTTTTCAGGCTTCAGAACCTAGACCTTATCTCAAACCACTGCCCAGGGTTGAAAATGATGCAGATATCAGAACACATTCCCCATGGCCAGAGACCTTGTGTTTGGCAGGTTGTCCAAAGTCCAGTGTAGTTGAAACCAGTGTGGCCCATGAGGCCCCGCCCATGCTCGCGGGCCACATTGGTCACAAACACACATTGTGACCCACAGCATGAGCCCAGTCCTCAAGTAAGGCCTCTCAGTGGCTGGATGAAGAGACAGCATATTGGGCCTGCCATGCACCTAGGCCCCAATTTTTAACCATAGTTTGGGTTGTGCCTTCACTCTTCCCCAGGGCTCTGCTTTGGAATTCCTATTTTGTTCGGACACCTGAGGTAATAAACCTGAAAGGAGACCTCCCATCCGACAATTGAAGAAAAACTATTGGGACTGGGCCAAATCCACAGAGAGGAAGATTCGTCCATATCCCATGAGGCCTCCCCACATTCTACAGCCATTGTTGATACAAAAGCCTGAGCAAGTGCCTCAGACTCGCTCTTTCTTCATATCCTGAGGGGTACTTCTCATGGTTTGTAGATTGGGCCTCCCATACCTACGTCCCTAAACCTTAGCTGAGTTTGTGTTTTCAGACTTCTGTCCTCAAAGTCCTGGGCCGCACACCCTCCAGGCTGGGGCCCCTGGAGCCTCACATTAGGACTGTGCCTACCCAATCCATGGGAATTCTGCCCATTCCATTGTCCAAAATCTCACCAATTAAGAAAACTCTCCAAAGTCCCCGAGGCCATCCCAATAGTGTAGGTCTCCAGGGACAAACAAGGGCGGTGTGACACCAGGTGAGCATCTCCCTCCACTCATTCCATAGATGGATATCACCAGAGAAGAAGATTGAACCAGACAGGACCCTAGGCCATAATCGGATCCATTGTTTTGGTTTACAGGCATGTCTCCTCAAAAGCCTGGATTCCAATACCAGCATAGGGGGTTTCCTGAGGCACCCCTCAGAACAAATCTCATCTCCACAAGGAAACTTGTGCATGGGAGGTATGTCAAAAGCTTAGGAGAATACTTCAGGGTCCCGGTGCCAACGCACCATTCCAAGGCCCTCATGTACACAAACACACAATGGGCCCGATCCTAAAAGTCCATTTCAACTCAGCCACGCTGGTTGCTCCCGCAGAGCTATCCGATCTCAACTGTCTTGTTGATAGGAGACATTTGGAATGCGAGGCCCGCTTCCCAGGCATCCACCCCGAACGGTGCTCTGGTATCCTTCCATATGGGATATCCTGGAGCTGCCCAACAGGTCTCAATTGTCCCGCAGAAGGAATCCTTGAAGGGGGCATCCCACAACTCCCAACGTGGGAAAACCTCCATGGCCTTGAGATTCCGCTCCGTTCATGAAGGGGCAGTCATGCACAGAAACTCCAACCCGAGCCAACGTCTGATCCTCGCCGTGACTTCAGAAGCATGAGATATTCGTTCAGATCTGCAGGGGGTTCCAGCCGTGCCCTCGGTCTGAAGCCCAAGTCTAGCTTCTGTTCTCAGACTTGTCCTCACACTCCTGGTCCAGAATCCCTCATGTTTGGCAATACCGGACCCACAATGCAGCACTCTGCCTGCCTCTAGAAAAAATATATTTCCTAATGAGTAGCCCAGGCACCTCAAATGAGGATAAACCTACACGGCTCTCGACTGTACCTGAATTATATCGTCTAACCTGGGTACTAATTCACTGTCTGACACAACCTGAACCCGAACCTCCGGACCAACACCCAGGCAGCTGACCGCACACTGAGCACATCAGACCCGCCATGGCCTTAGGTCGTCATCTCTTCCCAACTGCGGTTTTCAGGCTTCAGAACGTAGACCTGATCTCCAAACACTGCCCAGGGTTGAAAATGATGCAGAAATCAGAGCTCCTTCCCCATGGCAAGAGACCTTGTGATTGGCATGTTATCCAAAGTTCAGTGTAGTTGAAACCAGTGTGGCCCATGAGGCCCCGCCCAAGCTCGCGGGCCACATTGGTCACAAACACACATGCTGACCCTCAGCCTGTGCCCAGTCTTTAAGTAAGGCCACTCAGTGGCTGGATGAAGAGACAGCATATTGGGTCTGCCATGCCTTTAGGCCCCAATTTATAACCAACGTTTGGGTTGTCCCTTCACTCTTCCCCAGGGCTCTGCTTTGGAATTCCTCTTTAGTTGGGACACCTGAGGTAACAAACCTGAGAGGAGACCTCCCATCCCACAGATTGATGGAAAGAAATTGGGACCGGGCCAAATCCACAGAGAGGAAGATTCGTCCATGGCCCATGAGGCCTCCCCACGTTCCACGCCCATCTTTGATACAAAAATCCAGAGACAAAAGCCTGAGCAACAGCCTCAGACTCGCTCTTTCTTCATATCCGAAGAGTGCTTCTCATGGTTTGTAGATTGGCCCTGCCATACCTACGTTCCCAACCTAAGCTGAGTTTGTGTTTTCAGACTTCTGTCCTCAGATTCCTGGGCCACACACCCTACAGGCTGGGGCCCCTGGAGCCACACATTAGGACTGTGCCTACCCTATCTATGGGAATTCTGCCCATTCCATTATCCAAAATCGTACAAATTAGGAGAACTCTCCAAAGTCCCCGAGGCCATCGCAATAGTGTAGGTCTCCGGGGACAAACAAGGGCAGTCTGACACCAGCTGAGCATCTACCTCCACTCATATAATAAATGGATGTCCCCAGAGAAGAAGATGGAACCAGACATGACCCTAGGCCATATTCGGATCCATTGCTTTGGTTTACAGACATGTCTCCTCAAAAGCCTGGATTCCAAGACCAGCATACGGGTTTTCCTGAGGCACCCCTCAGAACAAATCTCGTTTCCACAAGGAAACTTGTGCATGGGACCTATGTCAAAAGCTTAGGAGAATACTTCAGGGTCCCGGTGTCACCGCCCCATTCCAAGGCCCTCATGGACACAAACACACATTAGGCCCCAACCTCGGGAAAGTCCATTTCAACACAGCCGCCCCGATTGCTCCCGCAGAGCCATCAAAACTCAACTGTCTTGTTGCTGGGAGAAAATTGGAATGCGAGGCGGGATTCCCTGGCATCGATCCTCGAACGGTGCTCTGGAGTCATTCCATATGGGATGTCCTGGAGCTGACCAACAGGTCTCAATTGTCCCGCAGAAGGAATCCTTGAAGGGGGCATCCCACAACTCCCAACGTGGGAAAACCTCCATGGCCTTGAGATTCCGCTCCGTTCATGAAGGGGCAGTCATGCACAGAAACTCCAACCCGAGCCAACGTCTGATCCTCGCCGTGACTTCAGATGCATGAAATATTGGTTCAGATCTGCAGGAGGTACCTGCCGTGCCCTCGGCCTGAAGCCCAAGTCTAGCTTGTGTTCTCAGACTTCTGTCCTCACACTCCTGGCCCAGAAGCCCTCAAGTATGGCAATTCTGGAACCAAAGTGCAGCACTCTGCCTGCCCTCTAGAAAAAATATCTTGCCTATTGAGCTCCCCAGGCACCTCAAATGAGGATAAACCTATACGGCACTCGACTGTACCCAAATCATATAGTCTAACCTGGGACTAATGCACTGACTGACACAACCTGAGCCCGAACCTCCTGACCAACACCCAGGCAGCTGACCGCACACTGAGCATATCAGACCCGCCATGGCCTTAGGTCGTCATCTCTTCCCATCTTCGGTTTTTCAGGCTTCAGAACCTAGACCTTATCTCCAACCACTGCCCAGGGTTGAAAATGATGCAGATATCAGAACACATTCCCCATGGCCAGAGACCTTGTGTTTGGCAGGTTGTCCAAAGACCAGTGTAGTTGAAACCAGTGTGGCCCATGAGGCCCCGCCCATGCTCGCGGGCCACATTGGTCACAAACACACATTGTGACCCACAGCATGAGCCCAGTCCTCAAGTAAGGCCTCTCAGTGGCTGGATGAAGAGACAGCATATTGGGCCTGCCATGCACCTAGGCCCCAATTTTTAACCATAGTTTGGGTTGTGCCTTCACTCTTCCCCAGGGCTCTGCTTTGGAATTCCTATTTTGTTCGGACACCTGAGGTAATAAACCTGAAAGGAGACCTCCCATCCGACAATTGAAGAAAAACTATTGGGACTGGGCCAAATCCACAGAGAGGAAGATTCGTCCATATCCCATGAGGCCTCCCCACATTCTACAGCCATTGTTGATACAAAAGCCTGAGCAAGTGCCTCAGACTCGCTCTTTCTTCATATCCTGAGGGGTACTTCTCATGGTTTGTAGATTGGGCCTCCCATACCTACGTCCCTAAACCTTAGCTGAGTTTGTGTTTTCAGACTTCTGTCCTCAAAGTCCTGGGCCGCACACCCTCCAGGCTGGGGCCCCTGGAGCCTCACATTAGGACTGTGCCTACCCAATCCATGGGAATTCTGCCCATTCCATTGTCCAAAATCTCACCAATTAAGAAAACTCTCCAAAGTCCCCGAGGCCATCCCAATAGTGTAGGTCTCCAGGGACAAACAAGGGCGGTGTGACACCAGGTGAGCATCTCCCTCCACTCATTCCATAGATGGATATCACCAGAGAAGAAGATTGAACCAGACAGGACCCTAGGCCATAATCGGATCCATTGTTTTGGTTTACAGGCATGTCTCCTCAAAAGCCTGGATTCCAATACCAGCATAGGGGGTTTCCTGAGGCACCCCTCAGAACAAATCTCATCTCCACAAGGAAACTTGTGCATGGGAGGTATGTCAAAAGCTTAGGAGAATACTTCAGGGTCCCGGTGCCAACGCACCATTCCAAGGCCCTCATGTACACAAACACACAATGGGCCCGATCCTAAAAGTCCATTTCAACTCAGCCACGCTGGTTGCTCCCGCAGAGCTATCCGATCTCAACTGTCTTGTTGATAGGAGACATTTGGAATGCGAGGCCCGCTTCCCAGGCATCCACCCCGAACGGTGCTCTGGTATCCTTCCATATGGGATATCCTGGAGCTGCCCAACAGGTCTCAATTGTCCCGCAGAAGGAATCCTTGAAGGGGGCATCCCACAACTCCCAACGTGGGAAAACCTCCATGGCCTTGAGATTCCGCTCCGTTCATGAAGGGGCAGTCATGCACAGAAACTCCAACCCGAGCCAACGTCTGATCCTCGCCGTGACTTCAGAAGCATGAGATATTCGTTCAGATCTGCAGGGGGTTCCAGCCGTGCCCTCGGTCTGAAGCCCAAGTCTAGCTTCTGTTCTCAGACTTGTCCTCACACTCCTGGTCCAGAATCCCTCATGTTTGGCAATACCGGACCCACAATGCAGCACTCTGCCTGCCTCTAGAAAAAATATATTTCCTAATGAGTAGCCCAGGCACCTCAAATGAGGATAAACCTACACGGCTCTCGACTGTACCTGAATTATATCGTCTAACCTGGGTACTAATTCACTGTCTGACACAACCTGAACCCGAACCTCCGGACCAACACCCAGGCAGCTGACCGCACACTGAGCACATCAGACCCGCCATGGCCTTAGGTCGTCATCTCTTCCCAACTGCGGTTTTCAGGCTTCAGAACGTAGACCTGATCTCCAAACACTGCCCAGGGTTGAAAATGATGCAGAAATCAGAGCTCCTTCCCCATGGCAAGAGACCTTGTGATTGGCATGTTATCCAAAGTTCAGTGTAGTTGAAACCAGTGTGGCCCATGAGGCCCCGCCCAAGCTCGCGGGCCACATTGGTCACAAACACACATGCTGACCCTCAGCCTGTGCCCAGTCTTTAAGTAAGGCCACTCAGTGGCTGGATGAAGAGACAGCATATTGGGTCTGCCATGCCTTTAGGCCCCAATTTATAACCAACGTTTGGGTTGTCCCTTCACTCTTCCCCAGGGCTCTGCTTTGGAATTCCTCTTTAGTTGGGACACCTGAGGTAACAAACCTGAGAGGAGACCTCCCATCCCACAGATTGATGGAAAGAAATTGGGACCGGGCCAAATCCACAGAGAGGAAGATTCGTCCATGGCCCATGAGGCCTCCCCACGTTCCACGCCCATCTTTGATACAAAAATCCAGAGACAAAAGCCTGAGCAACAGCCTCAGACTCGCTCTTTCTTCATATCCGAAGAGTGCTTCTCATGGTTTGTAGATTGGCCCTGCCATACCTACGTTCCCAACCTAAGCTGAGTTTGTGTTTTCAGACTTCTGTCCTCAGATTCCTGGGCCACACACCCTACAGGCTGGGGCCCCTGGAGCCACACATTAGGACTGTGCCTACCCTATCTATGGGAATTCTGCCCATTCCATTATCCAAAATCGTACAAATTAGGAGAACTCTCCAAAGTCCCCGAGGCCATCGCAATAGTGTAGGTCTCCGGGGACAAACAAGGGCAGTCTGACACCAGCTGAGCATCTACCTCCACTCATATAATAAATGGATGTCCCCAGAGAAGAAGATGGAACCAGACATGACCCTAGGCCATATTCGGATCCATTGCTTTGGTTTACAGACATGTCTCCTCAAAAGCCTGGATTCCAAGACCAGCATACGGGTTTTCCTGAGGCACCCATCAGAACAAATCTCGTTTCCACAAGGAAACTTGTGCATGGGACCTATGTCAAAAGCTTAGGAGAATACTTCAGGGTCCCGGTGTCACCGCCCCATTCCAAGGCCCTCATGGACACAAACACACATTAGGCCCCAACCTCGGGAAAGTCCATTTCAACACAGCCGCCCCGATTGCTCCCGCAGAGCCATCAAAACTCAACTGTCTTGTTGCTGGGAGAAAATTGGAATGCGAGGCGGGATTCCCTGGCATCGATCCTCGAACGGTGCTCTGGAGTCATTCCATATGGGATGTCCTGGAGCTGACCAACAGGTCTCAATTGTCCCGCAGAAGGAATCCTTGAAGGGGGCATCCCACAACTCCCAACGTGGGAAAACCTCCATGGCCTTGAGATTCCGCTCCGTTCATGAAGGGGCAGTCATGCACAGAAACTCCAACCCGAGCCAACGTCTGATCCTCGCCGTGACTTCAGATGCATGAAATATTGGTTCAGATCTGCAGGAGGTACCTGCCGTGCCCTCGGCCTGAAGCCCAAGTCTAGCTTGTGTTCTCAGACTTCTGTCCTCACACTCCTGGCCCAGAAACCCTCAAGTTTGGCAATTCTGGAACCAAAGTGCAGCACTCTGCCTGCCCTCTAGAAAAAATATCTTGCCTATTGAGCTCCCCAGGCACCTCAAATGAGGATAAACCTATACGGCACTCGACTGTACCCAAATCATATAGTCTAACCTGGGACTAATGCACTGACTGACACAACCTGAGCCCGAACCTCCTGACCAACACCCAGGCAGCTGACCGCACACTGAGCATATCAGACCCGCCGTGGCCTTAGGTCGTCATCTCTTCCCATCTTCGGTTTTTCAGGCTTCAGACCCTAGACCTTATCTCCAACCACTGCCCAGGGTTGAAAATGATGCAGATATCAGAACACATTCCCCATGGCCAGAGACCTTGTGTTTGGCAGGTTGTCCAAAGTCCAGTGTAGTTGAAACCAGTGTGGCCCATGAGGCCCCGCCCATGCTCGCGGGCCACATTGGTCACAAACACACATTGTGACCCTCAGCATGAGCCCAGTCCTCAAGTAAGGCCTCTCAGTGGCTGGATGAAGAGACAGTATATTGGGCCTGCCATGCACCTAGGCCCCAATTTTTAACGATAGTTTGGGTTGTCCCTTCACTCTTCCCCAGGGCTCTGCTTTGGAATTCCTATTTTGTTCGGACACCTGAGGTAATAAACCTGAAAGGAGACCTCCCATCCGATAATTTAAGAAAACTATTGGGACCGGGCCAAATCCACAGAGAGGAAGATTCGTCCATATCCCATGAGGCCTCCCCATATTCTACAGCCATTGTTGATACAAAATCCAGAGACAAAAGCCTGAGCAAGTGCCTCAGACTCGCTCTTTCTTCATATCCTGAGGGGTACTTCTCATGGTTTGTAGATTGGGCCTCCCATACCTACGTCCCAAAACCTTAGCTGAGTTTTTGTTTTCAGACTTCTGTCCTCAAAGTCCTGGGCCGCACACCCTCCAGGCTGGGGCCCCTGGAGCCACACATTAGGACTGTGCCTACCCAATCCATGGGAATTCTGCCCATTCCATTGTCCAAATTCTCACCAATTAAGAAAACTCTCCAAAGTCCCCGAGGCCATCCCAATAGTGTAGGTCTCCAGGGACAAACAAGGGCGGTGTGACACCAGGTGAGCATCTCCCTCCAATCATTCCATAGATGGATATCAACAGAGAAGAAGATTGAACCAGACAGGACCCTAGGCCATAATCGGATCCATTGTTTTGGTTTACAGGCATGTCTCCTCAAAAAGCCTGGTTTCCAATACCAGCATAGGGGGTTTCCTGAGTCACCCCTCAGAACAAATCTCATCTCCACAAGGAAACTTGTGCATGGGAGGTATGTCAAAAGCTTAGGAGAATACTTCAGGGTCCCGGTGCCAACGCCCCATTCCAAGGCCCTCATGGACACAAACACACAATGGCCCGACCCTAAAAGTCCATTTCAACTCAGCCACGCCAGTTGCTCCCACAGAGCTATCCGATCTCAACTGTCTTGTTGCTAGGAGACATTTGGAATGCAGGCCCGCTTCCCAGGCATCCACCCCGAACGGAGCCCTGGAGTCCTTCCATATGGGATATCCTGGAGCTACCCAACAGGTCTCAATAGTCCCGCAGAAGGAATCCTTGAAGGGGGATCCCACAACTCCCAACGTGGGAAAACCTCCATGGCCTTGAGATTCCGCTCCGTTCATGAAGGGGCAGTCATGCACAGAAACTCCAACCCGAGCCAACGTCTGATCCTCGCCGTGACTTCAGATGCATGAAATATTGGTTCAGATATGCAGGAGGTACCTGCCGTGCCCTCGGCCTGAAGCCCAAGTCTAGCTTGTGTTCTCAGACTTCTGTCCTCACACTCCTGGCCCAGAAGCCCTCAAGTTTGGCAATTCTGGAACCAAAGTGCAGCACTCTGCCTGCCCTCTAGAAAAAATATCTTGCCTATTGAGCTCCCCAGGCACCTGAAATGAGGATAAACCTATACAGCACTCGACTGTACCCAAATCATATAGTCTAACCTGGGACTAATGCACTGACTGACACAACCTGAGCCCGAACCTGCTGACCAACACCCATGCAGCTGACCGGACACTGAGCATATCAGACCCGCCATGGCCTTAGGTCGTCATCTCTTCCCAACTTCGGTTTTTCAGGCTTCAGAACCTAGACCTTATCTCCAACCACTGCCCAGGGTTGAAAATGATGCAGATATCAGAACACATTCCCCATGGCAAGAGACCTTGTGTTTGGCAGGTTGTCCAAAGTCCAGTGTAGTTGAAACCAGTGTGGCCCATGAGGCCCCGCCCATGCTCGCGGGCCACATTGGTCACAAACACACATTGTGACCCTCAGCATGAGCCCAGTCCTCAAGTAAAGCCTCTCAGTGGCTGGATGAAGAGACAGCATATTGGGCCTGCCATGCACCTAGGCCCCAATTTTTAACCATAGTTTGGGTTGTCCCTTCACTCTTCCCCAGGGCTCTGCTTTGGAATTCCTATTTTGTTCGGACACCTGAGGTAATAAACCTGAAAGGAGACCTCCCATCCGACAATTGAAGAAAAACTATTGGGACTGGGCCAAATCCACAGAGAGGAAGATTCGTCCATATCCCATGAGGCCTCCTCACATTCTACAGCCATTTTTGATACAAAATCCAGAGACAAAAGCCTGAGCAAGTGCCTCAGACTCGCTCTTTCTTCATATCCTGAGGGGTACTTCTCATGGTTTGTAGATTGGGCCTCCCATACCTACGTCCCAAAACCTTAGCTGAGTTTGTGTTTTCAGACTTCTGTCCTCAAAGTCCTGGGCCGCACACCCTCCAGGCTGGGGCCCCTGGAGCCACACATTAGGACTGTGCCTACCCAATCCATGGGAATTCTGCCCATTCCATTGTCCAAAATCTCACCAATTAAGAAAACTCTCCAAAGTCCCCGAGGCCATCCCAATAGTGTAGGTCTCCAGGGACAAACAAGGGCGGTGTGACACCAGGTGAGCATCTCCCTCCACTCATTCCATAGATGGATATCACCAGAGAAGAAGATTGAACCAGACAGGACCCTAGGCCATAATCGGATCCATTGTTTTGGTTTACAGGCATGTCTCCTCAAAAGCCTGGATTCCAATACCAGCATAGGGGGTTTCCTGAGCCACCCCTCAGAACAAATCTCATCTCCACAAGGAAACTTGTGCATGGGAGGTATGTCAAAAGCTTAGGAGAATACTTCAGGGTCCCGGTGCCAACGCCCCATTCCAAGGCCCTCATGGACACAAACACACAATGGGCCCGACCCTAAAAGTCCATTTCAACTCAGCCACGCCGGTTGCTCCCGCAGAGCTATCCGATCTCAACTGTCTTGTTGCTAGGAGACATTTGGAATGCGAGGCCCGCTTCCCAGGCATCCACCCCGAACGGTGCTCTGGAGTCCTTCCATATGGGATATCCTGGAGCTGCCCAACAGGTCTCAATTGTCCCGCAGTAGGAATCCTTGAAGGGGGCATCCCACAACTCCCAACGTGGGAAAACCTCCATGGCCTTGAGATTCCGCTCCGTTCATGAAGGGGCAGTCATGCACAGAAACTCCAACCCGAGCCAACGTCTGATCCTCGCCGTGACTTCAGAAGCATGAGATATTCGTTCAGATCTGCAGGGGGTACCAGCCGTGCCCTCGGCCTGAAGCCCAAGTCTAGCTTCTGTTCTCAGACTTGTCCTCACACTCCTGGTCCAGAATCCCTCATGTTTGGCAATACCGGACCCACAATGCAGCACTCTGCCTGCCTCTAGAAAAAATATATTGCCTAATGAGTAGCCCAGGCACCTCAAATGAGGATAAACCTACACGGCTCTCGACTGTACCTGAATTATATAGTCTAACCTGGGTACTAATTCACTGTCTGACACAACCTGAACCCGAACCTCCGGACCAACACCCAGGCAGCTGACCGCACACTGAGCACATCAGACCCGCCATGGCCTTAGGTCGTCATCTCTTCCCAACTGCGGTTTTCAGGCTTCAGAACGTAGACCTTATCTCCAAACACTGCCCAGGGTTGAAAATGATGCAGAAATCAGAGCTCCTTCCCCATGGCAAGAGACCTTGTGATTGGCATGTTATCCAAAGTTCAGTGTAGTTGAAACCAGTGTGGCCCATGAGGCCCCGCCCATGCTTGCGGGCCACATTGGTCACAAACACACATGCTGACCCTCAGCCTGTGCCCAGTCTTTAAGTAAGGCCACTCAGTGGCTGGATGAAGAGACAGCATATTGGGTCTGACATGCCCCTAGGCCCCAATTTATAACCATCGTTTGGGTTATCCCTTCACTCTTCCCCAGGGCTCTGCTTTGGAATTCCTCTTTGTTGGGACACCTGAGGTAACAAACCTGAGAGGACACTTCCCAACACACAGATTGACGTAAAGGAATTGGGACCAGGCCAAATCCACAGAGAAAGATGTGACCATGGCCCATGAGGCCTCCCCACGTTCCACGCCCATCTTTGATACAAAATCCAGAGACAAAAGCCTGAGCAAGCGCCTCAGACTCTCTCTTTCTTCATATCCTGAAGAGTCCTTCTCATGGTTTGTAGATTGGCCCTGCCATACCTACGTTCCCAACCTAAGCTGAGTTTGTGTTTTCAGACTTCTGTCCTCAGATTCCTGGGCCACACACCCTACAGGCTGGGGCCCCTGGAGCCACACATTCGGACTGTGCCTACCCAATCCATGGGAATTCTGCCCATTCCATTATCCAAAATCGTACAAATTAGGAGAACTCTCCAAAGTCCCCGAGACCATCCCAATAGTATAGGTCTCCGGGGACAAACAAGGGCGGTCTGACACCAGCTGAGCATCTACCTCCACTCATATCATAAATGGATGTCCCCAGAGAAGAAGATGGAACCAGACAGGACCCTAGGCCATATTCGGATCCATTGCTTTGGTTTACAGTCATGTCTCCTCAAAAGCCTGGATTCCAAGACCAGCATAGGGGGTTTCCTGAGGCACCCATCAGAACAAATCTCGTTTCCACAAGGAAACTTGTGCATGGGACCTATGTCAAAAGCTTAGGAGAATACTTCAGGGTCCCGGTGTCACCGCCCCATTCCAAGGCCCTCATGGACACAAACACACATTAGGCCCCAACCTCGGGAAAGTCCATTTCAACACAGCTGCCCCGATTGCTCCCGCAGAGCCATCAAAACTCAACTGTCTTGTTGCTGGGAGAAAATTGGAATGCGAGGCGGGATTCCCTGGCATCGATCCTCGAACGGTGCTCTGGAGTCATTCCATATGGGATGTCCTGGAGCTGACCAACAGGTCTCAATTGTCCCGCAGAAGGAATCCTTGAAGGGGGCATTCCACAACTCCCAACGTGGGAAAACCTCCATGGCCTTGAGATTCCGCTCCGTTCATGAAGGGGCAGTCATGCACAGAAACTCCAACCCGAGCCAACGTCTGATCCTCGCCGTGACTTCAGATGCATGAAATATTGGTTCAGATCTGCAGGAGGTACCTGCCGTGCCCTCGGCCTGAAGCCCAAGTCTAGCTTGTGTTCTCAGACTTCTGTCCTCACACTCCTGGCCCAGAAGCCCTCAAGTTTGGCAATTCTGGAACCAAAGTGCAGCACTCTGCCTGCCCTCTAGAAAAAATATCTTGCCTATTGAGCTCCCCAGGCACCTCAAATGAGGATAAACCTATACGGCACTCGACTGTACCCAAATCATATAGTCTAACCTGGGACTAATGCACTGACTGACACAACCTGAGCCCGAACCTCCTGACCAACACCCAGGCAGCTGACCGCACACTGAGCATATCAGACCCGCCATGGCCTTAGGTCGTCATCTCTTCCCAACTTCGGTTTTTCAGGCTTCAGAACCTAGACCTTATCTCCAACCACTGCCCAGGGTTGAAAATGATGCAGATATCAGAACACATTCCCCATGGCCAGAGACCTTGTGTTTGGCAGGTTGTCCAAAGTCCAGTGTAGTTGAAACCAGTGTGGCCCATGAGGCCCCGCCCATGCTCGCGGGCCACATTGGTCACAAACACACATTGTGACCCTCAGCATGAGCCCAGTCCTCAAGTAAGGCCTCTCAGTGGCTGGATGAAGAGACAGCATATTGGGCCTGCCATGCACCTAGGCCCCAATTTTTAACCATAGTTTGGGTTGTCCCTTCACTCTTCCCCAGGGCTCTGCTTTGGAATTCCTATTTTGTTCGGACACCTGAGGTAATAAACCTGAAAGGAGACCTCCCATCCGACAATTGAAGAAAAACTATTGGGACTGGGCTAAATCCACAGAGAGGAAGATTCGTCCATATCCCATGAGGCCTCCCCACATTCTACAGCCATTGTTGATACAAAAGCCTGAGCAAGTGCCTCAGACTCGCTCTTTCTTCATATCCTGAGGGGTACTTCTCATGGTTTGTAGATTGGGCCTCCCATACCTACGTCCCAAAACCTTAGCTGAGTTTGTGTTTTCAGACTTCTGTCCTCAAAGTCCTGGGCCGCACACCCTCCAGGCTGGGGCCCCTGGAGCCACACATTAGGACTGTGCCTACCCAATCCATGGGAATTCTGCCCATTCCATTGTCCAAAATCTCACCAATTAAGAAAACTCTCCAAAGTCCCCGAGGCCATCCCAATAGTGTAGGTCTCCAGGGACAAACAAGGGCGGTGTGACACCAGGTGAGCATCTCCCTCCACTCATTCCATAGATGGATATCACCAGAGAAGAAGATTGAACCAGACAGGACCCTAGGCCATAATCGGATCCATTGTTTTGGTTTACAGGCATGTCTCCTCAAAAGCCTGGATTCCAATACCAGCAAAGGGGGTTTCCTGAGGCACCCCTCAGACCAAATCTCATCTCCACAAGGAAACTTGTGCATGGGAGGTATGTCAATAGCTTAGGAGAATTCTTCAGGGTCCCGGTGCCAACGCCCCATTCCAAGGCCCTCATGGACACAAACACACAATGGGCCCGATCCTAAAAGTCCATTTCAACTGAGCCACGCCGGTTGCTCCCGCAGAGCTATCCGATCTCAACTGTCTTGTTGCTAGGAGACATTTGGAATGCGAGGCCCGCTTCCCAGGCATCCACCCCGAACGGTGCTCTGGTATCCTTCCATATGGGATATCCTCGAGCTGCCCAACAGGTCTCAATGGTCCCGCAGAAGGAATCCTTGAAGGGGGCATCCCACAACTCCCAACGTGGGAAAACCTCCATGGCCTTGAGATTCCGCTCCGTTCATGAAGGGGCAGTCATGCACAGAAACTCCAACCCGAGCCAACGTCTGATCCTCGCCGTGACTTCAGAAGCATGAGATATTCGTTCAGATCTGCAGGGGGTACCAGCCGTGCCCTCGGCCTGAAGCCCAAGTCTAGCTTCTGTTCTCAGACTTGTCCTCACACTCCTGGTCCAGAATCCCTCATGTTTGGCAATACCGGACCCACAATGCAGCACTCTGCCTGCCTCTAGAAAAAATATATTGCCTAATGAGTAGCCCAGGCACCTCAAATGAGGATAAACCTTCACGGCTCTCGACTGTACCTGAATTATATAGTCTAACCTGGGTACTAATTCACTGTCTGACACAACCTGAACCCGAACCTCCGGACCAACACCCAGGCAGCTGACCGCACACTGAGCACATCAGACCCGCCATGGCCTTAGGTCGTCATCTCTTCCCAACTGCGGTTTTCAGGCTTCAGAACGTAGACCTTATCTCCAAACACTGCCCAGGGTTGAAAATGATGCAGAAATCAGAGCTCTTTCCCCATGGCAAGAGACCTTGTGATTGGCATGTTATCCAAAGTTCAGTGTAGTTGAAACCAGTGTGGCCCATGAGGCCCCGCCCATGCTCGCGGGCCACATTGGTCACAAACACACATGCTGACCCTCAGCCTGTGCCCAGTCTTTAAGTAAGGCCACTCAGTGGCTGGATGAAGAGACAGCATATTGGGTCTGCCATGCCCCTATGCCCCAATTTATAACCATCGTTTGGGTTGTCCCTTCACTCTTCCCCAGGGCTCTGCTTTGGAATTCCTCTTTGGTTGGGATACCTGAGGTAACAAACCTGAGAGGAGACCTCCCATCCCACAGATTGACGGAAAGAAATTGGGACCGGGCCAAATCCACAGAGAGGAAGATTCGTCCATGGCCCATGAGGCCTCCCCACGTTCCACGCCCATCTTTGATACAAAATCCAGAGAAAAAAGACTGAGAAAGCGCCTCAGAATCGCTCTTTCTTCATATCCTGAAGAGTGCTTCTCATGGTTTGTAGATTGGCCCTGCCATACCTACATTCCCAAGCTAAGCTGAGTTTGTGTTTTCAGACTTCTGTCCTCAGATTCCTGGGCCACACACCCTACAGGCTGGGGCCCCTGGAGCCACACATTAGGACTGTGCCTACCCAATCCATGGGAATTCTGCCCATTCCATTATCCAAAATCGTACAAATTAGGAGAACTCTCCAAAGTCCCCGAGGCCATCCCAATAGTGTAGGTCTCCGGGGACAAACAAGGGCAGTCTGACACCAGCTGAGCATCTACCTCCACTCATATCATAAATGGATGTCCCCAGAGAAGAAGATGGAACCAGACAGAACCCTAGGCCATATTCGGATCCATTGCTTTGGTTTACAGACATGTCTCCTTAAAAGCCTGGATTCCAAGACCAGCATAGGGGGTTTCCTGAGGCACCCATCAGAACAAATCTCGTTTCCACAAGGATACTTGTGTATGGGACTATGTCAAAAGCTTAGGAGAATACTTCAGGGTCCCGGTGTCACCGCCCCATTCCAAGGCCCTCAAGGACAAATAAACACACATTAGGCCTCATCCTCGGGAAAGTCCATTTCAACACAGCCGCCCCTATTGCTCCCGCAGAGCCTCAAAACTCAACTGTCTTGTTGCTAGGAGAAAATTGGAATGCGAGGCGGGATTCTTTGGCATCGATCCTGGAACGGTGCTCTGGAGTCATTCCATATGGGATGTCCTGGAGCTGACCAACAGGTCTCAATTGTCCCGCAGAAGGAATCTTGAAGGGGGCATCCCACAACTCCCAACGTGGGAAAACCTCCATGGCCTTGAGATTCCGCTCCGTTCATGAAGGGGCAGTCATGCACAGAAACTCCAACCCGAGCCAACGTCTGATCCTCGCCGTGACTTCAGATGCATGAAATATTGGTTCAGATCTGCAGGAGGTACCTGCCGTGCCCTCGGCCTGAAGCCCAAGTCTAGCTTGTGTTCTCAGACTTCTGTCCTCACACTCCTGGCCCAGAAGCCCTCAAGTTTGGCAATTCTGGAACCAAAGTGCAGCACTCTGCCTGACCTCTAGAAAAAATATCTTGCCTATTGAGCTCCCAAGGCACCTCAAATGAGGATAAACCTATACGGCACTCGACTGTACCCAAATCATATAGTCTAACCTGGGACTAATGCACTGACTGACACAACCTGAGCCCGAACCTCCTGACCAACACCCAGGCAGCTGACCGCACACTGAGCATATCAGACCCGCCATGGCCTTAGGTCGTCATCTCTTCCCAACTTCGGTTTTTCAGGCTTCAGAACCTAGACCTTATCTCCAACCACTGCCCAGGGTTGAAAATGATGCAGATATCAGAACACATTCCCCATGGCCAGAGACCTTGTGTTTGGCAGGTTGTCCAAAGTCCAGTGTAGTTGAAACCAGTGTGGCCCATGAGGCCCCGCCCATGCTCGCGGGCCACATTGGTCACAAACACACATTGTGACCCTCAGCATGAGCCCAGTCCTCAAGTAAGGCCTCTCAGTGGCTGGATGAAGAGACAGCATATTGGGCCTGCCATGCACCTAGGCCCCAATTTTTAACCATAGTTTGGGTTGTCCCTTCACTCTTCCCCAGGGCTCTGCTTTGGAATTCCTATTTTGTTCGGATACCTGAGGTAATAAACCTGAAAGGAGACCTCCCATCCGACAATTGAAGAAAAACTATTGGGACCGGGCCAAATCCACAGAGAGGAAGATTCGTCCATATCCCATGAGGCCTCCCCACATTCTACAGCCATTGTTGATACAAAATCCAGAGACAAAAGCCTGAGCAAGTGCCTCAGACTCGCTCTTTCTTCATATCCTGAGGGGTACTTCTCATGGTTTGTAGATTGGGCCTCCCATACCTACGTCCCAAAACCTTAGCTGAGTTTGTGTTTTCAGACTTCTGTCCTCAAAGTCCTGGGCCGCACACCCTCCAGGCTGGGGCCCCTGGAGCCACACATTAGGACTGTGCTTACCCAATCCATGGGAATTCTGCCCATTCCATTGTCCAAAATCTCACCAATTAAGAAAACTCTCCAAAGTCCCCGAGGCCATCCCAATAGTGTAGGTCTCCAGGGACAAACAAGGGCGGTGTGACACCAGGTGAGCATCTCCCTCCACTCATTCCATAGATGGATATCACCAGAGAAGAAGATTGAACCAGACAGGACCCTAGGCCATAATCGGATCCATTGTTTTGGTTTACAGGCATGTCTCCTCAAAAGCCTGGATTCCAATACCAGCATAGGGGGTTTCCTGAGGCACCCCTCAGAACAAATCTCATCTCCACAAGGAAACTTGTGCTTGGGAGGTATGTCAAAAGCTTAGGAGAATACTTCAGGGTCCCGGTGCCAACGCCCCATTCCAAGGCCCTCATGGACACAAACACACAATGGGCCCGACCCTAAAAGTCCATTTCAACTCAGCCACGCCGGTAGCTCCCGCAGAGCTATCCGATCTCAACTGTCTTGTTGCTAGGAGACATTTGGAATGCGAGGCCCGCTTCCCAGGCATCCACCCCGAACGGTGCTCTGGAGTCCTTCCATATGGGATATCCTGGAGCTGCCCAACAGGTCTCAATTGTCCCTCAGAAGGAATCCTTGAAGGGGGCATCCCACAACTCCCAACGTGGGAAAACCTCATGGCCTTGAGATTCCGCTCCGTTCATGAAGGGGCAGTCATGCACAGAAACTCCAACCCGAGCCAACGTCTGATCCTCGCCGTGACTTCAGAAGCATGAGATATTCGTTCAGATCTGCAGGGGGTACCAGCCGTGCCCTCGGCCTGAAGCCCAAGTCTAGCTTCTGTTCTCAGACTTGTCCTCACACTCCTGGTCCAGAATCCCTCATGTTTGGCAATACCGGACCCACAATGCAGCAATCTGCCTGCCTCTAGAAAAAATATATTGCCTAATGAGTAGCCCAGGCACCTCAAATGAGGATAAACCTACACGGCTCTCGACTGTACCTGAATTATATAGTCTAACCTGGGTACTAATTCACTCTCTGACACAACCTGAACCCGAACCTCCGGACCAACACCCAGGCAGCTGACCGCACACTGAGCACATCAGACCCGCCATGGCCTTAGGTCGTCATCTCTTCCCAACTGCGGTTTTCAGGCTTCAGAACGTAGACCTTATCTCCAAACACTGCCCAGGGTTGAAAATGATGCAGAAATCAGAGCTCCTTCCCCATGGCAAGAGACCTTGTGATTGGATTGTTATCAAAAGTTCAGTGTAGTTGAAACCCCTGTGGCCCATGAGGACCCGCCCATGCTCGCGGGCCACATTGGTCACAAACACACATGCTGACCCTCAGCCTGTGCCCAGTCTTTAAGTAAGGCCACTCAGTGGCTGGATGAAGAGACAGCATATTGGGTCTGCCATGCCCCTAGGCCCCAATTTATAACCATCGTTTGGGTTGTCCCTTCACTCTTCCCCAGGGCTCTGCTTTGGAATTCCTCTTTGGTTGGGACACCTGAGGTAACAAACCTGAGAGGAGACCTCCCATCCCACAGATTGACAGAAAGAAATTGGGACCGGGCCAAATCCACAGAGAGGAAGTTTCGTCCATGGTCCATGAGGCCTCCCCACGTTCCACGCCCATCTTTGATACAAAATCCAGAGACAAAAGCCTGAGAAAGCGCCTCAGAGTCGCTCTTTCTTCATATCCTGAAGAGTCCTTCTCATGGTTTGTAGATTAGCCCTGCCATACCTACGTTCCCAACCTAAGCTGAGTTTGTGTTTTCAGGCTTCTGTCCTCAGATTCCTGGGCCACACACCCTACAGGCTGGGGCCCCTGGAGCCACACATTAGGACTGTGCCTACCCAATCCATGGGCATTCTGCCCATTCCATTATCCAAAATCGTACATATTAGGAGAACTCTCCAAAGTCCCCGAGGCCATCCCAATAGTGTAGGTCTCCGGGGACAAACAAGGTCGGTCTGACACCAGCTGAGCATCTACCTCCACTCATATCATAAATGGATGTCCCCAGAGAAGAAGATGGAACCAGACAGGACCCTAGGCCATAATCGGATCCATTGCTTTGGTTTACAGACATGTCTCCTCAAAAGCCTGGATTCGAAGACCAGCATAGGGGTTTTTTTGAGGCACCCATCAGAACAAATCTCGTTTCCACAAGGAAACTTGTGCATGGGACCTATGTCAAAAGCTTAGGAGAATACTTCAGGGTCCCGGTGTCACCGCCCCATTCCAAGGCCCTCATGGACACAAACACACATTAGGCCCCATCCTCGGGAAAGTCCATTTCAACACAGCCGCCCCGATTGCTCCCGCAGAGCCATCAAAACTCAACTGTCTTGTTGCTAGGAGAAAATTGGAATGTGAGGCGGGATTCCCTGGCATCGATCCTCGAACGGTGCTCTGGAGTCATTCCATATGGGATGTCCTGGAGCTGCCCAACAGGTCTCAATTGTCCCGCAGAAGGAATCCTTGAAGGGGGCATCCCACAACTCCCAACGTGGGAAAACCTCCATGGCCTTGAGATTCCGCTCCGTTCATGAAGGGGCAGTCATGCACAGAAACTCCAACCCGAGCCAACGTCTGATCCTCGCCGTGACTTCAGATGCATGAAATATTGGTTCAGATCTGCAGGAGGTACCTGCCGTGCCCTCGGCCTGAAGCCCAAGTCTAGCTTGTGTTCTCAGACTTCTGTCCTCACACTCCTGGCCCAGAAGCCCTCAAGTTTGGCAATTCTGGAACCAAAGTGCAGCACTCTGCCTGCCCTCTAGAAAAAATATCTTGCCTATTGAGCTCCCCAGGCACCTCAAATGAGGATAAACCTATACGGCACTCGACTGTACCTAAATCATATAGTCTAACCTGGGACTAATGCACTGACTGACACAACCTGAGCCCGAACCTCCTGACCAACACCCAGGCAGCTGACCGCACACTGAGCATATCAGACCCGCCATGGCCTTAGGTCGTCATCTCCTCCCAAATTCGGTTTTTCAGGCTTCAGAACCTAGACCTTATCTCCAACAACTGCCCAGGGTTGAAAATGATGCAGACATCAGAACACCTTCCTCATGGCAAGAGACCTTGTGTTTGGCAGGTTGTCCAAAGTCCAGTGTAGTTGAAACCAGTTTGGCCCATGAGGCCCCGCCCATGCTCGCGGGCCACATTGGTCACAAACACACATTGTGACCCTCAGCATGAGCCCAGTCCTCAAGTAAGGCCTCTCAGTGGCTGGATGAAGAGACAGCATATTGGGCCTGCCATGCACCTAGGCCCCAATTTTTAACCATAGTTTGGGTTGTCCCTTCACTCTTTCCCAGGGCTCTGCTTTGGAATTCCTATTTTGTTCGGACACCTGAGGTAATAAACCTGAAAGGAGACCTCCCATCCGACAATTGAAGAAAAACTATTGGGACCGGGCCTAATCCACAGAGAGGAATTCGTCCATATCCCATGAGGTCTCCCCACATTCTACAGCCATTGTTGATGCAAAATCCAGAGACAAAAGCCTGAGCAAGTGCCTCAGACTCGCTCTTTCTTCATATCCTGAGGGGTACTTCTCATGGTTTGTAGATTGGGCCTCCCATACCTACGTCCCAAAACCTTAGCTGAGTTTGTGTTTTCAGACTTCTGTCCTCAAAGTCCTGGGCCGCACACCCTCCAGGCTGGGGCCCCTGGAGCCACACATTAGGACTGTGCCTACCCAATCCAAGGGAATTCTGCCCATTCCATTGTCCAAATTCTCACCAATTAAGAAAAATCTCCAAAGTCCCCGAGGCCATCCCAATAGTGTAGCTCTCCAGGGACAAACAAGGGCGGTGTGACACCAGGTGAGCATCTCTCTCCACTCATTTCATAGATGGATATCACCAGAGAAGAAGTTTGAACGAGACAGGACCCTAGGCCATAATCGGATCCATTGTTTTGGTTTACAGGCATGTCTCCTCAAAAGCCTGGTTTCCAATACCAGCATAGGGGGTTTCCTGAGGCACCCCTCAGAACAAATCTCATCTCCACAAGGAAACTTGTGCATGGGAGGTATGTCAAAAGCTTAGGAGAATACTTCAGGGTCCCGGTGCCAACGCCCCATTTCAAGGCCCTCATGGACACAAACACACAATGGGCCCGACCCTAAAAGTCCATTTCAACTCAGCCACGCCGGTTGCTCCCGCAGAGCTATCCGATCTCAACTGTCTTGTTGCTAGGAGACATTTGGAATGCGAGGCCCGCTTCCCAGGCAACCACCCCGAACGGTGCTCTGGAGTCCTTCCATATGGGATATCCTGGAGCTGCCCAACAGGTCTCAATTGTCCCGCAGAAGGAATCCTTGAAGGGGGCATCCCACAACTCCCAATGTGGGAAAACCTCCATGGCCTTGAGATTCCGCTCCGTTCATGAAGGGACAGTCATGCACAGAAACTCCAACCCGAGCCAACGTCTGATCCTCGCCGTGACTTCAGAAGCATGAGATATTGGTTCAGATCTGCAGGAGGTACCTGCCGTGCCCTCGGCCTGAAGCCCAAGTCTAGCTTGTGTTCTCAGACTTCTGTCCTCACACTCCTGGCCCAGAAGCCCTCAAGTTTGGCAATTCTGGAACCAAAGTGCAGCACTCTGCCTGCCCTCTATAAAAAATATCTTGCCTATTGAGCTCCCCAGGCACCTCAAATGAGGATAAACCTATACGGCACTCGACTGTACCCAAATCATATAGTCTAACCTGGGACTAATGCACTGACTGACACAACCTGAGCCCGAACCTCCTGACCAACACCCAGGCAGCTGACCGCACACTGAGCATATCAGACCCGCCATGGCCTTAGGTCGTCATCTCTTCCCAACTTCGGTTTTTCAGGCTTCAGAACCTAGACCTTATTTCCAACCACTGCCCAGGGTTGAAAATGATGCAGATATCAGAACACATTCCCCATGGCCAGAGACCTTGTGTTTGGCAGGTTGTCCAAAGTCCAGTGTAGTTGAAACCAGTGTGGCCCATGAGGCCCCGCCCATGCTCGCGGGCCACATTGGTCACAAACACACATTGTGACCCTCAGCATGAGCCCAGTCCTCAAGTAAGGCCTCTCAGTGGCTGGATGAAGAGACAGCATATTGGGCCTGCCATGCACCTAGGCCCCAATTTTTAACCATAGTTTGGGTTGTCCCTTCACTCTTCCCCAGGTCTCTGCTTTGGAATTCCTATTTTGTTCGGACACCTGAGGTAATAAACCTGAAAGGAGACCTCCCATCCGATAATTTAAGAAAACTATTGGGACCGGGCCAAATCCACAGAGAGGAAGATTCGTCCATATCCCATGAGGCCTCCCCACATTCTACAGCCATTGTTGATACAAAATCCAGAGACAAAAGCCTGAGCAAGTGCCTCAGACTCGCTCTTTCTTCATATCCTGAGGGGTACTTCTCATGGTTTGTAGATTGGGCCTCCCATACCTACGTCCCAAAACCTTAGCTGAGTTTGTGTTTTCAGACTTCTGTCCTCAAAGTCCTGGGCCGCACACCCTCCAGGCTGGGGCCCCTGGAGCCACACATTAGGACTGTGCCTACCCAATCCAAGGGAATTCTGCCCATTCCATTGTCCAAATTCTCACCAATTAAGAAAACTCTCCAAAGTCCCCGAGGCCATCCCAATAGTGTAGCTCTCCAGGGACAAACAAGGGCCGTGTGACACCAGGTGAGCATCTCCCTCCACTCATTCCATAGATGGATATCAACAGTAAAAGAAGATTGAACCAGACAGGACCCTAGGCCATAATCGGATCCATTGTTTTGGTTTACAGGCATGTCTCCTCAAAAAGCCTGGTTTCCAATACCAGCATAGGGGGTTTCCTGAGGCACCCCTCAGAACAAATCTCATCTCCACAAGGAAACTTGTGCATGGGAGGTATGTCAAAAGCTTAGGAGAATACTTCAGGGTCCCGGTGCCAACGCCCAATTCCAAGGCCCTCATGGACACAAACACACAATGGGCCCGACCCTAAAAGTCCATTTCAACTCAGCCACGCCGGTAGCTCCCGCAGAGCTATCCGATCTCAACTGTCTTGTTGCTAGGAGACATTTGGAATGCGAGGCCCGCTTCCCAGGCATCCACCCCGAACGGTGCTCTGGAGTCCTTCCATATGGGATATCCTGGAGCTGCCCAACAGGTCTCAATTGTCCCGCAGAAGGAATCCTTGAAGGGGGCATCCCACAACTCCCAACGTGGGAAAACCTCCATGGCCTTGAGATTCCGCTCCGTTCATGAAGGGGCAGTCATGCACAGAAACTCCAACCCGAGCCAACGTCTGATCCTCGCCGTGACTTCAGAAGCATGAGATATTCGTTCAGATCTGCAGGGGGTACCAGCCGTACTCTCGGCCTGAAGCCCAAGTCTAGCTTCTGTTCTCAGACTTGTCCTCACACTTCTGGTCCAGAATCCCTCATGTTTGGCAATACCGGACCCACAATGCAGCACTCTGCCTGCCTCTAGAAAAAATATATTGCCTAATGAGTAGCCCAGGCACCTCAAATGAGGATAAACCTACACGGCTCTCGACTGTACCTGAATTATATAGTCTAACCTGGGTACTAATTCACTCTCTGACACAACCTGAACCCGAACCTCCGGACCAACACCCAGGCAGCTGACCGCACACTGAGCACATCAGACCCGCCATGGCCTTAGGTCGTCATCTCTTCCCAACTGCGGTTTTCAGGCTTCAGAACGTAGACCTTATCTCCAAACACTGCCCAGGGTTGAAAATGATGCAGAAATCAGAGCTCCTTCCCCATGGCAAGAGACCTTGTGATTGGATTGTTATCCAAAGTTCAGTGTAGTTGAAACCAGTGTGGCCCATGAGGTCCCGCCCATGCTCGCGGGCCACATTGGTCACAAACACACATGCTGACCCTCAGCCTGTGCCCAGTCTTTAAGTAAGGCCACTCAGTGGCTGGATGAATAGACAGCATATTGGGTCTGCCATGCCCCTAGGCCCCAATTTATAACCATCGTTTGGGTTGTCCCTTCACTCTTCCCCAGGGCTCTGCTTTGGAATTCCTCTTTGGTTGGGACACCTGAGGTAACAAACCTGAGAGGAGACCTCCCATCCCACAGATTGACGGAAAGAAATTGGGACCGGGCCAAATCCACAGAGAGGAAGATTCGTCCATGGCCCATGAGGCCTCCCCACGTTCCACGCCCATCTTTGATACAAAATCCAGAGACAAAAGCCTGAGCAAGCGCCTCAGACTCCCTCTTTCTTCATATCCTGAAGAGTCCTTCTCATGGTTTGTAGATTGGCCCTGCCATACCTACGTTCCCAACCTAAGCTGAGTTTGTGTTTTCAGACTTCTGTCCTCAGATTCCTGGGCCACACACCCTACAGGCTGGGGCCCCTGGAGCCACACATTAGGACTGTGCCTACCCAATCCATGGGTATTCTGCCCATTCCATTATCCAAAATCGTACAAATTAGGAGAACTCTCAAAAGTCCCCGAGGCCATCCCAATAGTGTAGGTCTCCGGGGACAAACAAGGGCGGTCTGACACCAGCTGAGCATCTACCTCCACTCATATCATAAATGGATGTCCCCAGAGAAGAAGATGGAACCAGACAGGACCCTAGGCCTTATTCGGATCCATTGCTTTGGTTTACAGTCATGTCTCCTCAAAAGCCTGGATTCCAAGACCAGCATAGGGGGTTTCCTGAGGCACCCATCAGAACAAATCTCGTTTCCACAAGGAAACTTGTGCATGGGACCTATGTCAAAAGCTTAGGAGAATACTTCAGGGTCCCGGTGTCACCGCCCCATTCCAAGGCCCTCATGGACACAAACACACATTAGGCCCCATCCTCGGGAAAGTCCATTTCAACACAGCCGCCCCGATTGCGCCCGCAGAGCCATCAAAACTCAACTGTCTTGTTGCTGGGAGAAAATTGGAATGCGAGGCGGGATTCCCTGGCATCGATCCTCGAACGGTGCTCTGGAGTCATTCCATATGGGATGTCCTGGAGCTGCCCAACAGGTCTCAATTGTCCCGCAGAAGGAATCCTTGAAGGGGGCATCCCACAACTCCCAACGTGGGAAAACCTCCATGGCCTTGAGATTCCGCTCCGTTCATGAAGGGGCAGTCATGCACAGAAACTCCAACCCAAGCCAACGTCTGATCCTCGCCGTGACTTCAGATGCATGAGATATTGGTTCAGATCTGCAGGAGGTACCTGCCGTGTCCTCGGCCTGAAGCCCAAGTCTAGCTTGTGTTCTCAGACTTCTGTCCTCACACTCCTGGCCCAGAAGCCCTCAAGTTTGGCAATTCTGGAACCAAAGTGCAGCACTCTGCCTGCCCTCTAGAAAAAATATCTTGCCTATTGAGCTCCCCAGGCACCTCAAATGAGGATATACCTATACGGCACTCGACTGTACCCAAATCATATAGTCTAACCTGGGACTAATGCACTGACTGACACAACCTGAGCCCGAACCTCCTGACCAACACCCAGGCAGCTGACCGCACACTGAGCATATCAGACCCGCCATGGCCTTAGGTCGTCATCTCTTCCCAACTTCGGTTTTTCAGGCTTCAGAACCTAGACCTTATCTCCAACCACTGCCCAGGGTTGAAAATGATGCAGATATCAGAACACATTCCTCATGGCCAGAGACCTTGTGTTTGGCAGGTTGTCCAAAGTCCAGTGTAGTTGAAACCAGTGTGGCCCATGAGGCCCCGCCCATGCTCGCGGGCCACATTGGTCACAAACACACATTGTGACCCTCAGCATGAGCCCAGTCCTCAAGTAAGGCCTCTCAGTGGCTGGATGAAGAGACAGCATATTGGGCCTGCCATGCACCTAGGCCCCAATTTTTAACCATAGTTTGGGTTGTCCCTTCACTCTTCCCCAGGGCTCTGCTTTGGAATTCCTATTTTGTTCGGACAGCTGAGGTAATAAACCTGAAAGGAGACCTCCCATCCGACAATTGAAGAAAAACTATTGGGTCCGGGCCAAATCCACAGAGAGGAAGATTCGTCCATATCCCATGAGGCCTCCCCACATTCTACAGCCATTGTTGATACAAAATCCAGAGACAAAAGCCTGAGCAAGTGCCTCAGACTCGCTCTTTCTTCATATCCTGAGGGGTACTTCTCATGGTTTGTAGATTGGGCCTCCCATACCTACGTCCCAAAACCTTAGCTGAGTTTGTGTTTTCAGACTTCTGTCCTCAAAGTCCTGGGCCGCACACCCTCCAGGCTGGGGCCCCTGGAGCCACACATTAGGACTGTGCCTACCCAATCCATGGGAATTCTGCCCATTCCATTGTCCAAAATCTCACCAATTAAGAAAACTCTCCAAAGTCCCCGAGGCCATCCCAATAGTGTAGGTCTCCAGGGACAAACAAGGGCGGTGTGACACCAGGTGAGCATCTCCCTCCACTCATTCCATAGATGGATATCACCAGAGAAGAAGATTGAACCAGACAGGACCCTAGGCCATAATCGGATCCATTGTTTTGGTTTACAGGCATGTCTCCTCAAAAGCCTGGTTTCCAATACCAGCATAGGGGGTTTCCTGAGGCACCCCTCAGAACAAATCTCATCTCCACAAGGAAACTTGTGCATGGGAGGTATGTCAAAAGCTTAGGAGAATACTTCAGGGTCCCGGTGCCAACGCCCCATTCCAAGGCCCTCATGGACACAAACACACAATGGCCCGACCCTAAAAGTCCATTTCAACTGAGCCACGCCGGTTGCTCCCGCAGAGCTATCTGATCTCAACTGTCTTGTTGCTAGGAGACATTTGGAATGCGAGGCCCGCTTCCCAGGCATCCACCCCGAACGTTGCTCTGGAGTCCTTCCATATGGGATATCCTGGAGCTGCCCAACAGGTCTCAATTGTCCCGCAGAAGGAATCCTTGAAGGGGGCATCCCACAACTCCCAACGTGGGAAAACCTCCATGGCCTTGAGATTCCGCTCCGTTCATGAAGGGGCAGTCATGCACAGAAACTCCAACCCGAGCCAACGTCTGATCCTCGCCGTGACTTCAGAAGCATGAGATATTCGTTCAGATCTGCAGGGGGTACCAGCCGTGCCCTCGGCCTGAAGCCCAAGTCTAGCTTCTGTTCTCAGACTTGTCCTCACACTCCTGGTCCAGAATCCCTCATGTTTGGCAATACCGGACCCACAATGCAGCACTCTGCCTGCCTCTAGAAAAAATATATTGCCTAATGAGTAGCCCAGGCACCTCAATTGAGGATAAACCTACACGGCTCTCGACTGTACCTGAATTATATAGTCTAACCTGGGTACTAATTCACTGTCTGACACAACCTGAACCCGAACCTCCGGACCAACACCCAGGCAGCTGACCGCACACTGAGCACATCAGACCCGCCATGGCCTTAGGTCGTCATCTCTTCCCAACTGCGGTTTTCAGGCTTCAGAACGTAGACCTTATCTCCAAACACTGCCCAGGGTTGAAAATGATGCAGAAATCAGAGCTCCTTCCCCATGGCAAGAGACCTTGTGATGGGCATGTTATCCAAAGTTCTTGTAGTTGAAACCAGTGTGGCCCTTGAGGCCCCGCCCATGCTCGCGGGCCACATTGGTCACAAAAACACATGCTGACCCTCAGCCTGTGCCCAGTCTTTAAGTAAGGCCACTCAGAGGCTGGATGAAGAGACAGCATATTGGGTCTGCCATGCCCCTAGGCCCCAATTTATAACCATCGTTTGGGTTGTCCCTTCACTCTTCCCCAGGGCTCTGCTTTGGAATTCCTCTTTGGTTGGGACACCTGAGGTAACAAACCTGAGAGGAGACTTCCCATCCCACAGATTGACGGAAAGAAATTGGGACCGGGCCAAATCCACAGAGAGGAAGATTCGTCCATGGCCCATGAGGCCTCCCCACGTTCCACGCCCATCTTTGATACAAAATCCAGAGACAAAAGCCTGAGCAAGCGCCTCAGACTCGCTCTTTCTTCATATCCTGAAGAGTCCTTCTCATGGTTTGTAGATTGGCCCTGCCATACCTCCGTTCCCAACCTAAGCTGAGCTTGTTTTTTCAGAATTCTGTAATCAGATTCCTGGGCCACACACCCTACAGGCTGGGGCCCCTGGAGCCACACATTAGGACTGTGCCTACCCAATCCATGGGAATTCTGCCCATTCCATTATCCAAAATCGTACAAATTAGGAGAACTCTCCAAAGTCCCCGAGGCCATCCCAATAGTGTAGGTCTCCGGGGACAAACAAGGTCGGTCTGACACCAGCTGAGCATCTACCTCCACTCATATCATAAATGGATGTCCCCAGAGAAGAAGATGGAACCAGACAGGACCCTAGGCCATATTCGGATCCATTGCTTTGGTTTACAGACATGTCTCCTCAAAAGACTGGATTCCAAGACCATCATAGGGGGTTTCCAGAGGCACCCATCAGAACAAATCTCGTTTCCACAAGGAAACTTGTGCATGGGACCTATGTCAAAAGCTTAGGAGAATACTTCAGGGTCCCGGTGTCACCGCCCCATTCCAAGGCCCTCATGGACACAAACACACATTAGGCCCCAACCTCGGGAAAGTCCATTTCAACACAGCCGCCCCGATTGCGCCCGCAGAGCCATCAAAACTCAACTGTCTTGTTGCTGGGAGAAAATTGGAATGCGAGGCGGGATTCCCTGGCATCGATCCTCGAACGGTGCTCTGAGTCATTCCATATGAGATGTCCTGGAGCTGACCAACAGGTCTCAATTGTCCCGCAGAATGAATCCTTGAAGGGGGCATCCCACAACTCCCAACGTGGGAAAACCTCCATGGCCTTGAGATTCCGCTCCGTTCATGAAGGGGCAGTCATGCACAGAAACTCCAACCCGAGCCAACGTCTGATCCTCGCCGTGACATCAGATGCATGAAATATTGGTTCAGAATTGCAGGAGGTACCTGCCGTGCCCTCGGCCTGAAGCCCAAGTCTAGCTTGTGTTCTCAGACTTCTGTCCTCACACTCCTGGCCCAGAAGCCCTCAAGTTTGGCAATTCTGGAACCAAAGTGCAGCACTCTGCCTGCCCTCTAGAAAAAATATCTTGCCTATTGAGCTCCCCAGGCACCTCAAATGAGGATAAACCTATACGGCAGTCGACTGTACCCAAATCATATAGTCTAACCTGGGACTAATGCACTGACTGACACAACCTGAGCCCGAACCTGCTGACCAACACCCATGCAGCTGACCGGACACTGAGCATATCAGACCCGCCATGGCCTTAGGTCGTCATCTCTTCCCAACTTCGGTTTTTCAGGCTTCAGAACCTAGACCTTATCTCCAACCACTGCCCAGGGTTGAAAATGATGCAGATATCAGAACACATTCCCCATGGCCAGAGACCTTGTGTTTGGCAGGTTGTC